>NC_134540.1:66311313-66614344 GCF_050624435.1 Tenrec ecaudatus | reverse complement strand
TCAAATTGATTAAATGCACAATCAAGATTCTTTGTTAACTATTTGCACTCGGAGTGTGAACATTGGAATCAAAGAGGAATGAAGAGTCATTGGAAAATATGTCCTTGGTGATAGAAATGAAGCTGAAGGCATAATAGGCTTTTGTGTGAACAAAGACTTGCCTCTCCATTGAAAATACTTTTGTGCCTTTGTTAGATCATATTACATTAATTTCAGGCTGAAAACACGGGCAAAGTTCTTGAATTTCTGTATCATTAACTTTAGTGCTGGGTGCATAAATGTGAATAATAGTTGTATTGACGGAATTTCCTCACATGTGGATAGATATTATCCTGTGACAGATAATATTGAACATCAAGATAGATCTCGAAATGCTCTTTTCGACAATGAATGTAAGGCCATCCCTCTTGAATGTGTTATCCCTGGTATGGGAAATCAGATGAATTTCTGATTCAGAATGGTCAGTACCACTGTAATTGGATCATTAATGATTAGGATGTTCCTGTTTATGTATTGTTTCATTTTTGTCAACTTCCCATTTTCCTATATTCATATGTTGTACATGTTTCAAGTTCCAACTATGACTATCTGACTGCAGCCATGTCCTGTCATTTAGTCATGTTCCGCAGACAAATGAAGGTCCTAATGGCTCTACTCCCACAGCTTTACTTATCCAGCTCTCTTCTGAGAAGGCAGTTCTCTTTCAACCATAGTTTCAGTGCCGTTCAACCTGGCGGACTCATCTAGCACAGTCTCCGATAAGGTGCTGCTTCTCTTCATTATGTGTTCCGGTATCTGACAAAGTTCAATTCTATCGATAAAGTTTTGTTGGTTAATTCCTCTGAAGTTGACAATGTATTCCTTCCCTACTGCCTGCTCTTTGTCTGGGAGCTCTGGTGAAACCAATTGACTTTAGATGACCGGCTTGCTCTTGAGAACACTAGTGACATAGATTCCAGCACCGCAGCAATGCATAAGGAACCACAGCATGGCAAATGTACAATCAAAGGGTGGCATTTCTGTTTAGCAGCCCTGTGAGAAAGATTATGCAAGGGCTCATCCATACAGTTTTCCAATAGCACAATATCAGATAGCTACTGATATGGTTGGCACTTCAACAATGATAACATATGAACCACAGAATTATGCTATATATTAACAAATCACACTTATAACTGGGGGTAAATTGTTAATAGTGGGTATAATGTAACAATTGAAAGACATTGCTTGTGTTCTTGTCTCTGCATTATTCTTTATCAGCTATGAGTCTGTCAGAAATTCAATGTTTAGAAGTTCCTAGAAATGGAGAGACATCCACAAAATACAGAATTTGACTAAGTATCTTACTGCAACAAGCAAAGTGAGTGTGTATGGTTGTCACAAATCAGGATCAATAAACAGTGAGGATATAGACAAACATCGTTCGCCACCAACACTCATTAACCATCAACCAAGCCTTTCTCTTCCCCTGAGCCTCAGTCACTCGGTCCCTTGGTGTCTGCCTCCAAAGACCAGGAAGCCCACTGGTCACTCCACCTCACAGTCCCGTCGTCTTGGTCCTGCTCTTGTTGATCCGTCCCATAGTCTTGTGCTCCAGCTTCTAGTGCTTCTGGGCTCCTCCTACAGCACTTCAGACAGAGATCTTCAACGAGCTTTTCCAATGGTCTTGGGCCTTTTCTTCCCTGCCCAAGAAGGCACAGAGAATCTGCTGTGACAGAAGTGTGGTTTTGCCTTTTAGCCAAACAAACCCCCAAAGAAACAAAGGATGGTGACTTAAATTATACATGCCTGTAAAGTAGTTTCTAATGATGCAACCCTCCTTCCTCCTGTAACAGGCAGCTCTGTCTCAAAAGGGGTTATAGCCACAGGGCTAGAGTCCAGAAGTATCTAAATCACCCAAGGAATTACGGATGGAAGAGCCATCTTTCTGCACTACATTACAGCAGGCTGTAATTTTATTGTAGCAGAAACCCTTTCTCCCTGCTGGAATGTGACCGATGATGTAGAAATACTGCTCTTCTGGTTAGCAGCCCAACATGTAACCCACTGTTCCACAAGTGCTCCTACCTATCAGTTTAAACATGCCTTTTAAAAAACAGCCCATGTGTGTACGAGTGAAAACTTCATTAACCATACTTTTTACTTACTCTCATATGTAATTTTAAAGGAGTCTACCCAGATTGTCAGTTTTATGTACATCTCAGTATCTTAGAATGAATATGTCTTATAGGGTAATATTACATAAATCGTTCTGGAAGCATAGTGGAGTACATGTTTGGCAGCTACATCAAGGTAGCAGTTTGTACTGACCAGATGCTCTGCAGGAGAAAGATGAAGCGTTGTTGTGCTATAAAGATTGACAGTCTCAGAAACCCACAGGGAGCGTTCCATTCTGCCCTACAGGGTTAACTTCAGTCAGAATAGACGTGAAGGCAGTGAGTTTGAGATCTCAGTTTAAGCTCAAAGCCATCAATATTGGTTAAACAAATAGGCAAAAGCCTTTTCTATAGGGTGTACCAATTTATGTGTATTTTCCCCAAAGCTTTCACGAATCCAATTCAACTTGATGTTAGAGCAATGGCTCTCAACCTTCCTATTGCCGTCACCCTTTAATACAGGTCTTCATGCTGTGGTGACCCCCCAAACATGAAATTATATTCGCCGATACTTCATAAGTGTAATTTTGCTACTGTGAGGGATCAGTAACTCCTATGAAAGGGTCTTTCATCCCCCAAAGGGGTCACGACGCACAGGTTGAGAACTGCTGCATAAGAGGAAGATGGCGCAGAGCTAGCACTCCCTCTCATCTTCCCTTCCTTGGCTCTCCAAATAAGACCTTCACTCTTGTGAGATGTCTCCAAACTCTGCCTGCACAATTATCAAGAAGTGTACGCTGTCTTGTGATACCTTTAATTACAACCTATAGCTGTGCTGTTGCCTCCAACCCCGTTTCCCTGTCAACGAGATGAAAACGGGACTGCTACCTAGAGATCCACAGCAGGCTGCAGATCCCAGACCAGGCTGGAGATCCCTGAGTCGGGGAGAGATCTACAAGCAGGTCTCAGATCTGTAGCAGGCCAGAGACCTGAAGCTGACTGGAGATCTGGAGCTGACCTCTCCCCTTCCCTTAGCTGAGGACACTGAGCTAAGTCAGTTTCCATGGTCCTCTTCAGCCAATGGCAGCAGAATGGTCAAATTGCCCGCCCTCACACCCCTTCCATCGCTGAACATCAGAAATATAGTCAGGATGACCCAAATACACACACAAATAAAAACTAAAGGATAAAAAACACATGGCATTAGAAAGTGATTCAAGAAGATAAAAAAAGACCATTACACTTTTGTCTGGACTTTGAGTCACATTTGTGTTTCTTTTAACTGCAACATCATATTGTAAACTTTGTGACTTAAAGCAAGAGAAATTTATTCTCTTCAGTTCTGGACACTAGAAGTCTAAAATCATATCACAGGGAACCGTAAGCAGGAAACAGTACATTGGGTAAGGCTGTCACCCCTCAGAGGCCCCTGGAGACACCGGTTTAGGTCATCAGACATGCAAATTGACTCCCAGGAACCCGGCCCTATTTAAGCTCAGGGCACTAGACTCCCCTGACAGAGCGGCTTTACAGCTACCCACCCTCTGCCTCCCTTACTTTGACCCAGAAGCAGCAGACTCTGTGGATGCTCCAACATGATATCCTGGGCCCACCTCCTGTGGGTCCTGCTGATTGGTTCACAGGGTAAGCTCATCTGGGGGTCTAGATCATGAGCTGGCACTTCAGATCTCATGACAGAGGCACACACTCTATTTACTTTGGAAATGACAGTGAAGTATATGGTGTTGGTTTGATTGAACTTTTAGTGGGAGATTCAGCCAGATTTCAAATGTGACAATGAGGCACAGGTTTAGATAGGCTTTAACCAGTCTTTAATCTTCCTGAAATTTGTGGAGCACTCAGTCAAGTTCCTCACCTCGGACTTCCCTCTGCATTTAGAGGATTATTTGGTGTTGTGGTGTGTGTGCTAACGAGGCCATTAAGACATAACTCATCCATAGATCCCTCAGTGTTAGGGCTGTCCTATAATGTGTCACTGATCTTGGGGAAATATCGGCAGTCATTTTTATCTCATATGTAGTTCACAGACAGAGTGGGGAGGGACAAGTCTTAATTAATTTTTCCCATTCAAGGAAAACCTAACATTTCTAGAATATGTAGCAGGCTTCAACTATGCTTCTGATTGAGATTGTACATCATGTAGCATGAATGGTCTTCTTTGCAGGTTGTGGGGGACAAATCATCCTGTCCCAGGCTCCAGAGATCTTGGTAAGCCCTCAAGATGCCTTTGTGTCCATCACCTGTAGAACCAGTTCAGGGGTTGGAACCTCCATGGCTTGGTATCAACAGAAGCACAGGGAGGCTCCCAGGCTACTTATCTTTGGGGCTTCTGCCCTGGCTGCTGGCACCCCTGCCAGGTTCCGTGGAAGTGGGTCTGGCCGTGACTTCTCTCTCTCCATCCATGGAGTGCTTGCTGAAGATACTGGGCTGTATTACTGTCAGCAGCACTTCAGTCAACCTCCCACAGTGGCAAGTCCTCAGACAAAAACGCCCCTTCTGGCCAGAATGTTTATATTGTATGCAGACACCCCCATCTTACCGGGGCCCCAATGGTGAGAGAGTGAGAAGTCTGTCTACGTGCAGTGAGGCTGCTTGATGCATTGAGGCATGGATGCAGTTGAATGGTGGTGCTAGAGATGAATGTTGTTAGTTTTTAAAAAAAATCATTTTATTTGGGGCTTATACATCTCTTAACACAATCCATACATACATCCATTGCGTCAAGCACACTTGTCCTGTTGTTGCCCTCAACATTCTCAAAATATTTCCTTTCTGCTTAAACCCTTGGTGTTAGCTTATTTTCACCCTCCTTCACCCTCCCTCATGAACGTTTGATAAGGTAAATATTGAAAGCTTAAACTCCTCAAAGGACCATCCTCCTGTGTTGTAAGAAGTATGACCAGAGTCCTCCTTAGAGGCAAGGATGGAGAGACTTTGTCCCATATATTTTGGATGTGTTGCCAAGAGAGACCATCCCTGAAGATGGACATCATGTTGGGTAAAGTGAGAGGCAGTGAATGATCTGAGGCCAGGGATCGACACCATGGCTGCAACCATGGGCTGAAGAAGAACCATTGTGAGCACAGCAGGAGGGCCCAGGACCACTCACCCTTCCTTCTGTTGGACAGTCTCCATAGTCTGGAACCAACTGCATGACCCCTCACAACAACAACAACTGGCGCTTGAGATGGTTTCATGGCTCACTGGGGGGAGACCTAAGCAAGCAGGAAAGAGAAGCAAGAGAGGGACCAGATCCCCACAGTCTCCTACACAATGGCCTCACCTCCAAGGAGGCTCATCAGGCGGTGTGTTGATGGAGAGGGTGGGCTCTACCTGTACCTTACCACAGGTGCGACACACTGAGACACAACCCCCTGGGACTTCTTTGTCTAAAAATAATTGTATTAGAATATACCATTCAGGTATCAAACAATTTAATAGTTTAAATATTTTCAGAGCTTTGCTATCATTGCCACAATCACCTTTAAGGCATTTTATTCATTCTTGTATTCATTAGTAGTAGCTCCACATTATCCCTTTCAAGTCCTCCTGCAATAAATCTAAGGAAATGGTACTCTCGTTACTATCTCTATCCTATCCTGGATTTCATAGAAAGAAAATTCTTGCAAAACATCCTAATATTCACAACAAAGTAAAACTCCCATAAAACCTAATCCGAAAGAAAGCGGAAGATAATTGAAACTCAAAAAAATTAAAAAGGGGTCAAAAGGGAAAACAAATGATAAAATGTTCAGTGTTAAACTGACTACACCTGCAGTAATCCACTGTTCTCTGCACTCTGTCTATGCACAACTCCAGTCAATAGTCTGTGGGAATTCAAGGGAGGATGAATCCACATGGGGATTCTGCACATGGAATGTGGGCCTTCCCTGTCACCCATCACTTCTGCAAACTGAGTGCTCAGAATTTAATCTCTACTATAATTCCATCCTGTGACCTTGTACTTTATTATCTACTATCTTTCTCTAACAAGTCGGTCTGCTCCCTCTATGTGGACTTAGCTAACACCTCATTTAGGTGGCTGTTTAATGTAACGCAAGCCTTCAAGAACCCAGCTTTGATTTTTCTAACAGAGAGGCAGCATCTATAAATAACACATATTTCTATAACATGGATAACTGCAGTGATCCTTCATCAGCAAATGTCCTCAGCAGGGCCAAACCATAAGAGCCCATTGTTCTTAGACTAGGGCACATGATTAAGTGTGAGCTCAAGATCCATTCATGTCACTAAAGCTTGTGCATATACCTGGTCCACTTTAGAAGCATCATTATCAGTTTGTTGAAACATCATCTCCTTGAGACATTTGTTAATTCCATTAATATTATCATTAATATTGCCATAGATAGGAAAGTACTATGTTGAAAAGGCAAGTACATGTACATTGGAAAACTTCTTAGATTAAAATACATGGGATGCTCATCTATTGTAGGTTAAACATGTAAGTAATTGAGCACTGTTTTAGAAAGCAATGATGGTGAGACTCAAGGGGAAAAGCCAATGATACTAATTACCTAAGGCAAACCTAGATCAGTTTCCAAATTTCTTTTGTTCTTTTTACACCATGGTCATATAAAATTTTATTATCTTCGCTGTCGTGATTTCCTGATCCCTTTCCCCTAGGAAATTTCTCAGGAAAGCATTGGAGATGGAGGCCTGTAATAGGGCTGGGTTCCATATGACAGGTGTGAATCAGGACAAAACAATCAAACTCCGTGCCATCGAGTCCACGCGGACTCACAGCAACCAGGTGCCCCTGTGGCTCCTCGAGGTGACTGTTCCCAGGAGCAGAAACCCGCTCTCTCTCCTGAGGAGCCCCTGCTCCTTTCAACTGCCCCCCATGCGGATCGCGCCCCCAACGCATGAGCCCTGCACGACCAGGTTCCCGGGAGTCAGGGCAGAAGGAGGGAGAAACAGAGAGAGACCCGGAGATAAGTATGAGAGTCCAGTAGTAACACTGGTTTCCCTAGAACTTGATAGTTACTCTTTGAGGCACACAGGTATCTTCTCTTCACCTCTTGCCTTAAACTGGCCTATTGATCTTCTATCTGTAGCAATCACTTTTTAAATTTCTTCCCCTCTGTGAAGCTCTTAGATTTGAATGCTGTTTTGGAATTTAGTTGACTGGGTTCCATCTAAAGACAGTCTTTCAAACCTGCATCTCACACTGTTAGACAGGTAACCTGGGAAGAGCAGGTCTCAGTCTTAACATCCTCAAGACACTGCCTTTAAGTGGAGACTCTGTGAACATCAGCACAGCGGGGAAGAGCCATTTGTTTTTCTAGAATCCCTTGATGGGAACAAAAGCTCATAGTCATCCACCTTTCAGAGATTCCTTTGATGCCCATCTCTACCCCATCAGGGTCTCAAACACTTTCTTAGGGTGAGTAGGCATGTGGAATGGGTCCTGCCCAGGGATCTATTTTTCAAAGGCAGCAGTGACCCCTAATGACAGAGCAACCACATTCTCCCTTTATCTCTAAGCTCACACAGAGTTGATGTCTCTTTGCTGAAGGAGAGGCTCATGTCCCCTTTGTTTTTTCCACCCTGTTGCACCCCACCGTGGGATTTGCATATTGCTCCCCTGGGAGGACCTTCCCTGTCAAGACTGAGATAAAGAGTCCACTGAGGTCTGCCATCCTGTGTCACCACCGGTCCCATCAGCTTCTGAAAATGAGGCTTTCTGCGCAGCTCCTGGGACTGCTCCTGCTCTGGATCCCCGGTGAGCACACGGAGCAGAGGGGGGTGGGGGTGGGGGAGGGTGCACTTTGGTGTCATCACTGGAGCAATGCGTGTTCCATGTGCATGTCATGCAGGCACATTTTGCTCTTAAGGAAGAAGCTTGCTGCTTCTTTTTTGTAAATGGGAGGAGTAATAGTGTCGGAGCCAGAATCTCTGCTCGGTCAAGAAATGGGCCAATGAAATTGAGGTTGGTGTGAGAATGCTGGGTATCTGGTAGTTTAAAAGAACAAAATCGTTAATTCAGAAAATATAACAAAAATGAAATAATATTTTTGTAAAAAGTAAGCAACAGAAAGAAATCATAAAAATGTCTCACACTGTTTTCATAAAACTTTGCTTTTTTTTAATTGTTTCAGCATCCAATGGGGATGTTGTGATGACCCAGACTCCACTCACCCTGCCCGTCTCCCTTGGACAGGTGGCCACCATCTCCTGCAAATCCAGTCAGAGTCTTGTATATAGTGATGGAAAAACCTATTTGCACTGGTACCATCAGAAGCCAGGACAGGCTCCACAGCCACTCATCTCTATAGTTTCTAACCGGGCCCCTGGGGTCCCAGACAGATTCAGTGGCAGTGGAGCAGTGTCAGATTTCACCCTTAAGATCAGCAGGGTCGAGGCTGATGATATTGGGGTGTATTACTGCCAGCAAGCTGTAGAATATCCTCCCACAGTGGTTGAGCTCTGCACGATAACCTGTGGTTGGGGTGGCCCAGCTGGTTAAAATGGGTCTGTTCTGAGAGCTGCCACATCCTCTGCTCTGGGTCTATGAAAGAGGAAGATAGAGAACTCTGGATAATGGCTCGTGTCTGAGTAGTTGGGTTTACATAAATCGTGGTCCAGGTTCTAGTCTTAATGAGATACAAAATATCATGTACATCAATCTAAATGGATTGAAAACTTATTTTGAATGAGACTCTACGAATGGATCAAACAAGAAAAGTCAGAAAGTCGACTGGCAACACATCTACATGACAAATCCCCACCGTCTCTTTGTGTTGTGGAGGTTTTGCTACTTACTCACTGCCACCCTGCACACAGGGAAGGCAACACTCCTTGGTCCTGCACCGCATTCCCAAAGCTGGAGGCCAAGTGCTGCAGTCACTTGATCAATCCACCTCACTGAGGGCGCAATGCAGTTCGAGTTGGGAGCCCAGGATTGCGGAAAGCTACAGATCACAACGAATGTCCTCATTCATTTTTGAGCCTGTACATTTAACCTCCATTGAATAGTTTCTCATGATTAACCAGAAATGCACACATGTTTGGCCTCAGGCAGAGTGCATTAGAAAGTATATTACTGAATAGCTCGTTCTCACGATACCCTTATTTTACTTGTTGTCTCTATAGGTTCATTAATCCTGTGTTTCATGTATCACCAAATGGGAGACCATGTACGCCAACTTCCAGATGGTGACCTCCAATGACATGACATCTCTGAGATGCAGTCTAATATGGACAAACAGAAACCAAACAGAACAACAAATATTAATGATACAGACAAATTAGGAAACCAGAGCAGATCCAGCATGGATGTTCAAGGGGAACCAATATCAAGGGTCCCTGGAGAGGAACAATGTTTGGAAACTGATTGTGGTAGCAACTGTACCTTTCCACTGGACATGATTGAACACAGGAATGATATAATATAGAGATTAATAAAAATAAATAAATAAAAGAACAACCACAAAAAGGGAAATTATATTCTACCACTCACCAAGCCAGTTCAGAGAGGGGCAGCATAGCACTTAGGGAGTTTTCTTGGTGTCTTTAATGAAATTTGGGGGACTATGAGCTTCATTATAAAAGGTCATATTCTGAGTCTTGATTGGAGAGCCTCAGAAGCAGTCCTGTCAAGTTGACAAACTAGCATAGGACCAGTGTCCTCATCATGTGTCTAATACTGCTTCAGAAGTCACTTTCCCTGTGATGTGTTGACCTTTCATCAGTGCCGCTTTTCTGACAGTTTCCCTTGTGTTCTTCATTCTATTTAAGCACCAGTGTTTCTGTAGACTCTTGGACGCCATTATGACCCTGAGTTGATGGTCTCCCTCATCTGTGTGAATTATCTCTACCTTGCCCTGACCTGTTTAAGACTTAACAAATGTGTCTCTATAAACTATGATTGAATATATGGTCCCTTTTCTGTCCCAGATCAATGTCCTCCCCTTTTTATCGACCCACTTGACAATTTGGCAGAGTCAGTGAGGCCCCTCCTCATCCTCCTGGTTGAAGTGTCATCAATAGTGACGGCTGCAGTATCCGATCTTCCACAGGAAGTCCTTCAAGTTCCCTTTCCTTTCAGCCAGCAAGATTGTGCTCTCTGCAGATCACAGGGTATTGATTAAAAATACAACACCCGCTCTGTATTTTATCATAAAATAATATAAAAACCAACTGATCATAAAAGCATCAGAAGCCTTTTGAGAGGTTGTTCTCTTAAAATTATAATTTTCATCAAATACCTTGCCCAGGCAACACCATGAGACAGACATGCCATCTGTTTAGAAGGTGGAGACCAGAAATATTCTTGTTAAGGTTCTTCACATATTTCCAAAAGCAAACTCCTGCCACTCATGTTTTATCAGTGGTGTCAGGAATTAACTGTTGGTAAGACAAACACTGGGCCTTGGATGTAGGGAACCATTTCTAGTTCCTGTTGCACTGGCTCCAATTATACACAGATCCAAGGGGAGTTTCTTTGAGACAATCAATGTATTCTGATGGTCTGAGATCTGAGATGTTGATTAGTGGCCATGGCTTGAGTACACAGACTATGAATTGTCAATTCTAGACCGCTGTCTTTTCATTCTGCATTAGGATCATGACCTCTTGATAAATCCATATAGGATGTATACACTGGGGATACTACAATCTCTAACTTAATGTTGGACCACTTATAAAAATGAACGAGATTCCATTTTTATAAGAAGCAACTAGGAAGTTCTCAGTATTGCTAATGCTTCCTGTATACAACTTAGATGACTGAGCAAATAGTAAGCATATGGGGCTAGACACATTTAAATTTGAATTCTTAGAGCCAGGTCTGACTACGTTTAATATTCTACTTTGGTATGTAGCAACTTAGGTCTTATAAATTTAGAAGCAGCCATTAAAGGAGTGACTATTGGTCTCACTCTGTCTCATCACAAAAGCGATGACAATGAAATACGCATGGCAAAATTTCTTTGTACTAATGAATTCCACAAACATCTCTGTTCACTACCCTGAGGCCTGAAAACCATATGGTGTCTGTTTACCACTACCAACTCCTCTGAAAGGAATCACATTGGAAGATTTAGGCTCGAGATGGAGAAAAATGTGGAACAAAAGTCACACAAATACACATATGCTCTGATAGTGTCAGGTGCTGGTACTATGAGGTCATCATCAATATTATACCCATTAAATGTGGTTTCTTCTCACTCTGTTTAGGTGTTCATATTTCTACTGGGACCCTAACTCAGTAAAAATCGATCTTGGCACCCTTATTGGAGCCAAAAATGCCAAACTGTTGTGTATGGACAGTCTCCTCACCAAACTGTAGTGCCAACTCTGTGCTGTGTTTGTCCTCCCCCTTCACTGTGTGTCTGCCTTCCCCTCTCTGGGGGTCCTACACCAAGCATTGAGGAATGCTGTCTATGCAGAAATTGAGGTCATTTGGTGAGCAAAGGCCAAGGAAATTCATAGGACATACTAGTATCCTGGTTGTAAGCAAGCACTTGTCTAGGGAAGAGCTCAGCTTCCCTAGGGAAATAGCTGGATCAAGAGGGCAGGAGGCATGAGTAATAATCAGAGGATTTGTGAGAACGTTTAGCTTGGGCATGTGTAATGGAAACAAGAATAAAAGATCTGATACTTACAAACACAAAGGGTGAACATTTCTAACCTTTGCTGGCCTAGATGTAAGAGGTGGGAGACAGCATTCAAAATAAGCGAGACAGAAGGCTTGGTTACAGAGGGCAGGATTATTATGACAGATCATCATTGTCGACACTCTCTTATAACAATGGAGACTCTACACTAGATTTCTATTATTCCTATATCCCAAGATATCTCCCAGTGGTAATTCTAAAATTACCCATATCAAGAGCATCCAAGAATCAAACCTGAGTGTAGGTTTATCTGGATTTGATAATGTTCATAAGGACTGGATGTCAGAAACTGGAAAATGTTTTGCAATCTTGGATTATGTCTTACCAAGCTGACCCCACGTTCAATGGAAAGTTAAAAGGCAAAATATGGGAGATTGTGTAGTTATACTCACAGTGCTAGAGCTCCGGCTGCATACCAGAAAATTGGGAGGTAAATGTGGCAGACTGGGAGGTGTGGCAGACTGGGAGGTTGAATCCTGATGTTAGAATCAGGGTTCTAAGGTCTGTCTGTCCTGAACCATGCTTTTTTTTTTTTTTAATTTCCCCTCACAAAGTGAGCCAAGAACCAATAAATAGCTGTAAGTTCACCGTGCTGTGATGTGGGCCCCATCTGAGCAAGTAGCGATTTCCCCAGGCTGACACCCTAAAGGGGACATAAACCCAGATGCAAGGAGAACCTCTGAAAGTTAGTCACAGGACCCCACAGGAGAGCTCTCAGCATGCTAAGTTAACTGCCTTTAGCCCAGAGCCTGTTGTTGGGGTATAGCCATAAAGTAAGGAAATTTTCCTGAGGCAGGTCTCAGTGTGCAGAAAATAAGCAGATAGTCATAGTCCGGGGGAAACTCAGTTCCAGTTCTTCAGAAGAAAACAACCTCTTTGATAAGCTGGATATCCTCCTCTGGGGGTCACCGTGACAACCCCAAAATCAGGGCACTTAATAAGCCCAGTATAAAAAAAGCAAGATAAAATATTTTCTCAGTAAAAACTACAAATCCCAGGCTCATTGTTTAACTCCAAGGCAATTGGTAGAACAAGGTTTGTTTGTTGTTGTTTTTTTTTTAAACAAATATTAGCATAATAAGGCAGCCCATGCTAAGGAAGGTCAGAAGTTAGCTACAGAGCCCAGAGCTATCAACATAACTCCTTGGAGCAAGCCTCCAGTTCAGAAAAACTTAATTAAACTCCAGCTGGCCAAGGGGAACAGCAAACAAACCCAGTTGGGAGAGCTCCAGGCTTCCTCTGGGACAGTGCTGCACACAGGTCCAGACAGTGCTACAGACAGCACACCATGAGACTCAGCTATCTCTTTATCGATTTTCTTCTTCTTCTTTATCCTTGCTTTTCTTCTTCTTTTGATTTTTCTTATTTTCCCCCTTCTATTATCTCTTTCCCACCACGTCTCAGCAGGTTCAGTTTTTCCTTTTCTGTTCTTTTCTTTTTTTGACTGTTTATATTTTTGTCTTGTCTGCTTTTTGTGTTGTTCACATATGCTAGGTTGTCTTTTATTTTTTACGTTTTCTCCTTTCTCTATTTTTCATCTCTTCTCACTATCCTTCCTTTCACAAGCCATTACTGGTCTCTAATCCACTCCCCTTTTCCTAGGGAAACTCTGACAACCCAGTTGGGGGAGCTCCCACCCACACTTGGTGATTTCACATGCAGTTTGGGAAATCATGTACCCCTCTTCCATATCCAAGGTGGCTGGGGGATGTGCCCTTAAAGCAGCTAGGAAAAATCCAGCCTACATTAAAGGCCCTACAAGTGTCTGGGGGCACTCCTGCCCACCATCAGTTGTACTCCAGGTTGCTACTGGAATATCCATCCACCCTCTAGGGTGATCTCTCTGATGAGGGTAATTCCACCTGCCATCTTCTATGTTCTACACCAAGGAGGTACACGCACACATGCAACGTGGCACTCCAGTTGCAGAGGGAAACATTACATGCCACCTGAGGTGCTCCAAGCACGTTGAGACACACCACTATGGCTCACTGAGAGATCAGCCAGTGAGATGACACCACCATGGGCTGACAATCACCTGACCAGAACCTCTGAGAGGAATATCCAAATCACATTCCAAATAATAGAAGACTGGTCTGGTAGGGTAAAAGTGAAACCCAGGAAGATATAGTGGTAGCCATAAAAGCACTTGTATGAGTCCCCCAAGAGAGAGCCCAGTGCTCTGTGACTCAGGAAGATGGTAAAATGCTTATCTAAAACTACATGTAAACAGCAACCAGTCCCAACAGCCTCAAAGAAAAAGCAGGGGAGAAAGAAGACAATGCTGGAAGAAATCATAAACTTAACAATGTGCATGGAAGAAGCAGATATTGACCTGCCACAGAAATTTTCAGAAGAGTGCTTGGAGTCATACAGGATAGGAGGGAAGCAATACAGAAAAAAGATGAAATTATGGAGGAGATAAAGGCAATGCCCCAAAGGGAAATACAGTGCAGTGGCAAAATTACAGACTATGCCAACGGACTCGAGGAGGCAGAGAGAATCATTCCAGTGACTTAGAGAATAACCAAGTAGACCTCAACAAGTGGGGAAAGCAGTCAAACATTACAATCAGAGAAGCTGAAGAAAACCTGAGAGCCATGTCTGATGCTATGAAGACTAACAATATTAGAATAATTGGATGACCGGGATGAGACACAACAAGAATTCAACAGTGATAATTTAAAGGGAATTCTTAGATGGAAATTTCCCCAGCATAATAAATGAAAATCAGGCAGCCATTCAGGAGGCTGAAAGAACACCAACCAGAATAAATCCCAAGAAGAAATGGCCAAGGCACATAATAGTTAAATTATCAAACAATGAGGAAAAGGAGAAGATCAGAACAGCAGCTAGGGAAAAACAAATAGTCACATATAAAGGTACCCAAATAATAGTATGTTCAGACCTATCAGCAGGCACGTTGAAAAGGAGGGAATAGAATAACATATTAAAAAAATTGAAGGAAAATAATGCAAACCCAAGAATACTACACCAGTCCAAATGATCTATTAATAGATGTGGAGATGTACGAGTCTTCCCAGACAAGGATAAATGCAAAGAATACAAAAGAAGAAGCCCAGCCCTACAAAAGATCCTTGCCAATCCAGTATGGGCAGAAGATCAACACTTACCGAGTGCAAATAAGAGACCCTCACATAGAACAACTCCACCCATACGAAGACAAAGAGAATAGCCCCAAGATAGGATTGGCTCAATCACACAAACACAAACTGATAAGATAGGTAGGTAGGAAAACACTCAACATAAAATGTACAAGATGACATCACAAAGTCCACAGTTAGACATAATGACATTGAATATCAATGGTCTGAATTCAGGAATTAAAAGGCAGATATTAGCAGACTGACTCAGAAAACATAACCCTTCAATCTGCTGCCTACAGGAGACACATCTCAAGCTTGCAGACAAAAACAGATTGAGAATTAAAGAGTGGAGAAAATATGCAAAGCAAATGGAAATGCAGAAAAAGGAGGGGAAGCAATCTTAATCTATGACAACATTAATCTCAAGGTGTAAACCATAACAAGAGACAAGTAGGGGCACTATAGTATGCTCAAGGGAACAATAGACCAAGAACCAGGGAACATGATAAATATATATACACCCAATGAGAGACCAGTGAAATTCATAAATCAAACACTCCAAAAGATGAAAAAAGAAATCACAGGGTTAACAATTATAATAGGTCACTTTAATACATCACACTCTGAAAAAGAAAAATCACAGGGTAAAAACTCATAAAGGAAGCTATAGATCTAAACAGCACAATTGGATGACAACCTGATATTTTCAGAGCTTCCACACAAATTAACTCACATTCTTTTCAAGTTGCATGGCACACACTCAAAGATAGACCACAATTTGGGACACAAGTTGAACCTGAGTAAATTCAAGCACATAGAGATTATATAGACATATCTCTCTGATCACTTTGCTATAAGCCTGGAAATCAACAGAAGGATAATGAATAAATCAATGTAAACAATTAGAGGATGAATAATTCTCTATTGCAAAATAATTGGGTATTGGTCCAGACCAGAGATGAAATCAGGAAGTTGCTACAAACCAATGAGAATGAAAATATGACATACCAAAACCTATAGGACATAGCAAAGACATTTATCAGAGGAAAGCTGATAGCAATGTATGTCCACATGAAAAAGGAAGAGAGATTGGGGTATGGTGTGCTGGCACAAAACTTACAGCCACTAGAGCAGAGTCAAGAGAACAATCCTATAAATAGCAATAGGAAAGACATAATAAAATCAGAGCTGTAATACAGGAGAGGGAAACCAAGAAAACGATGGGGAAAAATAATGCAGCTAAAAGTTAATTCTTTGTAAGGACTTATAGAACTGATAGACCGCTAGCAAACCTAACCAAAGATAGGAAGGAACAAATTTCAATAGCAAGGATGAGGGCTGTAACAGGGCACATTATAATGGACCCTAATGAAACCAGAAGGATAATTAAAGCATACTATGAAGGCCTATCCTTTAACTAATTCAACAACATGGAAGACATGGACAATTATTTGGAAAAAACAATCCCTCCCTAGACCATCCCAAATGGACATCAAGAACCTCAACAGACCCATAGCAGTGGAAGAAACAGACAAGGTCATCAAGGGATTAACAACAAAAAAATTTTCCGGGCCAGATGGTTTCACAGGAGAATACTACCAAGCATTCAGGGAAGAGCTGACACCAATCCTACACAAACTCTTCCAGATCATAGAAAAAGATGGAAAACTCCCAAAATGTTGCCATGAAGCTGGTATTACTCTGATACCTAAAGCCAGCAAGGATCCCACAAGAACTGAGAACAAAGATCAATATATCAAATGAACATTGATGCAAAAATCCTTCACAAACACTGGCCAATAGAATAAAAAAGCATATAAAACAAACATTTCACCATGACCAAGAGGGATTCCTACCAGGGATGCCGGGATGGTACAACATACAAAAGCCCATTAGTATTATTTGTCACATTGACATGCAAAATTGTAAGAATCACAAGATAATATCAATAGATGCGGAAAAAGCATTCCACAACATCCAACACCCATTCCTGTCTAGGACACTCATGAAGACAGGAATGGAAGGAAAATTCCTCAATATTATTCAAGCTGCATATGAAAATCCAACAGCCAACATGTTCATCAATGGAGAAGACAAAAAAGTTCCACAGAAAAAGGGGACTAGACAAGGATGGCCCTTGTCCCCACTTCTATTTGACATCTTACTGAAGATTCTAGCTAACAACACAAGACAAAGAAAAGACATCAAAGGTAATCATCTGGGGAAGTAAGAGGCAAAACTATCATTATTTGTAGACGATATAATTTTATGCATCAAAAATCCCGGAAGCTTCACAAGTAGTTTTGGAAGCGATATAGGAATATGGCAGAGTGGCAGGATAGAAGACCAACAACATAAATCTATTGGACTAATATACACATCAGATAAGATCACAGAAGAGGCTATTTTAAAGGTAGTACCTTTTACAATAGCCAAGCACAATTTGAAATATCTAGGGACATACCTGACTGAAAAAAAAAAAACAAAAAAAGAATTCTATGAGGAAAACAGTAGAACACTATTACAAGAAACCAAGAGTGACCTCAGCAAATGAAAGAATATCCCATGTTCATGAATCGGAAGACACAATATAGTATAGTGGTCAGTTCTTTCCAAGGCACTATATAAGTTTAATGCTATACCGTTACGAATACCATCATCCTTCTTCAGCTCATTCATATGGAGAGGGAAGAAGCCCAGAATACCAGAGAACTCCTCAAGAAGAAGGACAAAGTGGGAGGGCTTGCTCTACCTGACTTTAGCACATATTATACAGCCACAGTGGTCAAAACAGTGTGGTGCTGGCATAATGACAGATATTCAGACCAATGGAAAAGGGCTGAAGACCCAGAAATCAAAACATCAGCATACAGGCCATTGCCTTCTGTTGAAGACCCAAAAAATATCAAATGGGAAGTGGATGCCCTCTTCAATAATTGGTTTTAGAAAAAATGCTTATCTATCTGTAGAAAAATGAAGCCAGACCCATACATCACTTAATGCACAAAAATAAATTCACAGTAGATCACAGACCTTGAGATAAAACCCCAAACAATTCGGGCCATTAATGAGGGAATTGGGCCAAATCTGAGAACCTTATCTCAGGAAGTATGCGGGCTATCAGAAATAGGGAAGGACACACATACAGAGGAGCCACAACTTGACAAGTGGGATATCCTGATGATAAATCACGTGTGTACATTGAAAGAATTCACCAAGAGAGTAATAACAGGGCTCACAGACTGGGAAATCATCTTTAGTAATGACACATCAGATAAAGGCCTATTACTAAAATCTACAATACTTTGCAAGCTTAAAATAAGAGAAAAACTAACTGCCCACTGAGGAGGTGGGCAAAGGACCTGAACAGAAGTTTCACAGGGGCAGAAATCCAAATGGCCAATAAATATATGAGAAAAATTTCCCTATCATTAGCCATGAGAGAAATGTAAATTAAAACAACTCTGAGTTACCACCTAACACCCTCAAAGACAGCCCAATTCAAAATTCAGAAAGTAACCAGTGTTGGAGGGGCTGTGGTGAGATAGGAATTCTCATCCACTGCTGGTGGACCTGTAAGTTTGTACAGCCACTATGGAAATCGATTTGGTGAATTCTAAAACAGGTGGAAATTGAATTACGATACGACCCAGCAATCCCCCTACTGGACATATACCCAGAAGAGGCAAGAAATAAACCATGGCCAGACATCCGTGCTCCAATGTTCATTGCGCACAGTTCACAATCGCAAGGAGTTGGAAGCAACCCAAATTCCCATCAACAGACGAATGGATTAAAAAACTGTGTACATATGTACGATGGGGTACTATGCATCCCTAAAAAGCAGTGATGACCACGTGAAGCATATTTCCGCATGGGAAGAACTGGAGGACATTATGCTAAGTGAAGTAAGCCAAGTACAAAAGGACAAGTATAACATGAGTTCGCTGAGGTAAGTTTATATGTATGTAAAAAAGAGAGAACAGAAAGGTAAATGCAAAAGAGGCACCGGGAAAAAGCTACTGTATACAAACACTCCAGGGGTGAGGTCCAGGTAGTATGGCAGGGGTCAGACCAAATGCAGGGGTACATATGATAGGCAACTAAAAAGGGGGTGGAGGGAGGAAAGGGGAAAGGAAAAAAAATAGATGTGTGCTGGGGGGATAGGACATTGACCCACACAGGAGAGGGTATTGCTTGTGTCTCCACAGGGAAAGAGGGACCAGATATAAAGCCATTGCCAGACTAATGCAGTGCGCCGGCAAGGAGTGGGGAGCCAGTGGAGGGGCCTAAGGGCTCAGCCCCTATACCAGCTACATGGACAACTGCCCCCCACCCCAGAACATTGATCACCTTTAAATGAAACCTAGGAGATGTCAGTAATAAGGACAGACTACTTCAAGGCATACAATCAGACATTTCTTGTCTTCTCACATGTAGATTCTTTCTAGACTCTGTAGACTGAGATTACCCAAAACACAAAGCAGAAGAGAAGAGTAGATTCCCATGGAACAAAGCACCTAGCAGTCCTTGGTTTTGCATGACAAGTGACACTCAAGGTAGAAAAGGAGAGAGAGGGAGGGGGCAGAGAGGGAGAGGGAGGAAGGGAGGGAGGGAGGGAGAGAGAGAGAGAGAGAGAGAGAGAGAGAGAGAGAGAGAGAGAGAGAGAGAGAGAGAGAGAGAGAGAGAGAGAGAGATTGCTACAATTCTACAATTGTTTACCATGGCTTTCATATTCATTCTAAGGCATAGCCTTCTTCCCCTGCTCCTCTTGCTTTATTCTGAGTTCCCTGTCAGTAAAAGCCTCCTTTCCCTTCCTGGCCACCCTCTTTAATTTTAACATTCATTTGAAGTTTAATTCAATGAGTGTCAGGAATAGAAATATTGAACAACTACCTGTAACACTTTTGTCAGATTTCAGACAATAAGAACACTCTCCTTGTTTAGGTCATCAGAGCACAGAAGGGAGAGGAGCCGTGAGCATGCAGTGCTTACTCATTGCCCTGCAATGCATGTGGGGATAGTTTGAAATCGCAACAGCTCCTGAGAGAAAGACTAGGTTTTCTACTTCCATAAGAACATACAGTCCCAGAATCCCACACAGGGTCTATATGAGTCAGTATTGACTTGATGGCAGTCAGTTTATTTTGTTTTCTATCACATAAAGGAGCTGTTTATTTGTCTAGGTAATATGGATTGGAATAAAACCCAGTGAACATTTAGTTTCCGGAGACGGACCCTGAATCAGGTGCACCAGTTCAGAATCTCTGGATCATTGATTCTTAACCTTCCTAATGCCGTGAACTTTAGATGCAGTTCCTCATGTGGTGGGACACCCTAACTATAAATTTATTTTTGTTACTACTTCATAAACGTAATTTTGCTACTGTTATGAATAGGAAAACTGGCTCTCCCAAAGGGGTCCTGACCCTCAGGTTGAGAACCACTGCTCTAGACTCTATGAACTTGGGCCATTTGCAGTGTGTCCTGCGCAGGGATCTATCTTTTCATGGCCAGCTGTGGGGAGAGTAGCATGACCCCCTCTTTTCCTGTCAACAGAGACATCTTAGGTTGCTTTGCTCACCAGCAGAGCCCACCCCACACCTTTGCTTTTTCCACTCTGCTGCCCCCACCATGTGATTTGCATATTGTTCCCCCTGGGAGGAGCTTCCTCTGCAAGTGTGAGATAAAAGGTCACCTCTGGTCTGTCTTTAGTTACCAGGGCACATCCTTGCCACTTCTGAAAATGAGGTTCCCTGCTCAGCTCCTGGGGCTGTTATGCCTCTGGATTCCTGGTGAGACACAGAGGAATGAGAAGGGGAGGGGGGAAAGGGAGCTTGATTTAGCAGCACCACTGGTTCAGAGCATGCTGTCACCTGGGTTGCTAACTGCAAGGTCATCAGGTTAGGAGCCTTGGTGGAGTAGTGGCTACCCACAGAGTGCGCTGACAGCATGTTAGAGGGACCCACACTGTCCTTCAGGAAGGGGGATGCAGTCATGTTATTTGTAAATATGACCAAGTGTTGAGGAGCTAGGATCTCCTCTCTGGCAAGAACTGTACAAATGCAATAAGGCTGTGGTGTAGGCAGACCAGACAGTTTGGAATAGGGGGGAGTCAAAATGACAAATTAAGGAAAAAATAACAACGCAAATAAAAAAATAATTTGCATTAAAGGAAAAAAAGTATGAAATTAAGGCAAGGAATTTTATCATTTTAAACTTACCTTCATATTTTCCTTTCATTATTGCAGTGTCCAGAGGGGATGTTGTGATGACTCAGACTCCACTTACCCTGCCTGTCACCCTCGGACAGGTGGCTACCATCTCCTGCAAGTCCAGTCAGAGCCTTGTATATAGTGATGGAAACACTTATTTGTACTGGTTCCAGCAGAAGCCAGGGGAGGCTCCACGTCTCCTCATCTATAGAGTTTCCGACCGGTTCACTGGGGTCCCAGACAGGTTCAGTGGCAGTGGGGCCGTGTCAGATTTCAGCCTCAAAATCAGCGGGGTTCAGGCTGATGATATTGCAGTGTATTACTGTGCGCAAGGCACACATGCTCCTCCCACAGTGGTACAGCCCTGAACAAAAACCTGTGGTTGGCATCGCCCAGCTGCCCAAACATAGAGCTTGTCTGATGGCAGGCAGGACCCTTGTCTAGTGTCAGGAAGGGGACCATGTTGGAGAACTCAGAGGCCTGGGTGGTGACTGAGGGAGAATAAAGGGTCAGGTTCACATGGTCAACTGTCTAGGCTCAAGGTTGAGTTGGTGCTCAGCGTGAGCGCACTAAACCTGTGTTCATTATGACACATGAGACCATGTATAGCACTTCAGGGGCGGTGACTACTGATGGGAGCAGAAAAGCCCCTCTTTCCCTCGATTGGCTGGTCAGTTTGAACAGCTGGACCTGCAATTACCAGTCCACCGAGTAATCCACTAACCTTCTGCCTTAGGCTGGGTTCTCTTCACAAACCAAATCAAAGTTGAATTTATTTCTTAATAATTAGTGAAGGGAGAGTATCTTCATTGTGGAATCATTTCTTAATAAATCCCAGACCATAGAACCGCTGGGCACTTGTTGGCAATGCAGCGGGGACCATGGCATTCTTAGAGAATAATGAAGACCCATGGACTGGAAAAGGATCCTCCCATCTGGGTTGTGAGATGTATGACCAGAGTGCGTCATAGAGGCAAGGATGGTGTGTTAGCCTGGGTACTTTAGAGAATCAAATCCATAGAAACTCATATAAAAGAGAGAGTTTTGTATAAAGGTTATCTGTGCATCAATAAAGCATCCCAACCCAGTGCTGCCCAAGAGCACAAGTCCACCATTAACCCATATGTCCAACACCAGTGCCCACAGTCCTCCTGTCTCCCCAAACAGCCACAATGATGCAGACTACAGGAGGAAAGGGAACATATAAGCATCTCAGCGCTGGCAGGGATCTCCACATGGCTGCTCCAGCACCCAGGGTTTCATCGGGGGAGGTCCATGTGGCTTCTCCTTGGGGATTTCTTGCAGGAAGTGAGCCTTGCCAGCTGAATTAGGGAACTCATAAGGCAGCTGCACCTTTGTGTGACCATCACAAAGCAAGAGACCCGAGAACTAGAAAGGTGAGGCTCACTGAGCCATTTATTCCTCCACCCGTAAATTAACCCCACATGTGTTTATCGGCCAGGGTGGCACAGTAAACTAACTACCTCAGATGGCAAGACTTTGTCCTACATGTTTTGGGTATGTGGTCACGAGAGACCAGTCCATGAAGATGGACATCTTGTTGGGTAAAGTGAGGGGCAGTGAAGGACCTGAGGCCAGGGGTCGACACCATGGCTGCCTCAATGGGCCGCAGAAGAAGAACTATTGTGAGCACAGGGCCACATGTCATTCTGTTGGGCAGAGTGTCTCTGGGTAGAATGCACTCGATGACACCGTACAACAACAGGCTCTTGAGATTGTTCCATGACTCACTGGGGTGAGAGCTAAGCAAGCAGGAAAGAGATGAGAGGCAAGAAATGGATCAGGTTCCCCCAGTTTCTCTTCCACAGTGGCCTCATCTCCAAGGAGGCTCATCAGACTGTGTGCTGATGGAGAGGGTGGGCTCTTCCTGTACCTTACCACAGGTGCGACACACTGAGACACAACCCACTTGGACTTCTTTGTTTAGAAATAACTTTATTAGAACATACAATTCAGGTATCATAACGATTTAACAATTTAAATATTTTAAGAGTTTTGCTATCATTGCCCCAATCAATTTTAAAACATTTTATTCATTCTTGTGTTCATTATTAGTAGCTCACCATTATTCCTTTCTGTGGTATGAGTTGGGGGTGCCAGCCCCCCCCCACCACTATTCATGGTTCAGTAAGCATAATTGTATGGTTGAGATATATAAGTATATTATATTAAAGTCATCGAGAATGAGAGATAAAAGATATTGCAATAATGGAGTCAGACACATTATGGTAGCCTGCTCACCTCAGCCCACCTTGATGCTCCACATGGAGAGAGGGGGAGGGTGGAGGGGAAGGGAAAAGGGAATAGCGGAGCGAGGACAGGAGAGGGGGAGCCGGGAGAGTGAGGGGAGAGAGACCAGTGAGACAGAGGCCTCTATTGCTAACCCAGGCTTATATACCTTTTGGGAGCATGCAAGCCCACTAGTTACAGGTAAAGACATACGTCACAGAAAGGGTTTGCACTATGTTACACGGCAGTGAGAAGAGGTGGTCTAGGGACATACACGCAACAGGACGAGGAGGAGGGATTGGGGGTACACATGTGACAAGATGGGCGGATCCTAGATTTAGGATGGCAGCTTAACTTTGACCTGTTCTCTGGATCTCCATAGGAGCTATTCTCAGTAGGGTGTAAACCCCACCTACAGGAACCAAATCAATGACTGCAGGCGTCCATTGTCTTTAACAGCAGGGAGTGGTGCCCTCTGCATTCTGGCAAATGATCTCCCTCAGGGAGGGTGCCTGGGAGCATCTGTACTCCCTCCCTCCCCCCCTTTCAAGTCCTCCTGCCATAAATCTAAGGAAATGTTACTCTAGTTACTATCGCTATCCTATCCTGGATTCATATGAAGAACATTTTTGCAAAAGATTCCAATAATCACAACAAAGTAAACCTCACATAAACCCCAAAAGAAATCAAAAGATAAAATTGGGAAAAAATTTGAAAGGGTCAAAAGGGAAAAAGATGATAAAATGTTCAGTGTTAAACTGACTACACCTGCAGTAATCCACCTTCCACTGCACTCTGTCTATGCACAGCTCCAGTCAATTGTCTGAGGGAGTTCAATGGAGGCTGAATGATTCTGCACATGGCCTGCGGGCCTTCCTTGTCAGCCATCGCTTCTGAAAACGGAGTGCTCAGAATTTAAGCTTCACTACAATTCCAGGCTCTCACCTTGTATTTTATTATCTACAATATTTTTCTAACACGTTGGTACGCTCCGCCTATATGGAATTAGCTAACACCTCATTATATTGCGGTTTTTTGTAATGCAAGCCTTTAAGAGCCCAGCTTTAATTTTTTTTCCTCTAACAGACAGGCAGCATCTATAAATAACCGCATATTTTTATAGCATCCACAACTTTGGTGATCCATCATCAGCAAAAGTATGCAGCAGGGTCAAACCATAAGAACCCATTGTTCTTAGACAAGGGCACATGATTAAGTGTGAGCTCCAAATCCATTCATGTTACTAAAGTTTATGTAGATCCCTGGTCCACGTGTGGGGAGCATTACTAGCTTGATGAGACGTAATTTTAAGTCATCTCCTTGAGACTTCTGCGAATTCTATTAATATTATATAATTATCATCTATAGCCATAGATGGTAAAGTACTATGGAGAAAAGGAAAATATACGTGCAATGGAAAACTTTTTAGATTAAACCACATGGGCTGTTCAAATATTGCAGGTCAAACATGCAGGTAAGTGAGCACTGTTGAGAAAGCAATGCAGGGGAGACAGAAGTCAAAATGGCAAGGATCCTCACTCACTAAGGCAAAACTACATCGGGCTCCAGCCTTCTTTTATTCTTTTTACAGAATGTGCCATGTAAAATTTTTGAGTGGGGTTGGAAAGGGGGAGCTGATTACAAGGATCCACATGTGACCTCCTCCCTGGGAGAGGGACAGCAGAAAAGGGGGGAAAGGGAGACTCCGGCTAGGGCAAGATATGACAAAATAACGATGTATAAATTACCAAGGGCACATGAGGGAGGCGGGAGCGGGGAGGGAGGGGAAAAAAAAAAGAGGACCTGATGCAAAGGGCTTAAGTGGAGAGCAAACGCTTTGAGAATGATTGGGGCAGGGAATATATGGATGTGCTTTATACAATTGATGTATGTACATGTATGGATTGTGATAAGAGTTGTATGAGCCCCTAATAAAATGTAAAAGAAGAAAAGAGGAGAAAAAAAAAGAAAATGATTAGGGCAAAGAATGTACAGATGTGCTTTATACAATTGATGTATGTATATGTATGGACTGTGATAAGAGTTGTATGAGCCCCTAATAAAATGTTAAAAAAATCTTTTTGTTCTTCCCTATCATGATTTTATGATCCTTTCCCCTAGGAAATTTCTCAGGAAAGCATTGGAGATGGAGGCCTGTGATAGGGCTGGGTTCCATATGACAGGTGTGAATCAGGACAAAACAATCAAACTCCGTGCCATCGAGTCCACGCAGACTCACAGCAACCAGCTGCCCCTGTGGCTCCTCGCAGTGACTGTTCCCAGGAGCAGAAACCCGCTCTCTCTCCTGAGGAGCCACTGCTCCTTTCAACTTCCCCCCCATGCGGATCGCGCCCCAACTCATGAACCCTGCACGACCAGGTTCCCAGGAGTCAGGGCGGAGGGAGGGAGAAACAGAGAGAGACCTGGAGATAAGTATGAGAGTCCAGTAGTAACAATGGTTTCCCTAGAACTTGATAGTTACTCTTTGAGGCACACAGGTATCTTCTCTTCACCTTTTGCCTTAAACTGGTCTATTGGTCCTCTATCTGTAGGAATCACTTTTTAAATTTCTTCCCCTCTGTGAAGCTCTTAGATTTGAATGCTGTTTGGAATTTAGTTGACTGGGTTCCATCTACAGACAGTCTTTCAAACCTGCATCTCACACTGTTAGGTAACCTGCGAAGAGCAGGTCTCAGTCTTAACATCCTCAAGACAGTGCCTGTATGTGGAGACTCTGTGAACATCAGCACAGCGGGGAAGAGCGGTTAGTCTTTCTAGAATCCCTTGGTGGGAACAAAAACTCATAGTCATCAGCCTTTCAGAGATTGCCTTTGATGTCCCTCTCTACCCCATCAGGGTCTCTAACTTATTCTGAGAGTGAGTGGGCCACATGCCATGGGTCCTGCCCAGGAATCCATCCTCACAGGCAGCAGTGACCCCTAATGACAGAGCAACCACCTTCTCCCTTTACCTTCAAGCTCACACAGAGTTGATGTTGCTTTGCTTAAGGAGAGGCCCAAGTCCCCCTTTGCTCTTTCCCTCCTGCTGCACCCACCATGGGAATTGCATAGTGCTCCCCTGGGAGAACCTTCCCTGGCAAGGCTGAGATAAAGAGTCCACTGTGGTCTGCCATCCTGTGTAACCACTGGTCCCATCAGCTTCTGAAAATGAGGCTTTCTGCGCAGCTCCTGGGACTGCTCCTGCTCTGGATCCCCGGTGAGCACACGGAGCAGACGAGGGGGGGAGGGTGCACTTTGGGAGCAACACTTGTGCATTGTGCTTTCCATCTGCTTGTCACTGGGCACATTTTGTCCTTCTGGAAATGGCATGCATCTCTTCTATTGGTAAATGTGAGGAACAATAGACAAGGAGCCACACTCTCCTCTCTGTCAACAATGGGACAATGAAATAGAGGGTTGGCGTATGAACACTGGGTATCTTATGGTTTCAAGAAACAAAATCACATATACATAAAGTATAATGAAATTGAAATTATATTTTTGCAAAAAATACAATAGA
This sequence comes from Tenrec ecaudatus, assembly GCF_050624435.1. Classification (NCBI taxonomy): domain Eukaryota; kingdom Metazoa; phylum Chordata; class Mammalia; order Afrosoricida; family Tenrecidae; genus Tenrec; species Tenrec ecaudatus. The sequence goes on along the minus strand of NC_134540.1, from coordinate 66,587,498 downwards.
AGGAATCATAAAATTGTACCTAACCTATTACTTTTGTCCCCAGACTCTTACCTTTCTCTCTTTGTTTCAGGTTCCAGTGGGGATGTTGTGATGACACAGACTCTTCTCACCCTGCCCATCACCCTTGGGCAGGTGGCCACCATATCCTGTAAGTCCAGTAAGAGTCTTGTACGCAGTGATGGAAAAACCTATTTGCACTGGTACCATCAGAAGCCAGGACAGGCTCCACGGCTACTCATCTCTATGGTTTCTAACCGGGTCACTGGGGTCCCAGACAGATTCAGTGGCAGTGGAGCAGTGTCAGCTTTCACCCTTAAAATCAGCAGGGTCGAGGCTGATGATACTGGAGTTTATTACTGCCAGCATGATGTAGAACATCTTCTCACAGTGGTTGAGCTCTGCACAATAACCTGTGGTTGGGGTGGCCCGGCTGGTCAGGGTGGGTCTAGTCTGAGAGCAGCCACAGTGTCTGGTCTGAGTCCACTAAAGAGGAAGATGTTGGAGAAGATGTAGAATGAAGGAGTTGGGTTTATATAAACAGCTATTCCGGTTGTAGGCTTATGAGGTACAACATCTTATCTAAGTGAAAAATTAATTGCTTGAAAACTAAATTTGAATGAGCTTTTTAGAATGCATCTAACAAGAAAAGTAAGAAAGTAGACCTGAAGCACATGTGTAGGAGAAATCCCACTGTTTCTAGGTATTGTTGAGATTTTCCACTCATAGCAACCCTGTCTTCAATGGATGAAACACTGTACTCCTGCACCACATTCCCTACATTTGAAGTCAATTGTTGCAGTTACTTCATCAATCCACTTCATTAGGGATGTTGTAGACCTTAAATTCTGAGCACTAGGATTGGGGAAGTCTACTGGTTACAATGAAAGCACTAATTCAAATTTAATTCTCTACATTTAACTTTCATTGAATTCTTTCTGACCATTGACCAGAGAAGTAAATATATTTGCCCTCAGGCACAGTGCACTAGAAAATATATTACTGAAAACCCTCTCCCCACAACACCCTTATTATTTTTATTATTTATTATCTCTAAAGGGTCATGGCTCCTGGGTTTCACATATGGAAAAACCTGAATCCATGACTGACAACTTCAAGAGAATTACCCACAATGACATGACACTTCTTAGATAAACCCTAATATGGAGAAGCAAAACCAAACTGAAGATACAGACAATTTAGTAAACCAGAAGAGGCTCAGCAAGGTGGGTGAATGGGAGACAATGCCAATGGGTCCATGTAGAGGAAGAATATAGGATTTTCTTAGCAATTGTACTATTCTGCTTGGCATAATTGAACTATGGAATGACATGATCTGTATCACCAGCCTGTGTGCTCTTTAGGTTTCTATGGGATCAGGTATCAGTCATCAAACACCACAACAAAAAAATCATGTCAATGTAAATGAGGAGGAGGGTGGAGTGTCGACCCAAAACTCATCTGTAGACAATTGGACATCCCCTTACAGAAGGGTCACAAGGAAGAGATGAGCTGTTCAGGGTGCTGCATAACTTTCCTCTAGTTCTTTAATGCTTCTTCCCCCACCACCCCACTATCATAACTCCAATTCCACCTTACAAATGCAGCTGGACCATAACATGGACATGGCTACAGATGAGATCTTGAAACACAGGGAATCCAAGACAAACACCTCAGGAACAATAATGAGAATAGAAATCCAGGAGGATAAGGGGAAGGTGAGTGGAGAAAGGGGAACTGATTACATTGATCAATTTATAGAAGCCTCCTAGGGGACAGACAACAAAGTGGATGAAGGGATACTATGGTTGATGAAAGATAAAAAATATATAAATTATCAGGGGTTCATGAGGGGGAGAGCAGAGGGGCAATATGAGCTGATACCAAACACTGAGAGTGGTGATACTGGGAGGGTGGAGGGAGGGTGGGGTCTTAAGGGCAGCTGATTACAAGGATCTCCATGTAACCTCCTCCCTTGGGGATGGGCAACAGAAAATGGGTGAAGGGAGACGTCAGAGGATGTAAGATATGACAAAATAATAATAATCTATAAATTATCAAGTGTTCATGAGAGAGGGGGTGCAGGGAGGGAGGGAGAAAATAAGCTGATACCAAGTGCTCAAGCAGAAAGCAAATATTTTGAGAATGATGATGGCAATAAAAGTACAAATATGCTTGACACATGGACTGATGTAAGGATTGTGATAAGAGTTATATGAGGCTCCAATAAAATTATTTAATGACAAATTATGCAATTTAAACCAAAAACATCTAATAAAAATGGTCATCTAAGATATAAAAAAATTGAGCTCAAGTAGAAGGAAAATGTTTTGAAAATGATGATTACAACATATGTACAAATGTGCTTTACAAAAATGGATATATGTAAAGCCCCCAATAAAATGATTTTAAATAAATAAGTAATTAAAATTAAGTAAATAAATAAAAGATCTTCAACAACAACAACAGCAAAAGAATATTAGTAATATTCACACCATAAGTCCAGATAGGGGAAGCCTCGCACTTAGGGAGGGTGCTTTTATGAAATTTAAGGAAGAATGGATTTCATGATCATGGATACTATTCTGAGGGTCTTGACTGGAGAGCCTCAGAAGCAATCCTGTCAAGTTGACAAACTAGCATAGCACAGGTATCCTGATCATGTTCCTAATCCTGCTTCTGAAGCCACTTTCCCTGCGATCTGTTGACCTTCCACCAGTCCTGCTATTCTGACAGCTGCCCTTGTGTTCTTCATTCTATTTACGCACCTGTGTTTCTGTAGACTCTTGGATGCCATTATGGCCTTGAGTTGATGGTCTCCCTCTTCTGTGTGAATTGTCTCTACCTTGCCCTTGTCCTGTTTAAGACTTAACAAATGTGTCTCTATAAACTATGATTGAATATATGGTCCCTTTTCTGTCCCAGATCAATGTCTCCTCTTTTTATCGACCCACTTGACAATTTGGCAGAGTCAGTGAGGCCCCTCCTCATCCTCCTGGTTGAAGTGTCATCAATAGTGACGGCTGCAGTATCCGATCTTCCACAGGAAGTCCTTCAAGTTCCCTTTCCTTTCAGCCAGCAAGATTGTGCTCTCTGCAGATCACAGGGTATTGATAAAAAATACAACACCCGCTCTGTATTTTATCATAAAATAATATAAAAACCAACTGATCATAAAAGCATCAGAAGCCTTTTGAGAGGTTGTTCTCTTAAAATGATAATTTTCATCAAACATCTTGCCCAGGCAACACCATGAGACAGACATGCCTTCTGTTCAGAAGCTGGATCCCAGAAATATTCTTGTTAAGTTTCTTCACATGTTTCCCCAAGCAAACTCCTGCCACTCATGTTTCATCAGAGGTGTCAGGAATTATCTGTGGCTAGGACAAACACTGGACCCTGGATAGAGGGATCCATTTCTGGTTCCTGTTCACTGGCTCCAATTAAGCACAAGTCCAAGTGTAGTTTCTTTGAGAAAATCCATGTATTCTGAAGGTCTGAGATCTGAGATGCTGATCAGAGGCCATGGCTTAACTGCAGAGACCATGGATGGGAACATTGTTGATACTAGATCTTTTGTCTTTTCATTCTGCATTAGGATCTAGTGACCTCATTGTTGACCTGAGTCTTCAGCCTCCCTCTCAGTGTCTCAGAGAAAAAGGGTTTCAATCACCTGCTAGGAAGCAGCAGATAGCAGAGACATTTCCAGAAGAAATCCATAGTGGGTACATACACTTGGGATACTACAATCTCTAACTTGATATAGAAGCATTAAGTGTTTCCATTTTTATAAGAAGCAACTAGGAAGATCTCGGTATTGCTAATGACTCCTGAGTACAACTGAGAGGAGCTAGCAAATAGTAAGCATGTGGGGTTAGACACATTTAAATCTGAATTCTTTTTTATTTCACATCTCTTTTTTGGATATATATATATATATTTAACATTTTATTAGGGACTCATACAACTCTCATCACAATCCATACATACATCTATTGTATAAAGGACATCTGTACATTCTTTGCCCTAATCATTTTTCAAAGCATTTGTTCTCCACTTAAGCCCTTTGCATCAAGTCCTCTTTTTTCCCCTCCCTCCCCGCTCCCCCATCCCTCTTGAGCCATTGGTAATTTATAAATTATTATTTTGTCATATGTCTATGTTTTACATTGTAATTTGGTAAGTTGCAATCAAGGTCTTTTAAGCTTAGAAGCAGCCATTTGAGGTATGACAATAGGCCTCACGGTGTCTCATTACAAAAATGATGACTATTAAAAACCCATGGCAACAACTTCATTGTACTAATGAATGCCGCCAACATCCATCTTCACTACCCTGAGTCCTGAGAATCAAGATGGTGTCTGGCTACTACTACAAACTACTCTGAAAGGCATCCGATTGGAAGGGTTAGGCTAGAGAGGGGGGAAATGTGGAACAAAAGTCACACAAATACACATATGATCTGATAGTATTGGGCTCTGGTACTACGAGGTCACCGTCAACGTTGTGCCATTAAATTTGGGCTCTTCTCGCTCTGCTTAGGTGTTCATATTTCTACTGGGAACCTAGCTCATTAAAGATCAATCTTGACACCCTTATTGGAGCCACAGTGCCCAACTCTTGTGCATGGACAGTCTCCTCACCAAACTTCAGCACCAACTCTATATGTGTTTATACTTCCCCCTTTACTCTGTGGCTGTCTTGCCCTCCCTGGGGGGCCTATCCCCAGCATTGAGAAATGCTGCCCATGAGGAAATTGAAGTCATTTGGTGAGCAAAGGACAGGGAAATTCAGGGAACATACTAGTATACAGGTTGTTCATGCGCCCTCGTCTCAGAAGAGCTCAAATTCTCCAGGGAAATAGCTGGAGTTCTGAGAATATTTAGCCTGGGCATGTGTAACGGACAACAGGAATGAAAGACCTCATATTTCCAAATAGAGAGGGAGAAATTTTCTAACTTTGCTGGTCCAGATGTACAAGGTGGAAGACAGCATTCAGAATGAGCATGACAGAAGGCCTGGCTACAGAGGGCAGAATTATTATTATGATCATCATTGTTGACTCTCTCTCAAAACAATATAGACCCTATGCTAGATTTCTATTACTCTTATATCCCAAGGCATCTCCCAGTGGTAATTCTAAAATTACCCATAGCAAAGGCATCCAGGAAGCAAACCCCAGAGGAGGTTTATCTGGATTTATTAATGTCCAAAAGGACCTCATGTTGGGAATTGCTAAATATATTGCAATCTTGGGTTATGTCTTAGCCAGAAGATCCCCTGTTCTGTGGAAATTTTAAAAGGCAAAATATGGCACGTGCCTTGTAGAAAGCAAAAAACCTCTGTTCCACAGACAGGAACATGATCGTGTCCTGTGTTGCTCAGGAAGAACAGTTCACTGTACTCAAGTTTCTGCTGCCCTGATCTATTCTGGGTCTCCTTAGAGCAGGCATTTTCAACCTATGGTATATGACCACTTTGGGCATTGTTCCACCCTTACACAGGGGTCACCCGATTTATAATGGCAGTAAAATTGCAGTTAGGGAGCAGCAACCAAAATAATTGTATGGTTGGGCTTCACCACCACATGAGGAACTGTATTAAAGTGTTGGGGCATTAGGAATGTTGAGAACCACTGCTTAGAGGAACTTCCTGCTGAAGTGAATTATTGGAAGGAGACTACATTTCAGGTAGGCATTGGCCCTGTCCTTCCATTGATGACTTGACTGCTCCCAATGCACATACACATTGCCCTGACATCTTCTTAGCAGCCAGTGCAGGATCAGTCTTGGTCAGCACGAGCATCAACATGAGGGTCCCTACTGAGCTCTATTGGACTTCTGCTGCTTAGACTCCAAAGTAAGAGATGTGATGTGTTGTATCATGTTGTTCAAACTACCCCATCTCCACTGTTCATTGCTGGGTCCCTGAGTGTGTCTGCGGAGCTGTGGTATGTGAATATTGGCTCAGCTCAGTGAGATCAGGGCTGCTGACTCCATGGACAGGTTGATCTTATAATATGAATAATAGGGTGGATGGTCATTTTTATGCATCCATTGTCAGGTGCTCAATTTGATAACAATATTACCCAATCTTCACCCTCCATGTGTGTATCACTACTGTCACTCATTGGGTGAGTCAGAGAATTAACAGTTATTTAAAAAGGGATCATTCCCTGTTCTTCATCTCTAGAGTATCGACTTTTTATCCTGGTGTCCTATCCCAGTTCATAGACAGTGAATTAAACAAAGTATGGTCTTACCATCAGCAACCTGAAGGTTGAGGACGTTGGAAGTTATTACAGTCCGTTGACCGGCAGTTGGATTTCCAGTGTTACAAGCTGAGAGAGGAGCCAATCCCGGGAGCAGTGTGTGCGGATTGGATGCCTCAGCTCATCCTCTCTGTACCTGCTGTGGAGAGTGTTTCTTAGATGCCGCCACTTGGTGAAGGTCACATGAAAGATTTCGGTAGAAGGAATAAGGGTGCCTGTGAGATGTGTCTTGCCATCCTCTCATGTAAAAAGGTTTCTGACAATACGTCTTCCAAGATGGCAGGAGATTAGACCAGCTATCCTGCTTCAAGTTGCATCTGAAATGAGGCGTGTGGATGAAAGGAAAAGAAAGAGACATGTGCAAAGCATGGGATCGGGAGGACAACAGTCTGATGGACTGAAGCTCTGAGTATATTCTAAGCTTGGTTTTTATACTCTTCTTACAAGGGAATGGTTACAAAGAAAACATTACAGCACTAATTTTAAAAAAACATTCTGAACATCTTATCTACATAAACATTACTTAACTAGGCACACTGTCTAAACACTTGACTAATAACAGTACTATATTCTAAGATAAGCACAATGACATGCAGGGTTCCAGAGAATCTTAAAGGGGTCATAAATAACTGAGTTATCTCTCAATGCGTTTACCTGCAAGGAAAACAGGGGCACAGGGGACTAATTAGTCACCCACCAATAAATACCTTGACCAGCCAACCACCTCCTACACAAAATGGATTAAACATAGGCACACCTATGCTCAGAATAACAAGAAAATGGACAGAAGGGAGTATCCGACGATGCCTGCCTGAATAAGCATGTTATAGGGCATACACACAATAGAATACTCTACAATTATGAAGAACTCCAAGGAGTCCACAAAGCACTTCAAAGCACAGGCTGTTGGGGACAGCGTAATGGCAAGTGAAATAAGTCAGGAATAAAGGAATAAACAAGGTGTGATGCTGTTTTATAAGAAGACAAGTATAGGGAAATGTAGAGGGGAGGAAGGCGGAAAAATATGCCTTGGGTGTTGTGGACGGTGTCAGGTTCCCTCAAGTAGCTGTGGACTCCTGGTGGCACTGGGTGCAGCAGAACAGCACACTACTGGGTCCGGCATCATTGTCACAGCCGTCAGTCAGTGTCAGTCCATTGTTGCAGACTCTGTGTCAATCCATCATGCCAAGGGCCTTCTCTTTCTTGCTGCCCCTCCACTTTACCAAGGATGGTGTCCCTGCCCAGCAACAAGCCTCTCTTGGTAACATGTAGAAAGTATATGAGAGGAAATCTCACTATCCTTCACTCAGAAGCCTTTAGACTGTGTTTCTTCGAAGACAAATTTGTTTGTGCTTTTTCCAGGAAGATCAATGAAAAGCATCTTGGAGACTCTATAGGCTGAGAACCTCTGCTCTAGGCTCTCTAAAGGTGCAGGGCCATTTGCCAAGCGTCCTGCCCAAGGATCTATCTTTTCATGGCCTGCTGTGAGGAGAGTAGCATTTCTCACTCTCTTCCTGCCAACAGGCACATCTTCTGTTGCTTTGCTCACCAGCAGAGCCCACCCTCCCCTTTCTTTTTCCACACTGCTTCCCCACCATGAGATTTGCATATTGTTCCCCTGGGAGGAGCTTCCCCTGCAAGGGTGAGATAAAAGGTCACCTCTGATCTGTCTTTATTTACCAGGGCGCATCCTTGCCACTTCTGAAAATGAGGTTCCCTGCTCAGCTCCTGGGGCTGTTATCCCTCTGGCTTCCTGGTGAGACACAGAGGGATGAGAAGGAGGGGGAGGGGAACTTTATTTAGGGGCACCACTGGTTCAGAGTGTGCTCTCAGCATGTTCCAGGGACACATTTTCTCCTTCAGGAAGGGGGATGCAGTCATGTTATTTGTACATGTGACCAAGTATTGAGGAGCTGGGATCTGTTCTCTGGCAAGAACTGTACAAATGAAATAAGGGTGTGGTGCAGGCAGACCAGATGATTTGGAGTTTGGGGACTGGAAAACAAAAAATGAAAGAAAATAACACAAATGAAAGATTAGTTTGCAAAAAAATCACATGAAATTAACAAGAGGACTTATCTCATTTTAACATTACCTTCATATTTTCCTTTCATTATTGCAGTGTCCAGAGGGGATATTGTGATGACTCAGACTCCACTTACCTTGCCTGTCACCCTTGGACAGGTGGCCACCATCTCCTGCAAGTCCAGTCAGAGCCTCATACATAGTGATGGAAACACTTATGTGAACTGGTTCCAGCAGAAGCCAGGGGAGGCTCCACGTCTCCTCATCTATGACGTTTCTAACCGGTTTAATTGGGTCCCAGACAGGTTCAGTGGCAGTGGGGCCGTGTCAGATTTCAGTCTCAAAATCAGCGGGGTGCAGCCTGATGATGTTGCAGTGTATTACTGTGCACAAGTTACACAAGCTCCTCCCACAGTGGTACAGCTCTGCACAAAAACCTGTGGTTGGCATCGCCCAGCTGCCCAAACAGAGCTTGTCTGACAGCAGGCAAGACCCTTGTCTAGGCTCAGGAAGGGGAGCATGTGGGAGAACTCAGAAGCATGGGTTTTGAATGAGGCAGAATAAAGGGGTAGGTTTATATGGGCAACTGCTTAGGCCACCTGTGTAATGGGGTGCTAAGTGGGAACCCACTAAAATTATGAGTTTCTTCTGACTCATAGACACCCGGTACATCACTTCAGTCATTGTGAATATTTATGGGAGCAGAAGAGTTCTTATTTTTCCTCTGATTGTTAAGTTTTAACTACTGACCCTGCAATTAACAGCCTAACTTGGACTCCCCTAAGATCCTGCTTAAGGCTGGGTTCTCTACAGAAACAAAATCAACGTGGAGTCTATTTCTTAGTTATTGGGGGAGTGAGGGAGTCTTCATTGGAAGTCTTTCCTCAATATGCCCCAGGCCTTCGAACAACTAGACCCTTGTGTTAAAGTGCAGCTAAAACCATGAAACTCAGGAGGCCTGTATAGTTTGGCTTATATTTTTTATATCTGGTCATTGAACAGTTAGATTCTAAGGCACTCCATATTTTTAAGTATATCTCCTGACCACTGAGTTAATCGTGACTCATAGCAACCCTACAGGACAGGGTTGAAGTGCCCCTTTGTGTTTCCAAGAATGGAACTCTTTATGGGGGTAGAAAGCCTTGTCTTTCTCAGTCCTGTTAATCATTTCTTAAATTGAGGAACATTTTTAGCTATTATTTTCTAGTTTGCTTTCTGTGATATGAATCCTCCTCCACATCTTCACATGTTTAAAATCTGTAAAGTACTTGAAGTTTTTCCACAACTTACAATTGTCTGTTCATGTTACTTCCTTGAAAAGTGAGTAGCCTTTCTTTCTCAGTGAAAGTATAGAAGGGGCCACTATCCTTCCTAGTCCTGCATCCTTATAGTTGTTCCTTCTTGAATGTCTCTCTAGGCTTTTCCACGGGTGCAACACGGGATTACTGTGCAACATGAAAGAATAAGGAAGAATCAGTGAAATATTGCATGATGTGTGGGTAAACCTGGAGGTCGGTCAACTAACCTGCCCGTCATCAAGTTGAGTACTTCTCATAGTGCCCTACAGGACACGGGAGAGCTACACCTGTGAGATTTCCAGATTAAACCTGCATAGGAGCAGAAAGCCACATTTTTCTTCCCAAGCAGTAGTTGGAGGATTGTATTCACTGACATTGCAGTTGGTAGCGAATGTGGATCCCCTAATGCTACCAGGACATTGGAGTGAGTCCCAGAACTCAATCACAAAAGGACAGGCACTCCCTGGACAGGAGAGTCATGCAGTCCAGCGGCCCAAGGGAGAAATTGGCCAGTTTTTCTCCCTCAGACTGAGCTCAGTAGAATTGAACTTCTCCTCCCATTGAAAAATATGATTGTCTCTTCAGAGCACTGGGTTGATATAAGTGGGAAGTCTAGAAATTGGATACCCAATCTTGGGGGGATAAAAGCATGAAGTGTTTGACTGACAAACTTTCATAGGTAGGGGGACATATTCATAGGATTATAGGATCAAGGTGTACGTTTTACTTAACTGAAATTGTTAGGCTGAAGAATTGTGTACAGGAAACAAGTTGGGAAAGGATGGATTGAGAGAGTTAAGGTTTATTTTGCCAACCTGGCTGTTAAACACATGTGGGGTTAATTGAAGGGAGGAGAGATAAATGGCTCGCCAGCCTTACCTATCCCTGGTCTTTTGTTTTGGATGGTTTGACCTGGGTGCAGATGCCTTAGCCAGTTCCCTGCTTCAGCTGACAAGGCTCACTTACTTCCTGCAAGATATCTCCAAGGAGAAGCCACATGGACCTCCCCCAATGCAGCCCTCGGTACTAGAGAAGCCCTGTGGAGATCACTGCCAGTGCTGAGATGCTTACATGCTCAGTAATTCCACTTTCCTCCTGCAGTCAGCATCATTGCATATGTTTTGTGAGGTTGAGAGGAACTTTGTAGATTGGAGCTGGACATATGGGCTAATGTTGAACATATGGGCTTGGACAGCACTGGGTTGGGAGGCCTTATTAATGTACACTTACCTTGTATATAAAATGTTCCCTTATGCATATGACATTCTGTGGATTTGTTTCACTTGTTTATCCAAAGTAAAACAACTGCCTCTGCTCTATTATGGAGAAGACCCTGCTATGTAGTTGGACACCAACCCTGGTCCATCTCCTGCTGATCGACATGTTCTCCCACCTGCAACACCACTGCCTAGAAGGCTTGCTAACAGTGTGGCCACTCTCTGTGTAGGCATCAGTTCTCGTCAATATAAACAAGCTTCTCAGCCTCTTGCTGCTTTGGCTCCCAGGTAATGAAGGAAATCTAAGAAGATTATTCCTTATATTGTAACTACCTCTGTTCATTGCAGACGGGAAGTTCCTAAGTTCATGTGCTGTGGTGCATCGTATGTAGAATCTGGGGTTCATCATGGCTCATATATAGTGAGTCTGAGACCGACGTTCCCGTCATCAGCACGCTGGCGGGTAAGAATGGAGGAATTTATGAAGGTTACAAGGCTTACAATATTCCTGCCACAGTGTTACTATGTGCAGCATAAGCCTCCCTAGGGAACAGATGAGAGAGTTAGTTCCCCAGCCCTGCCCTCCGTGCCTGCAACTGCTGAAAGTCTTTCTCAGATGCACTCAGCTTCAGTTTATTTCTGAAAGTTTTTGTGAGAAATGACCAGGATTGCTCATTTGGACCCTAATTGTTTTCTCTTCATCGACCTCAGAATAACATAACATGACAAATTCATGACAATGGTTTTTGTGATTCAATAAATGTCAGAGATCACTATGCATATGAATCTGAATTTCATTGCTAATGTGAGGTAGATCTTGGCTCAAAAAAGAGAATAAAATAAATATGTTTACGTGTGTTTGATTTACTATGCTAAGGCATATGACTATGTAGATCCTAACAAATTATGGACAGCTTGGAGAAGAAAGGGAATTCCATAACATGTCACTGTACTCATGCATAAATTTTACCTGTATTAAGAAGCAGTTGCACCAACAGAAGAGAGGAATCTGCCTGGTTTAATGTCAGGAGAGTTGTATGTCACTTTTGTTTCCTGTTTGCATACTTTCAAAAATTTTCCTCTGAGTAATAAAGATCAGTGAAGCTGGATAATATGAAGAAGGATTTGGTGTCAAGATGGAAGGAAGGCTTATTAACAACCTGTAACATGCAGATAACACAACCTTCTTTGCTTAAAGTGAGGAGAAATAGAAGCACTTGCTGAAGAAGATCAAGGATTGCAGCCTTCAATATGAATCACAACTCAATGTCAAGAAGACCAAACTCCTCACAACAGGATCAAATGGACAAAAGTTTGAAGATGTCCAGGATCTTGTCTTACTTGGATACACAATCAATGTTCATGGAAGCAGTAATCAAGATATCTAAACACATGTTGTGTTAGGTAAATCTGAGGCACACAACCTCTTTGCACTATTGAAAATTAAGGATGTTCCTTTGAAGAATATGGTGTGCCTGATCCAAGTCTTGGTATTTTCCATTGCCTCATATGTATATGAAAGTTAGACATTGAAATTTGAATGAATAACACCAAAGAAGGCTTGGAACATTCAAATACTGAAAACTAATGAGAATATTTATAGTACCATTGATTGATAAAAGGACATATGTCTTGGCAGTTGTTCTGCCAGCATGCTATGTAGAGACAAGGATGGGGAGACTTCTTTTACCTGGTTTGAACATGTTGTCACCAGAGAACATTCCCTGGAGAGAGATATCATGTTTGGTAAAGTAGAGGGGCAGCAAAGTAGAGGAAAGTCATCCCAGGACATGGACGGACACCATGGCTGTGACAATGCGTTCAAACATAGTAACAACTGTGAGGATGGCACGTGACCAACCTTGTCTGGATCTGTGGTACATCGTCACTGGGTGTTAGAATCAAGGAAATAACAACTCTCAACTACAATCTACTGCTTTATGAATGACATGAACCAGTTTGTAGTTCTTTCAGCATCTGGCTTGCTAGTTGGTATAATGGTATTCGCTTCAATAATACAAGTGTGCAGACTCAAGGTCATGACTCATGGGAGCCTAATATCTAAAATGAGCTAAATGTTTGCCTCATAAAAGTTCTATTAGATGCCCTACAACCCCCACAGTAAACAGGATCATAGTCAAGGGGGCAAGGAGGTCAATCAGCATAAGATTGTCTCCTGTGCTTTGGACCTGGTATCAGGATGGACCAGTTCCTGGAGAAGGACCTGTGCTTGTAAAATAAAGGGTCAGTGGGAAAGGGAAAGATCCTCAATGTGATGTGAGGACACGGCGGCGGCAACAATGAGCTGCAGCATTGCTACAGGGTTCCGTTCTGTCTGATGAGGGGCTGCTGTGAGGAGAGGGCCTGTCAGGAAGAGCAACAAGAGTCCATGACGACAACGTTGAGCATCCTAACGTGGAGAGTAGCCACAAGGCTCTTACAAACTGGGGAGCTGCCATTTCAGGGGCAGTGATTGTGCTCTCCCTGTCCAGAGGAAAGAATAGTGATGAAAATTAGATAAATATTGAAACAATTATTTAAGTGGACTGATGCAACATGCAAACATCTTCCCTCCACATCCCTGAGTCCTGACCACGTTGATGGTGTCAGGTTACTACTGAGAACTCATCTGACGTAGATGACATTTGAAGGTATTGGATAGAATGGGAGAAAAACATGAAACAAAATTGAAAATCAGATAAAACAACTGACTTATTGGTCAGAGAGAGATCAGAGAAACCCTAGAGACCATGGTCATAGACAGCTTTTAGATCTGTAGCTGAAATCATCCAAATGGCTCAGTTTGTAACCAAACAATGTACATATATATATATTCAATGGATCAATTACTGTAGGGAAGATGCACATCTTAGACTACTCCATAATTTATGATCTAAAGGGAGAAATATTTTCAAGGACAAAGTTCAGGTGGATTACAAACAAAGTAGAAAGAGCAGGAAATATAGGACTAGAAATACGGGAGAGATGTGGGATCAGTGAGATTAGCTTGAATGCATTGCAATCAGTGAGATGAAGCAAAACATGTATGAATGGTTGACGGTAATGACTATTGGTCTTCTCTGTAGGCCTTCTCCCAATTCAATGTTGGAAGTAAACTACAAAGAAAAATTGTTGTCTGAGTTCCTGAATTGTTGTGAAGTTTACCTGAAGCTCAATAAAATTATTTTTTAAAAGAAGAAATAAGGATGAGTCCATGTTGATGAGAACACTGAAATGGAAGACTGCACACATGAACTAGAGAGGAAGAAGTTCATCTTGTTTTCCATTGATGAATGTGGAGCTGTGAGTAAAAGCAGACGTGATAGCCAATGCCGTAGATATGTCAGTTGGTTCAACTCCCTTAAATCCGACTGAATCCTTAAATCCGAGCAAACTTTCTGTGAGAAGAATGCCAAAACCTATGTCCACGTGGGCTGTAGACTAAAAAAGGGCTTTCAATGGAAATGTAAACAAATGGCATCATGATCCTGAAGCGGGTCTACAAGAAATAGCAAGTGGAGAGGAAACATTGTTTTATTAATATTATCCTGAAAATTAAGCCAAATCCAAGGAATGACGACCACGAGGTGGAAGTGGGCCAAGGGCAACAAAGGAGGCATGAGGATGAACTGCCAGTCTGCTGAGTGGTGGAGAAACCACCTTGTGCTTCCGCTGGGACTAGACTGTGTCCTGCCCGGTGGCTTGATTGTGTCCTCCCATCAGGAGCAAACGCTATGGCAACGGCTTGGGGCGTGCTCAAGGCAATTTGTTGTGCATGAACTGGATGGTCAAAAACTGTAATATCTGGTACAGCAGACAGACCTGGAACAATTTACAGCCCGTTTCCACTTTGTTTTACCGCTTTCTCTTTTCTTTCCTTCTATGTCTATCTATATAAGATGAGCAGGATAAACAATCCCAAGGAGAAGACAACAGGACCAGCAAGCAGTTCAGGAGGGAGGACATGGAAAAGCAAGGGGTGTGAAGGGGAGTGGGGAGCCAACAAATCAGGGACAAGGGAACAAGAGATCTAGAATTGATTGCTGGGGGGGGTGTACAAGGCCTGGTGGGGTTTGATCAAGTGTGATAGATCCAAGAGGAATTACTGAGAGCTGAATGGAGGGCAAGCATGATAGTGTAACAGGAAGAAGGTGAAAGAAAATAGAGGAAAGAACTAGGAGGCAAAAGCTATTTATAGATGAATGATTATAGGCATGTATATATACAAATATATTAATTATATTGATAAGGATATAAGTCAATGTACATATCTTTATAAGTTAAGTATTAAGATAGCAGACAGATATTGGGCCTTGTGGTAGTTACATAATCTGGTGTCAATCTGAGAATATTAAGAGTGAAGGGCTAGAGTCTATCCTGTCAATCAGGTCACAGCTTGATGACCTCCTCTGGAGGAAAGACAGAAATAAATAGCTGACTGGAGGCCAGACACATGTCTTGCTGCTGACAAGACAATAGTGCATCCAGAGCCCTGCAGCTGAGGGAGCCACATGGAGACCCACAGCAGTGCTGAGATGCTTCCTCCATCACTGGATCCACAAGACTTTCCACCCACTGGCCTGTGATCTTGCTGGATTTGGCATCCTTGCATGTGTTCCTTGAGTATGAAGAGGGATTTCTGAATTGGTAATGGGCATATGGGATAACATTGGACTTATCTACTTGATCTGGATTGGGCTAGGATGTTTTTCTCAATATGTAATTGTTCTTTTATATAAAGCTCTCTCTTATACATATATGAGTGTCTATGAAGTTGTTTCTCTAGTCAACCCTGACTCACACAGTCTCTACTCAAGGCCTCCCTAATAACAAGAAAACTTTGTTCTAATAACCTAGCCATCTTTGATACTCACCTTCCCAACATGATCTCTCTGAAGACATAAATGCTGCATAAACAAAAAAGCAGATGATACCCACTTATAAAATGATACAGTGTTTGGGATCTCAAAGGCTTGAAGTTAAATAAGCAGCCATCTGGCAGGGAAGCAAAAGACCCCACATGGAAGAAACACACCAGTATGTGTGAACGTGAGTGTCAATGGGATCAGATATCAAGTATCACAAAACTCCAAACAAACAATTATATCAATGGGAATTAGGGGGTCAGAGTGGGGATTCAAACTCCATCTGAAGACAATTGGATATCCACTCAAAGAAGAGTCTCACACATTAAAGACAATTCAACCCAGGATGCAGTACAACACCAACAAAACACAGCATTCCTTTAGTGTCTGAATGCTTCTTCCACTCTCTATCATGACCCAGTTCTTCCTCACAAGTCTGGCTAGACCAGAGGACTTACACTGGTATAGATAGGAACTCTCAGTGCATGGAACCCAGGACAGATGAACTCCTCGGGAAGAGCAGTGAGCATTCTGATTATATGACAGCACGGGCTTGTGGGGAGAAGAGGATACTCATCACAAGGTTGAATATATAAAACACCCCTCTCAATTAGGGCGAATAATGGTAATATTAGCGAAGGGAGACAACAGATGATAAAAGATATGATATAACAATAGTAACATATAATTGATGAACAATGCAGGAAGGTGGGAGAATGAAATAGGGAGGGGGCAAAGAGGAGCTGATACCAGGGTTTCAAATAGAAAGAAAATGCTTTGTAAAAGACGATGACAGCATATGTACAGATGTGTTTGGCAACATGGATATATGTATGGATTGTGAGAAGCGCTTTAAGAGCCTCCAATAAAATTTAAAAAATAAAAAAGAGGGTAGGAGCAACGATCAGAGGAGTTCTGAGAACATTTCGTCTACGCATGTGTGATAGAAACCAGGAATACAAGATCTGATGCTTCCAAATACAGAGGGAGAAAATTTATAAGCTTTTCTGACCTGGAAGTAAGTGGTGGGAGACGGCATTCACAAATGAGGATGACAGAAGGCTTGGCTGTGACCCCAGGATTATTATGGCAGATCATCATTATCTATCCTCTCTCATATCATTTTAGACCCTACACTAGATTTCCATTACTCATATATCCCAAGACATCTCTCAATGGTAATTTGAAAATTACCCATGTCAAAAACACCAGGGAACCCAACACTGGAGGAGGTTTATCTGGGTTTGATCATGTCTACAAGGACAGGATGTCGGGAATTGGTCAATGTATTGCATTCTCGGGTTAGGTCACACCCAAGAGACCCCATCTCTGAAGGAAACTGAAAGGCAAAAAAGGGCATGATCCTTGAGGAGAGAAAACCCTCTATTGCATGTATAGTCACACCATCATGTCCTGTGACAGCCAGTAAGAAACGTTCTCACAGACAGGTTTCTGTTGCCCTGCTCCATCATGTCCTGTGACACCCAGTAAGAAAAGTTCTCTAGCCATCTCTGTTGCCCTGCTCTAATCTGGGGCTCCTTAGAGAGATTTCCTGCTGGGGTGTATTATTGGGCTGAGCCTACCTTAGCTCTGTCCTTCCTTTGATGATTTGCAGGTTCGCAGAACACATATCCCTTGGCCTGGAGAGTTGTTAACAGCCCTGTTATAGCCTGTGCAAGGATCAGTCTTGCTCAGAGTGAACATAGGGTCTCTCACTCAGCTCTTTGGACTTCTGCTGCTTAGACTCCTGGGTAAGAAAGGTGAAGCGCTCAGTCATGGTGTCAAAATTACCTGTGTTCACTGCTCACTGCTGGATCCCCTGAGTGTGTCTGTGGAGCTATGATATGTGAGCATTGGCTCAGCTCAGTGAGGTCAGAGTTGCTAACTCCATATAGAGGTTGATCTTCTAACATGATTAATACTGTGGATGTTGTTGTCATGCTTCCATTTTCAGGTATTCAATTTGATAATCATGTTACACAATCTTCACCCATTGGGTGAGTCCTGGCATTAACAGTTGCTTTGCCAGGTCAGAGGAAAATCCAGGGATCCAACTTTGTTCTGTGCCTCTAGATTATCCATGATCCTGGTATCCCATAAAAATCATTGGCACTAAATCTTGAATAAACTGTTTTCTCACGATTAGCAACCTAACAAGTAGGGTAGCAGTTGGAATGCCAGTGTTGCAAGTTCAAAGATAAAGCACTCCAAGGAGCAGGGATGGGAGGCTGGGATGGCCCAGCTTTCCCTGTTGACAGTGTGTCTCATCTTCAGCCACTCTGTGAAGTTCACATGGAAGATTTTACTATTGGGATCAATAGTGCTTCTTCTGAGCCTTAGCTTTGTGTTTTATTCTGCAGTTGCTGATTGTCTCCTGATACAATGGGGAACAGAAGTTATTCTGCTCTCGTGTTGTTCCAGAGAAGCCAGTCTGGAAATAACAAGCAGGCAATTTTAGTAGCCAATTTTAGTCTAAGTGACCAGCTTCCCAAGCCTGAGACCCTCAAGGAAGTGTGCGCTGGAAGTGGACGATTCTTAGTGATGATAATATGGGTGCACATAAGCGGTACACACTAAAATATGTTGAACGGATTCTGAAAATTTGAAAGGAAAAATAAAACTTCATAATGTTAGTTCTTGTCTGCTGGTGTCAGGAGCTGTGTAGGTGGTTCCATTTACAGCGAGTGGCCTTTGCACAAGAGGAGACAGCCCTGCCCAGCCCTGTGCCGTCCTCCCGTCGTTACGTTTGGGTCCATGTTGCAGCCTCGCATCAACATGTCCCGTGGAACTTCCGCTTCTCATCGCCGACATTACCGAACACGATGTCCTTCTTTAGGGACGGGGTCCCCTGGATCACACGTTCACAGTACGAGACAAAGCCCTGCCATCCTCTATTCCAATGAACAGTCCAGGCGTATGTCTTTCAAGACAGGTCAGTGACACATACGCACTCCTATGTTCATTTCTGATATATTCAGAATAACAAGAAAATGGAAAGAACTGAATGTCCATCAATGGCTGACTGAATATGTAACTTAGGTTGCATATAAAATGGAATATCATGCAATTATGGAGAACCATAAGAATTCCAGAAAACACATGGAAGCATGAGAAGATCTGGACAGCATAAGGCTGAGTGAAATGAGTCAGCGTATAAGGACGAACCTCGAGGCAATGCTCTAGTGCAGGAGGACAAGAATACATTGCTGTAGAAGGGAGATGAGGGGACAGTATGTTTTGGTAGTGCTGGTGTTAGGTACCCTCAAAGGCCTGATGACTAAAAAAAAATCATTTTATTGGGGGCTTATACAACTGTTATCACAACCCGTCCATCCATTGTATCAAGCACATTTGTACATTTGTTGCCATCATCATTCTCAAAACATTTGCTTTCTACTTCAGTCCTTGGTATCATTTGCTCCTTTCCCCCCTCCCTCCCTACTAACCCCTTCCTCATGAACCCTTGATAATTTATAAATTATTGTTTTGTCATATCTTACACTGTTCGACATATGCCTTAACCCACTTTTCTGTTGTCCATCCCCCCTTGGAGGAGGTTATATGTAGATCCTTGTAATTAGTTCACCATTTCCACCCCACTCTCCCTCAACCCTCCCAGTATCGTCACTCTGGTCCTGAAGGGACCTGCATTCCCTGTGTTTCCAGTTCCTATCAGGTTTGTAAGGTAGAACTGGGATCATGTTAGTCGTGGGGGAGGAAGCATTTAGCAACTAGAGGAAAGTTGTATGTTTTATAGTTGCTACACTGCACACTGACAGGCTGGTCTCCTAGTGACCCAATTTGCAACAGAGAAAATTGCTACTTAGTCCTCCACCAGTATCACAGCTGTCATTGAGTGGCAGCCCACTGTTGCAGACACTGAGTCAATCCATCTTGTCAAGGGCCTTCCTCCTTGTTGCTGCCCCTCCACTTTATCAAGCATGCTGTCCCTCTCCAGTGACAGGCCTCTCTTGATAACATCAACACAGTATATGAGAGGAAATCTTGACTCAGAAGCATTCAGACTGTGCTTCTTCCAATTAGTTTGAATTAGTTTGTTCTTCCTCCAGCACGATAGATGAAAACCATCTCGGAAGTCTACATGGGGCCTCTTTCCATTGGATTCCATACTATGGTGCTGGGTTGATTCCACGTTACCGACATCAAGCTGACACATGAAGACACACAAGGGACCTTCCTGTTATGACAGAGCTGCTGTGGTGGATGGTGCTCCTGAGCATTGACCACCCTTAAATGAAGACCTAGGGAGATGTGAGCAATACGGACAGACTACCGAAGGCATGACAATAGGGCCCATTTCTGTGTTCTTACATGTAGAGTCTTCCTTGAAACTGTAGGCTGAGGCCGCCCAGAACACAGGTCAGGAGAGAAACAGCAGATTCTCCTAGCAAAACAAACCTCACAGTTCCTGGTTATACATAACAGGCGAGTCTACACAGAGAGAGGGAGAAAGGGAGAGAGAGAGAGAGAGAGAGAGAGAGAGAGAGAGAGAGAGAGAGAGAGAGAGAGAGAGAGAGAGAGAGAGAGATTGCTGGAGTTATTTTATTTAATTACGATGGACGTCAATCTTTTTTCTGTTCCTCTTGCTTTATACAGAGTTCTCTGTCTGCAAGAGTCCATTTTTTCCCCTCTTTGTCAAGTCTTTCATTTGAACATTCTACTGAAGTTTAATTCACGGGGTCTCTGGGAGAGAAATATTGAGCACCTGCCCCTCACATTTTTGTCAGATAACCAGGCAACAGCAGATATGAGACAATATAAACAATCCCTTTATTTAGGTCACTGTATCACATAATGGAGGGAAGCACCAAAGATTTAATTGTTACCCAAATGAATGCAATGTGAACGTTGGGTAGTTCAAAACCACAAGCAGCTGGCTCATCTGGAGAGAGACTTGGCTTTCTACTCCAGTAAACAGTTACAGTCTGGAAAACCCTCACTGGGTTGCTTTGAGTTTTTTTTTGACTCGGTGGCGGGGAATTTGGCTTTGCTTGGCTTTTATCGGGTAGAAATAGCACGACTCTCTCTCTTGTCCTGCAAACAGACACATCCTATGTTGTTATGCTCATCAGCAGAGTCCTCCCTTCCCTTTGCTTTTTCCACTCTGCTTCCCCCACCATGTGATTTGCATATTGTTCCCCTGGGAGGTCCTTCCCCTGCAAGTGTGAGATAAAAGGTCACCTCTGGTCTGTCTTTACTTACCAGGGCGCATCCTTGCCACTTCTGAAAATGAGGTTCCCTGCTCAGCTCCTGGGGCTGTTATCCCTCTGGCTTCCTGGTGAGACACAGAGGGGTGAGCAGTAGGGGGAGGGGAGCTTTATTTGGGGGCACCACTGGTTCAGAGTGTGCTTTCAGCATGCTCCAGGGACACATTTATTCCTTCAGGAAGGGGGATGCAGTCATGTTATTTGTTCATGTGACCAAGTATTGAGGAGCTGGGATCTGTTTTCAGACAAGAACTGTACAAATGAAATAAGCATGTTTGTTGGCAGATTAGATGGTTTCAAGCATGGGGGAGCAAAAATGACAATCTAAAAAAACCAACTCAAATGAAATAGTTTGGAAAAAAAACAATTGGATGAAATTAAGGAAATGCTTCTCTCATTTTTCACTGACCTTCATATTTTTCTTTCATTATTGCAGTGTCCAGAGGGGATGTTGTGATGACACAGACTCCAGCCACCTTGCCAGTCACCCTCGGACAGGTGGCCACCATCTCCTGCAAGTCCAGTCAGAGCCTCGTACATAGTGATGGAAACACTTATTTGAACTGGTTCCAGCAGAAGCCAGGGAAGGCTCCAAGCCTCCTCATTTATAAAGTTTCCAACCGGTTCACTGGGGTCCCAGACAGGTTCAGTGGCAGTGGGGCAGTGTCAGATTTCATTCTCAAAGTCAGCGGGGTGCAGGCTGATGATGCTACAGTATATTACTGTGCGCAAGGTACACAAGCTCCTCCCACAGTGGTACAGACCTGCACAAAAACCTGTGGTTGGCATCGCCCAGCTGCCCAAACATAGAGCTTGTCTGACGGCAGGCAGGACAATTAGTGTCAGGAAGGGGAACATGTTGGAGGACTCAGAGGCCCGGGTGGTGACTGAGGGAGAATAAAGGGGCAGGTTTACATGGTCAACTGTCCAGGCTAAAGGTTGAGTTGGGTGCTCAGAGTGAGTGCACTAAACCTGTGTTCATTATGACTCATCGAGACCATGTACAGCACTTCAGGGGCGGTGACTACTGATGGGTGCAGAAAAGCTCCTCTTTCCCTCTGATTGGCTGGTCAGTTTGAACAGCTGGACCTGCAATTCCCAGTCCAAGGAGCGATCCTTCAATCTACTTCCTTAGGCTGGGTTCTCTATACAAACTAAATCAAAGTCGAGTCTATTTATTAGTTTTAGTGAAGGGAGGGTGTCTTCATTGTGGAATCATTTATTCATATGCCCCAGACCATAGTACCGCTAAACACTTGTTGGCAAGTACAGCTGCGACCATGGTTCTCTGGAGGAGTATTGAAGTCCCATGGACTGCTAAAAGCATCATCCTATCATGGTGGTAGAAGTAAGGCCAGAGTACGCCTTAGAGGCAAAGATGGCAAGATTTGTCCTACATATTTTGGGTATGTGGTCACGAGAGACCAGTCCATGAACATGGACATCACGCTGGGTAAAGTAGAGGGGCAGTGAAGGACCTGAGGTCAGGGTCGACACCATCGCTGTGACAATGGGCTTAAGAAGAAGATCAGTGGTGAGGACAGGGCCACATTTCATTCTGTTGGGCAGAGTCACTATGGGATGGAACCCACTCGATGGCACCTCACAACAACAACAACAACAGGCTGTTTGAGCTTGGTCCATGACTCACAGGGGTGAGATGTAAGCAGGCAGGAAGCGAAGAGAGGCAAGGGAGGGACCAGGGCTCCACAGTGTCTCTTACACAATGCCCTTGCCTCCAAAGAGGCTCATCGGGCCGTGTACTGATGGAGAGGGTGGTTTAGTTGGGTGCTAAGTGTGAACACACTAAAACCTGTGTGGATTATGACTCACAGAGACCCTATACAGCATTTCAGTGAGTGTGAATAGTGGTGGGAGCAAAAAAGCTTATCTTTTCCTTTTGTTTGGCTGGTAAATTTGCAATTAGCATTCCCAAATGTAATCTACTAACCTCCGGCCTTCAGCTGGGTTGTCTACAGAAACTAAACCACGTGTAGCTGCAAGCAAGAAATTATACCACAATGAAGACACCCTGCCTCCTCTAATCACTAAGAAATAGACTCAACCTTGGTTTAGTTTCTGAAGGCAGGAGATTAGTAGATTACCTATGGGAATGCTAATTGCAAAATGGAGACCAAGGGAGATGTCAGTCATATGGACAGACTGCTTCAAGCACAAAATCAGGAACTATTTCTTATATTCTCACATATACATTCTTTCTAGAAACACTAGACTGAGGTTACCCAAAACACGAGACCGGAGAGACAGAGTAGATTCCCATGGGAAAAAAAAAAACTTCACTGTCCATGGTTCTACATGACAAGTGAGACCCCAGGAGAAAGAACACTTAGCTTTGACAGATTGACGCTGCACCTGGTCAGGCTCTTTCTCTCAGAGTGACAGGGCCATTTGCAAAATATCCTTTTTAGGGACCTAGCTTTTCACAGTCAGCAGTGATCAGTGGGGCTGTAGCAGGCCTCTCTCTTTTCCTGCAAACAGACACATCTTCTGTTGCTTTGGTCATCAGCAGAGCCCACCCTCCCTTTGCTTTTTCCACTCTGCTGCCCCCACCATGTGATTTGCATATTGTTCCCCTGGGAGGAGCTTCCCCTGCAAGTGTGAGATAAAAGGTCACCTCTGGTCTGTCTTTACTTACCAGGGCCCATCCTTGCCACTTCTGAAAATGAGGTTCCCTGCTCAGCTCCTGGGGCTGTTATGCCTCTGGATTCCTGGTGAGACACAGAGGGATGAGAAGGAGGGGGAGGGGAGCTTTATTTAGGGGCACTACTGGTCCAGAATGTGCTGTCAGCATGTTAGAGGGAAGCATAGTCTCCTTCAGGAAGGGGATGCAGTCAGGTTATTTGTCAATGTGACCAAGTATTGAGGAGCTAGGACCTGTTCTCACACAAGAACTGTACAAATGAAATAAGAGGGTGGTGATGGCTGAACACACAGTTTGAAATATGGGGAGTCAAAATGACAAACTAAAAAAAACTCAAATGAAAGATTGGTGTGCAAAAAAAGATTGAATGAAATTAAGGAAATGCTTCTCTCATTTTTCACTGACCTTCATATTTTTCTTTCATTATTGCAGTGTCCAGAGGGGATGTTGTGATGATACAGACTCCAGCCACCTTGCCCGTCACCCTCGGACAGGTGGCCACCATCTCCTGCAAGTCCAGTCAGAGCCTCGTACATAGTGATGGAAACACTTATTTGAACTGGCTCCAGCAGAAGCCAGGGAAGGCTCCACGTCTCCTCATCTATAAAGTTTCCAACCAGGCCACTGGGGTCCCAGACAGGTTCAGTGGCAGTGTCAGATTTCATTCTCAAAATCAGTGGGGTGCAGGCTGATGATGCTGCAGTATATTACTGTGTGCAAGGTACACATGATCCTCCCACAGTGGTATAGCCCTGCACAAAAACCTGTGGTTGGCATCGCCCAGCTGCCCAAACAGAGCTTGTCTGACAGCAGGCAGGACACTTGTCTAGTGTCAGGAAGGGGACCATGTTGGAGAACTCAGAGGCCTTGGTGCTGACTGAGACTGAATAAAGGGGTAGGGATTTTTGCGTGTAAATTTTTGTTGTTGTTGTTTAATCATTTTATTGGGGGCTCATACATCAATTATCACACTCTATGCATACATCTGCTGTGTCAAGCACAGTTGTACATTTTTTGCCATTATAAATCTCAAAACATTTGCTTTATACTTGAACCCTTGGTATCAGTTCCTCATTTCTCCCCTCCATCCCTGCCTCACCTCCCTCATTAACCCTTGATAATTTCTAAATTATTATTATTTTGTCATGTCTTACACTGTCTGATATCTCCCTTCACCCAATATTCTATTGTCTATCCCCCAGGGAAGCGGTTATATGGAGATCCTTGTGATCTGTTCCCCCTTTCTACCCCACTTTCCCTCTACCCTCCTGGTTTCACCAATCTCACCACTGGTCCTGAGGGGTTCATCTGTCCTGGATTCCCTGTGTTTCCAGTTCCTGTCTGTACCAGTGTACATCCTCTCATCTAGATAGTTTCGTAAGGTGGATTTGGGATCATGGTAGTTGGGTGGGGGTTGTAGGGAGCATTTAAGGACTAGAGGAATGGTGTATGTTTCATCCTTGATACTCCACACTCTGACTGCCTTGTCTCCTCCCCTCAGCCCTTTTGTAAAAGGATGTTCACTTGCCTGCAGATGGGCTTTGGGTCCCCACTCCACACTCCCTTCATTCACAATCATAGATTTTGTTCTTTGTTGCCTGATACCTGATCCCATCGACACATAGTGATCACACAGGCTTGTGTGCTTCTTCCATGTGGGATTTGTTGCTTCTGAGCTAGATGGCCACTTGTTTACCTTTAAGCATTTAAGACCCCAGACACTAAACCTTTGGTAGCTGGGCACCATCAGCTTTCCTTATCACATTTGCTTATGCACCTGCTTAGTCTTCGGCGATCGTACTGGGAAGGTGAGCACCATGGAATGCAAGTTTAATCGAACAAAGTGTTCTTGCATTGTGGGAGTACTTGAGTGGAGGCCTAATGGCCACCTTCTACCTTAATACTAATCTTATAAATATATGTACATAGATCTGTATCCCCATCATCACATATAAATATAGTTACCTATATGCATGCCTATATTTAGACCTCCATAAATGCCCTTTGCTCTTAGTTCTTTCCTCTATTTCCTTTTACTTTCCTCTTGTCCCTCTATCATGCTCAGTCTTCATTAAGGTTTCAGTAATTCCTCTCGGTTACATTGCCCTTGATCTAGCCCTACCAGGCCTCCTACACAAAGGGGTAGGTTTAATGGGAACTGTCAAGGCTAAAGGTTTAGTTGGGTGCTAAGTGTGAATACACTAAAACATGTGTGGATTATGATACTATATAGCATTTCAGTGTTGCGAATAGTGGTGGGAGCAGAAAAGCTTATCTTTTCCTTTTGATTTGCTATTAAATTTGAACATTAGCAACAACCATGTTATTCACTGACCTCCTTCCTTCAGCTGGATTGTCTACAGAAACTAAAGCAAGGTTGAGTCTATTTCACAGTGATTAGTGGAGACAGGGTGTCTTCACTCTGGAATAATTCCTGTTTATGCCCCAAACCAGAGAACTGCTAGGCTCTTGCTTGCACGTGTAGCTGAGATCATGGAGCTGACTGGGCCTTTATGGTGTGGCTTCCGTTTTTATAATCAGTCAATCCACTCTAAGATTTCCAGGTTCTTCCCATTTTTGTTTATGTGCCATTGAGTCCATGCTGACTCATAGGAACCCTACAGGACAGGGGAGAAGTGCCCCTCAACAGTAACTCTTTATGGGGCGGAAACCTTGTCCTTCTGAGTTCTGTTAGTGGTTCCTTAAATTGGGAGGATTTTTAGCTATTATTTTTGTAGTTCCCTCCCTGTCATACCCTCCCTCCACATATTCGTGCAAGTGTCAAAACCATTAGGTTGTTTGAAGTTCTACAATTCACAATTTTCTGTTCAGTTTACTTCCATGAAAAAATATTGTCCTTTTTTCTAGGTACAGGGAAAAAGGGAGCCAACATTCTTTTCAGTCACTTGTGTGTATAGTGTTCATTCTTGAATATCGCTCTAGGTTTTTACACATGTAAAATATTGGATTACTATGCAACATCAAAGAAAAACGAAGAATCTGTAAAACACTTCATCACATGTATTACACTGGAGAACATGAAACTAACCTCATGTCATCAAGTTGATACCATATCATAGTGACACTATGGGACAAAGAAGAGATGTCCTGTGAAGTTTCAAGATTAAATTTTAGAAGTAGAAAGCAAAATCTTTCTTCCCAAAGAGTAGTTGGAATATTTGAATCACTGATTTTGCTCTTAATCACAGAATATGGAGCTCATTGCCTTGAGTCTAAGAATTCAATCGCAAAAGGACAGATGCCACCTGGACAGGAAAGCCATGCTGACCTGTGACCCATGGGAGAAATGGGCTAATTGCTGCTGCCTTACACTGAGGTCAGTAGAGCACAACTGCTTTGCTCTTCTCTTGAGAAGACGCTGCTATGTATTTGGAAAGCAGCGCTGGCCCCTCTCCTGCTGATTTACATGTTCTCCCAAGTGAAACACAGTTCCCTGAAGCCTTATTATCAGGGTGCCCACCCTGTGCCGCAGTCAGTCTTGGTTCACAAGTCCACGAGGGCCTCTGCTTAGTGTCTCAGTCTCTGGCTGCTCTACCTCCCAGGTAACCAAGGAGAATACATGTATATTACTCCTAATAGTGAAACAACTTTTCTCCAACGTTGCCAGAGGCTCCTAACTTCATGTACTGTAGGGTATCATATTTAGAATCTGGGATTCATCATGACTTACAGATTCTGAGTCTGAGACAGACTTTCCTCTCAACATCAGCTGCTTAGAGGGTAAGGATATAGGAATTTATTACAGTTAAGGGCTTACAATTCTCCTTCCACAGTATTACACGGTGAAGCATAATTCACCCTAGGGAACAGGTGAGTGAGGTTAGTCCCCAGCAATTTCTCTCTCCCTCTGTCTGTTCAAAGTCTTTCTCACACACTCAGCCTAGGATTATGACTGAGAGTTTTGTTAGAAATGACTTGGTTAGTTCTTCTGGACCCTCATTGTTTTCTCTCCTTTCACCCCACTCTTACAGACGTGACAATGCACTTTGTGATTCAATAAAGGAAAGAGATTAGTGCCTCTGTGACTCTGGACTTCAGTGCAGATTTCAGATAGATCCTGCCTGAAAGGAGAGAGTACCAGAAAGACGTTTACTTGCATTTTATTGACTATGCTAAGTGCAGGGACTACATGGATCATAACTACTTGCGGACAGCTTTGAGAAGAATGGGTATTCCGTAACTTGCCGTGTTATTCATTTCGAACTCGTAACTGTATTAAAAGGAAGTTGCACGCACAGAAGGGAATATTGCATATTTAAAAATCAGAAAAGATGTGCATCAGAGTCGTATCCTCAGCATACGTTTTAGAGGGGCGTGGGGAGGAGTGATGCTTTAGATGTTGGTGACGGTGTTAGGTACCCTCATGTGGCTCAGGCTCTAAGTGACCTTGTGCACAACAGAACAAACCACTGCTTGGTCCTGCACCATGAATACAGCTGTCACCAAATTTAAGCCCATGGTTGCAGACACTGTACAATCCATCTTGTCAGGGGCCTTCTTTTTTGCTGCCCCTCCCCTTTACCATGCATGATGTCCCTCTCCAGTGACCAGCCTCTCTTGATAACAGGAACAAAGCATATGGGAGGAAATCTCACCATCCCTAAGCCTAAAAAGCATCCAGACTGTGCTTTTTCCAAGACAGATTTGTTTGTTCTTCCTCCAGCACGATTCCTCAAAGGCATCTTGGAAAGCGTACTTAGGGCCGCTTTGAGTAGGATTCGATACTATGGTGTTGGGTTTATGCCACCTCACCTGCCTCAAGCTGACACAGGAAGACTCTCCAGGTGGTTTCCTGTCTCAATGGAGGTGCTTTGGTGGCTGGTGCTCCTGAGCATTGATCACCTTGGAATAGAGACCTAGGGAGATGTCAGTCATACGGACAGACTGCTTCAAGCACAAAATCATGAACTATTTTTTGTCTTTTCACATATAGATTATTTCTAGAAACTCTAGGCTGAAGTTACCGAAAACATGGGGCAGGAGAGAGAGAGTAGTTTCCCCATGGGAACAAGTACTTCACAGTCCTTGGTTCTACATGACAAGTGAGACCCAGGTGAGAGAGAGAGAGAGAGAGAGAGAGAGAGAGAGAGAGAGAGAGAGAGAGAGAGAGAGAGAGAGAGAGAGAGAGATTACTACAAGCCTCCTTTCCCTTCATTTTAAAGCTCTTTAATTTGACATTTGTTTGGAGTTTAATTCACTGAACTTCACGAATAGAAATATTGAACATCTGCCCTTAACATTCTTCCAGTTATCTGACAATCAGAACGATCCCCTTCTTTTGGTCACAATAACACATAAGGGAGAGGAGCCCTGATGTAGCAGTTACCCATTGGCCTGCAGTCCACATGGTTGGCAGTTCAAGACCAGCAGTAGCTCCTGAGAGAAAGACTGGGCTTTCTACCTGTTTGAGCAGATAGTCTCCAGAAACCCATGTGGGGTCTGTGACTATGAGTCAGTATTGACTTGATGGCAGTAAGTTTTGTTTTATTTTGTTTCCATCACATAAGGGAGCAGTTTATTTCTCTAGATTATCTGGATGGAGCAAAGTCCAGTGAACACTTAGCTTCCAAAGATTGACCCTGAACAACCTGCACCTGGTCAAGCTCTCAGAGACTCTCTCAGAGTGACAGGGCCATTTGCACCAAGTCCTTTTCAGGGACCTAGCTTTTCACAGTCAGCAGTGATCAATGGGGCTGTAGCAGGTCTCTCTCTTTTCCTGCAAACAGACACATCTGCTGTTGCTTTGCTCACCAGCAGAGCCCACCCTCCCTTTGCTTTTTCCACTCTGCTGCCCCCACCATGTGATTTGCATATTGTTCCCCTGGGAGGAGCTTCCCCTTAAGTGTGAGATAAAAGGTCACCTCTGATCTGTCTTTACTTACCAGGGCCCATCCTTGCCACTTCTGAAAATGAGGTTCCCTGCTCAGCTCCTGGGGCTGTTATGCCTCTGGATTCCTGGTGAGACACAGAGGGATGAGAAGGAGGGGGAGGGGAGCTTTATTGAGGGGCACCACTGGTTCAGAGTGCGCTGTCAGCATGTTAGAGGGAAGCATTGTCTCCTTCAGGAAGGGGGATGCAGTCAGGTTATTTGCCAATGTGACCAAGTATTGAGGAGCTGGGATCTGTTCTCAGACAAGAACTGTACAAAGGAAATAAGGGGGTGATAATGGTGTAACCAAACAGTTTGGAGTTTGGGAAGTCAAAATGACAAACTAAAAAAAAAAACCAACTGGAATCAAAGAATAGTTTAAAAATATATTGAATGAAATTAAGGAAATGCTTCTCTCATTTTTCACTGACCTTCATATTTTCCTTTCATTATTGCAGTGTCCAGAGGGGATATTGTGATGACCCAGACTCCAGCCACCTTGCCAGTCACCCTCGGACAGGTGGCCACCATCTCCTGCAAGTCCAGTCAGAGCCTCGTACATAGTGATGGAAACACTTATTTGAACTGGCTCCAGCAGAAGCCAGGGAAGGCTCCACGTCTCCTCATTTATAAAGTTTCCAACCGGTTCACTGGGGTCCCAGACAGGTTCAGTGGCAGTGGGGCAGTGTCAGATTTCAGTCTCAAAATCAGCGGGGTGCAGGCTGATGATGTTGCAGTGTATTACTGTGCGCAAGGTACACATGATCCTCCCACAGTGGTACAGCCCTGCACAAAAACCTGTGGTTGGCATCGCCCAGCTGCCCAAACATTGAGCTTGTCTGACAGCAGGCAGGACACTTGTCTAGTGTCAGGAAGGGGAACAAGTTGGAGAACTCAGAGTCCTTGGTGGTGACTAAGGCTGAATAAAGATGCAGGGTTTTTTTGTGTATTTATTTTTTTGTTGTTTAATAATTTTATTGTGGGCTTCTAAAACTCTTAGCACAATCCATACATACATCAATTGGGTCAAGCACAGTTGTACATTTTTTGCCATTATAATTCTCAAAATATTTGCTTTCTACTTGAGCCCTTGGTATCAGTTCCTCATTTCTCCCCTCCATCCCTGCCTCACCTCCCTCATTAACCCTTGATAATTTATGAATTATTATTATTTTGTCATGTCTTACACTGTCTGACCTCTCCCTTCACTCAATTTTCTATTGTCTACCCCTCAGGGAAGGGGTTATATGGAGATCCTTGTGATCGGTTCCCTCTTTCTACCCCACTTTCCCTCTACCCTCCTGGTTTCACCAATCTCACCACTGGTCCTGAGGGGTTCATCTGTCATGGATTTCCCGTGTTTCCAGTTCCTGTGTGTACCAGTGTACATCCTCTCGTCTAGCCGGATTTGTAAGGTGGAATTGGGATCATGATAGTTGGTGGGGGGTGGTGATGTAGGAAGCGTTTAAGAAGCAGAGGAAAGTTGTATGTTTCATCCTTGCTACACTGCACCCTGACTGGATTGTCTCTTCCCCACAACCCTTCTTTATGGGGATGTTTAGTTGCCTACAGATGGGCTTTGTGTCCACACTCTGCACTCCCCCTCATTCACAATACTTTTTATGTTGTTTGATGCATAATTTCTGATCCCGTCGACATATCGTGATCACACAGGCTGGTTTGCTTCTTCCATGTTGGCTTTGTTGGTTCTGAGCTAGATGGCCCCTTGTTTACCTTTAAGCATTTAAGACCCCAGACAATATATCTTTGATAGCTGGGCACCAGCAGCTTTCTTTATTCCATTTGCTTATGCACCTTCTTTGTCTTTGACAATTGTGTCGGGAAGGTGAACACCATGGAATACCAGTTTAATAGAAAAAAGTGTTCTTGCATTGTGGGAGTACTTGAGTGGAGGCCCAATGTCCATCTGTTACCGTAATACTAATCTTATTAATATATGTCCATAGATATATTTCCCCATCACCATATATAAATATATTTACATATGTGCATGCCTGTATTTAGACCTCTATAAATGCCCTTTGCCTCCTAGTGCTTTCCTCTATTTCCTTTTACTTTCCTCTTGTCCCACTCTCATGCTCAGCCTTCATTTGGGTTTCAGTAATTCCTCTTGTTTACATTGCCCTTAATCTAGCCCTACCTGGCCTCCTACACTAAGGGGTAAGTTTAATGGGCAACTGCCGAGGTTAAAGATTTAGTTGGGTGCTAAGTGTGAACACACTAAAACCTGTGTGGATTATGGCTCACAGAGACCCTATACAGCATAACAGTGAGTGTGAATAGTGGTGGGAGCAGAAAAGCTTATATTTTCCTTTAGATTCGCTGGTAAATTTGAACTGCTGAGCAGGCAATTAGCATTCCCACACGTCATCCACTAACCTCCTGCCTTCAGCTGGGTTGTCTATAGAAACTAAACCAAGGTTGAGTCTATTTCTTTGTGATTAGTGGAGGCAGGGTGTCTTCACTGTGGAATAATTTCTTGTTATCTCCCAGACCAAAGAACTGCTAGACCCTTGCTTGCACGTGTAGCTGAGACCATGGAGCTGACTAGGTCTTTAATGTGCGGCTTCTGTTTTTATAATCAATCAACTCTAAGATTTTAAGGCGCTCCCCAATTTTGTTTAGGTGTCATTGCCATCGGGTCCATGCTGACTCATAGGCACCTACAGGACAGGGGAGAAGTGCCCCTCAACAGTAACTCTTTATGGGGCGGAAACCTTGTCCTTCTGAGTTCTGTTAGTGGTTCCTTAAATTGGGAGGATTTTTAGCTATTATTTTTGTAGTTCCTTCCCTGTCATACCCTCCCTCCACATCTCCTCACTAGTCTCAATACCATTAGGTTGTTGTTTGAAGTTTTTCTATAATTCACTATTATCCGTTCATGTTACTTCCTTGTAAAATAAAGTTGCCCCATAATGTCCCGTGTCACACAATCTCACGTTGTCATTTGTTGCCTGGTGCTTCAGTGTCCTTCAGGCTGAGCAGTCTTTCGGTGTTTCCTTGAAACGCATGATTCTGTCCCTTTAAAATTTTTCCCTCCAGGTTTTGTAGAGTGTGTTAGGCTGTGCTTTCTAGGAAAGCAAAATCGGCGGTGCTGGTATGTGTAAGTTTGTAGAGAGAGATTTATAACAAGAAATGCCTCACACAGTCACGGAAGTTTTAGAATGAACCGGCCACGAACCAGAAGCTGCTGACTCATGTAGATACAGGGGTTGATGAACAAGAAACAAGAAAATGAAGCAGGAAGACCACAGCCTGGTGGTTGCAGAGCTGAATGAATCTGAGTGCGGCAGTTTGGAGAGGGCTCTTGGGATTAGCAGGCCATATAAGAGGGGGAAATAAATCAGTTACAGGATCCAGATCCAGGAGGAGTAATGAGCTAGCTTCCACACACTGTCAATTCACACCAAGAGTTGGTTGCAGCCTCCCTCTATTATAAGAAGGTGACCAGGTTTCTGAGTTGGCAGTCTACCCTGCTCTGTCCAAAACTGCTTGGCTGCTTCACCGAAGATCTCTTCATGGACTGGAGCACACCATGGCACATCATATCATGGTCTAATTCTAGCCCAGCAAAGTCAGCATCAAACAATTCTCCTACAAAGTGTTCTCCTGCTTGCATTTGTCTGATGTTTCGTCAGAATCAGATTCAGCTACTGGCTTGTTGGCAGCAATATCACAGACATGATGCTGGGCTCTTCCCACAGCAAGCTCTCAGGTGGGACACTAGTTCATTCTGCCCCCTTACTGATGAGACCCACCTCGGTTTCTGCACTATCACTGTGTGGCACTGCACCAAAGAATATGTGGACAGTAAAAGTCATGTTGCTGAGACAAGACTTGATTAGGGAGTTTCCATACATGTCTGACACCAAGATTCTTTGATGGAAAGACTAACATTGAGGCTCACTCATGACAGAAGTCTGGGTGTGACCGTGTAACATGCCGGTTTGTATCTCAGGGCTTATACGTAGAATACATGAAGGAGATTCAGGGAAAAGTGATGTTAAATGGTTACCTATGGTGGGAATGGGACATTCAACAGGAACATGGTGTACTGTTTATTAGCAAAAAGAACATATCAAGACCTACCTTGCAGTTAAATGTTGTCTGTGATATAATAATGTCTATAAGAATATAGGGAAATATAGTTTAAACAATGGCTATTCAAATTTTTGGACCCACTACTGAAGCCAGTGATGCAGAAATGGAATCACTTTACCAACTTCTTCAGTCTGAAGTTGATTAAATGCACAGTCAAATGACTTTGGTAATTATTGGTATTTGGGATGTGAGAACTGGAAGCAAAGATGAAGGACGAGTGGTTTGAAAATATCCCTGGGAAGTATGGCCTTGGTGATGGAAATGAAGCTGGAGATCACACACTAGACTTTCCTGAGAGGAATGACTGTTTTATTGAAAATACTTCTTCATAGCTTTGTTTGATCCTATTTGATCAATAACAGACTGAAAGCACTGGTGAAATTCTTGAATTTCTGTCTCACTAGCTTTGATGGTTGGTCCATGAACCTGAATAGTTGTATTGACTGGATTTCCTCGTGTGTGGATAGATATTATCCTAGGACAAAAAACATTGTATTTTAAGATAGATCTTGAAAGCTTCAGTTTAACGATGAATATGCAGCCATTCTTCTGGAATCTGTCATCCCCGGTGTGGGATGATTTTCTGATTAAAAATTGATTTTCTGATTCAAAATTTCCATGATTTTCTGATTCAAAATTACCAGTACCAGTCTATCATGTTCATTAATTCACTCATCTTTATATATTCTTTTCCATTTTTCATTTTCACAATGTCCAATTTTCTTGAATCCATACTTTGTAAAGTTCCAAGTGCCAACTATGAATATATGTTTGAAACTATTTTTTCTCATTTGTAGTCATGTTTCCTAGATAATTGTAGGTCCTAATGGCTTTACTCCCACCAATTTTACTGCATCCGTGACCTGATGTTTACTCTACTTTGAGAAAGCAGCTCTTCCTCAATCATATTGAGTGCCTTTAAAAATTATTTATTAGATTTATTTATTTATTTATTTATATTAAATACTTTTATTGGGGGCTCTTAATGTCTTATCACAATCCATACATTCATCCATTGTGTCAAGCATATTTATACATATGTTGCCATCATAATTTTCAAAGTATTTTCTTTCTGTTTGAGCCCTTGGTATCAGCTCCTCATTTTCCCCTCGTTGCTCAAGAACCCTTAATAAGTAATAGATTATTATTCTCACATCTTACATCGTCCTCTCTCACTCTTCACTCACTTTTCTGTTGTTCATCCCCCTGGGAGGGCGTTATAGATCGATCCTTGTGATCAATTGCCCCTTTCTGTCCCATCTTCCCCTCATCCTCCTGATAGCTCTGCTCGTATTATTGGCCCTGAGGGGTTTATCTATTCCTGGATTTCCTGTGTTGCAGGCTCTTATCTGTAGCAATGTTCATGTTGTGGTTTAATCTGATTTGAAAGGCAGAATTGAGATCATGATAATGGAGGTGGCAGGGAGGAAGCATTAAAGAACTAGAGGAAAGTTGTGTGTTTTATCAACTAACTGGCTCATCAGTTCCCTGTGACGCTTCTGTAAGAGGATGTCTGATTGTCTACAGATGGGCTGTGTCTCCACTCCTCGTCCCCCATCCCATTCACATTGGTAGGATTTTGTTCTGGGTCTTAGATGCCTCATACCTTATCCCAATGAAACCTCATGATCACACAGGTTAGTGTGCTTCCTCCATGTGGACTTTGTTGCTTCTCAGCTAGAGGGCCACTTGTTGGTCTTCAAGCCTTTAAGACCCCAGAGGCTATATCTTTTGGTATCCAGACATCATCAGCTTTCTTCACCACATTTACTTATGCACCCATTTTATCTTTAGCAATTGTGTCGGGGAAGATGAGCATCAAAGACTGCCGGATTATTAGAACACAGTGTTCTTGTGTTGAGGGAATACTTGAGTTGAGGTCCAATGTCTGTCTGCAACCTAAATTCTTAACATATAGATAGCAGTAAATAGATCTGTTCCCCTCTCGTAATATATAAATATATAGACATATGTACATGCCTGTATTTAGATCTGTATAAATGTCCTTTGCTTCCTGGTTCTTTCCTCTGTTTCCTTTTACTTTCCTCTTGTCCCACTATCAAGTATGGCCTTCATTTGGATTTAGTAATTCCTTGCTTCTACATTGCCTTTCATTAAGCTCCACTAAGCATCCTACACCCATCTCTCCATTGATTTTAGTTCACTTGTTGTTCCCTTGTCCTAAGGGTTGGTTGTCCACCTCCCTTCCTTGCTCCCACCTCTCCTTCTCCTATCTCCCCCTGGAACCGTCGCTTCCATTGCTTATACCTCTGAATTGCTTATCTTGCCTATTTTATCTAGATAGATATGTAGAGACAATAATGAGTGCAAAACCCAGGCAAAGCCAAACAAAACAACGTAGGAAGACAAAACCAACAAAACAATTATGACACCCAAAAAACAAAATAACAACAAAAAAGAAAAAGCCTATAAGCATTTCCAGGTCTGTTTTTGTTTTTTTCACCTTTAGGAGTGTTTTCCAATAGATTCTGAAGGTGTGCGATACTCTGTTTCCAAAGTCTGTTTTTGGTATTCCCCGGGGGTTTCATCCCTTCGCTCCCCCTTTGTTGACCTTGTCTATTTCTTCTATTTCTATGGATCTGTTGAGATTCTTGACGTCCATCTGGGATAGTCTAGGAAGGGATTGTTTTTCTAAGTATTTGTCCATGTCTTCCAAGTTGTTGAATTTATTAGAGTACAGGCCTTTGTAGTACTGTGTAGTCATTCTTTTGATTTCATTAGGGTCCATAGAAATGTCCTGTTTCATCCCTCATCCTTGTAATTGCCATCTGTTCTTTCCTTACTTTGGTTAGGTTTGCCAGCGATCTATTAATACTGTCAATCCTTTCAAAGAACCAACTTTTAGCTGCATTATTTTTTTTCCTTAGGTTTCTTGTTTTCCCTCTCCTGCATCTTAGCCCTGATTTTTATTATTTCTTTCCTTTTGCTCTAAGTAGCATTGTCCTGTTGACTCTGCTCTAATTGGTGCAAGTTTTGTACCAGCATATCAACCATGGGTCTCTCTTCCTTTTTCATGTGTGCATGTATTGCTATCAAACTGCTTTTGCTGTGTCCCAAAGGTTTTGGTATGTCGTATTTTCATTCTCATTGGTTTCTAGAAACTTCCTGATTTCATCTCTGATCTGGGCCAATAGTCACTCCTTTTGTAATAGAGAATTATTCATCTAACAATTGCATGCTCTTGTTTTCTTAATCATTGTTTTTTTTTTTTTTTCGCCCAGCCTCATGGTATAGTAGTCAGAGAAAGAAGTCTATATCATCTCTATGTGCTTGAATTTACACAGGTTTGACTTGTGTTCCAGCATGTGGTCTATATTCATGTATGTGCCATTTGGACTTGCAGAGAATGTGAATTGTTTTGCATTTTGGTGTAAAGCTCTGAAAATATCTATCAAGTCAAGTCGTCCAATTGTGCTGTTTAGATCTGTAGTCTCCTTGTTAAATGTCTTTCCATGTGATCTGTCTTTTTCAGAGAGTGAGCTACTGAAGTTAACTACTATAATCATTGAGCCTGTGATTTCTTTTTTCATCTTTTGGAGTGTTTGATTTATGAATTTTGTGGGTCTCTTGTGAGGCACATATACATTTATTATGTTCACTGGTTCTTGGCTTACTGTTCCCTTGAGCATTATATAGTGCCCCTCTTGTCTTTCATTAAGGCTTGCATCTTAAGATCAAATTTGTCAGAGAGTAAGATTGCTACCCCTCCTTTTTTTGAATTGCCATTTGCTTGGTATATTTTTCTTTAGCATTTAATTCTCAGCCTGTTTCTGTCTGTAAACTTGAGCTGTGTCTTCTGTAAACAGCAGAATGATGGGTTATATTTTCTAAATCAGTCTGCTAGCCTTTGACTTTTAATGCCTGAGTTCGTTCATTGATATTCAGTGTTATTACTTCCATCTGTGGACTCTGTGATGTCATCTTGTACTTTTGTGTTGGGTGTTTCCTACCTATCTTATCAGTTTGTGTTGTGTGTGTGTGTGTGTGTGTGTGTGTGTGCTTCATTCTTGCCTTCTTTCCACCAGTACGCAAATTCTATCTTGAGGGCTGTTTTCTCTTTGTTGCCCTCTGAGTAGAGTTGGAGTTGTTCTACTATGTGATGGTCGACTATTTGTGCTCGGTGAGTGTTGATCTTCTGCCCCTACTGGGTCAGCAAGGATATTTTGTAGGCCTGGGTTCCTTTTAATGTATTCTTTGAGTTTATTCTTATCTGGGAAGTCTCTTAGTTTTCCATTTATCTTAATACATAATTTGGCTGATATAGTATTCTTGTGTTTGCGTTATTTTACTTCAATATTTGGAATATAATACTCCCTCCTCTTCTTCACCGTGTACGCTGATGAATCTGAACGTATCCTTACTCAGGTACTTTTATAAGCGACTGTTTTTCCCTATCTGCTCTTATGATGTTCTCCTTTTCCTCATAGTTGGATAACTTAATGATTGTGTGTCTTGGTGACTGCTTCTTGGGTTTCAGTTTGTCTGGTGTCTTTTGGGCCTGCTGAATGATTGCCTTATTTTAATTTATTTAGCTTCAGAAGTTTTCCTCTAAGAATTTCTTTGCTATTTTTGTCATTGACTTCTTTGTTGTGTCTTGTTCTGTAGTCCAATTATTCTAATGTTGGTCTTTTTCAAAGCATCAGACATGGCTCTCAGGATTTCTTCAGTTTCTCTGATGGTCTTATTTGGCTCCCTTTCCCTTTTGTTGAAGTCTGGCTGGTTTTCCTCTAGGTCACTTGTGCGATTCTCTGCCTCATTAAGTCTGTTGGCAAAGTCTGTGAACTCACTACTGAATTTTATTATTTCATCCCTTAGGTCTTATATTTTCCTTTAGTGCATGCCCTTTATCTCCTCTATCATTCTGTACTTTATCTGTATTGCTTCCTTGGTAACCTGTATGACACCACGCATCAGTCTGCAGATTTCTTTCTGTGGCAGATCAATATATGCTTCTTTTATTCACGTCGTTAGGTTCATGACTTCTGGCATTGTCTTCTGTTTCTCCTGCTTTTTTGGTTGAGGTTGTTGGGGCTGGTTGCTGTTTACATGTTGTTTGAGCGGAGTCAGTTGCCATCTTCCAGAGAGTCAAAGAGCACTGTGCTCTCTCTTTGGGAGACTTATATGAGTGCATCTTTGAAGTAACTGCAGCTTGCTACAATGATTGTGTTGTGCTACCACTCTAGTTTCCTGTGGTTTCAGTTTTACTCTAGCCAAACTGTAGTCTGTTATTTGGAATGTGAGTTGGATAGTCCTCTCATTGGATGCAGGGTGGGTGGTTGTTGGCACACGATGATGGTGCTTCACTGGCTGATCTCCCAAGAAGCCATGGTAGTGTGACCAAAGCGGTTTGGAGTGCCTCAGATGGCATGTGGTGGTTCCTGCTGCAACAGACATGCTATGAAGGGTGGGTTTTTGTACCTCCTTGGTGTAGAGCACAGTGTATAGTTGGCAGAATTACCCTAGTAAGAGAGTTCTCTGTGAATTTGGGGCATATGTTCCCACAGCTGCGTGGAGTACCACAACGGTGGGCAGGAGTTCCTTCAGTCACTTGTAGGGTCTTTGGTTATTGGTGGGAGTTCCCCCAGCCATTTGAAGGGGATTCCCCCCAG
This sequence comes from Tenrec ecaudatus, assembly GCF_050624435.1. Classification (NCBI taxonomy): domain Eukaryota; kingdom Metazoa; phylum Chordata; class Mammalia; order Afrosoricida; family Tenrecidae; genus Tenrec; species Tenrec ecaudatus. The sequence continues at coordinate 66,548,293 of NC_134540.1, read as the reverse complement.
CCATTTTGGGTGCAGTTTAAGCGTACATGATTTCCCCAGCTGCTTATAAAGTCAACGAGTGTGGCCGGGAGCTTTCCCAACTGGGCAGTCTTAGTTACCCTGGAATGAGGTGAGTGGCCTGGAGGCCTGTAATGGCTTGTGAAAGGAAAGACAGGGGGAAGAGGAGATAAAGAGAAAAAGAAAAAAACAATTTTGAGAACAAAAATAAAAACTAACATATGCACACAAAAGCAAAACCAAAAAAAAAAAAAGAAAAGAAAAACTGAACCTGCTGAGACTGTGGTTGGAAAGAGAAAAGATAGAAGAAGAAGATAAAGCGAAAGAACAAGAAAAAAATTAAAAATAAATATAAATAATGAGATAGCTGAGCCCCATTCTCTGCCGTGTGTAGCACTGCCACAGAGGGCAAGCTGGAGCTCTCCTCACTGGGTGGGCAACATGTAGGGGGCTGGAAGCCAGAAGTTTCATGTGAAAGGAAAGAGGGAGAGAAGGATCAAATAAAGAAGAATGAAAGAAAAAGAAGAGAAAAACAAAAATGAGCCAGCTGAGACTGACTGGTCAGAGAGTGAAGATAGAGAGAAAAAAATAAAGAGTACAGAGCTAGCTGAGCCCTGATCGCCTGAATATGGGCCTGAAGGGGTTTAGATTCTGCCCCAGGATGGCAGGTGGGTGTGCTCTTTCTGTGCAGGTCCCCACGGGTTCTGTGCAGAATTGCCCTAGTTGGTAAGATCACCGTGGAGGCCAGGTCGTGGAGGCCAGGTAGAGGTTTCCACAGCAGTGTGGAGCACTAGAGAGGGCTGTCATAGCTGCCTTGTGTGGTTTGCAGCACTCCCACACAGGGAAGGCTTGAGCTCCCCCTAATGTTGGGACACAGTTGCCCTGTGTGGACGGTAGTGGCTCGGGAACCAGCAGTGGAGTGTGAAAAGGAAGAGAGGGCAAGAAGAAAAACAAGGAAAGAAAACAACTCAAACCTGGGCCTGCGGAGTCTGACTGTGGTGGGAAAGACAGAAGGGAGAGAGAATAAGGAGAAAAGAAAGAATAGAAAGTAAGGAGATAGCTGAACTCTGATAGCCTGACCTTGGGGCTGCAAGAGTTCCAACCCTATCTTAAGGTAGGGGGGTGGATCCCCCTTGGAGTAGAGTGCCACAGATGCTGGGTGGAAGTACCCTCACAGGCAACATCACAGTGGAAGCCAGGCAGCGATTCCTGCAGTGGTGTTGAGCGTTGGGGATCACTGGTATAGCTCCCTTGTGCCATATACAGCACTGCAGCAGGTGGGAGGAATTCTGTCAGCCATGCGTAGGGCCCCAGGACAGGCAAGGGATCCCCAGCCATGAGAAGGACTGTAAGGGACAGGAAGGATTTCTCCAGCTGTACATAGGTCCACTGAGGGTGGACAGTGGCTCCATTTAATGCCTTTTGATCTCAGGGTCTCATTTTCTAGAACTGTCTCTGATTATGTTCTGCTCTACTCATTAGGCTTTCCAATATCTGAAAAAGTTTAAATTCTACCCTTAACGTTTTCATTGATTAATCCCCCTGAAGAAGGACAACTTGTTCCTTCTTCATAGTCTGCTCATCGTCTGGAAGCTCTGCTAAAACCAATTTACTCAGGATGACCATGCTGCTTCTCGAAAACACCAACAATATAGCGTCTAGCATCACAGCAACACACGAGGAACCACAGTATGACAAATAGACAAAGGATGATATTTCTGTTATAGCAGTTCTATGAAAAAGGTTATGCAAGGGCTCACAAATATTGATTTCAAATAACCCACACTTAGTTAGCGACTGATACTCTTAGCCTTCAACCTCCGAGATAAGTGATACTCATGAGCCACAGCACCATACTGTTGATGAACAAATCAGACTTTCACTTGGTGATAAGTTGATAATGATGGCATTTGCTAATATGTGAAAGGCAATGATTATTTTCTTGTCTATGCATTATTCTATGCCAGCTATGGCTCTGTCCGAAATTATAGTTTAGAAGGTCTAAAAATGGAGACATCCATAAAATACAGAACTTCACCAAGGATATAGCAGAAAGGGAAGTGAGTGTGTATGGTTGTCACAAATCAGGGTCAATCAACAGTGAGGATATAGACATTGGTTCCCACAATACTTATTTGCCAGCATTCAAGCCTTTCTCAGCCCCTGAGCCTGTCAGTCACTCGGTCCCTTGGCATCTGCCTCCAAATACCAGGAGGCCCACTGATCACTCCACCTCACAGTCCCATTGTCTTGGTGCTGCTCTTGTTGATCTGTTCCATCGTCTTGTGCTACAGTTTCTAGAGCTTCTGGTCTCAGCATACAGCACTTCAGACAGAGATTTTGAATGAGTTTTCCAATGGTTCCGGAGTATTTTTCTCTGCCCAAGATGGCTCTTATAGACAGAAGAAGTATTTTGTCTTTGTTTTTGTCTTTTTGCCAACTAAACCCTCAAGGAAACAAAGGATGGTGATTTAAATTATACCTGACTGTAAAGTAGTGTCTAAAGATACAACCCAACTTACTTCTGTAACAAAGAATTTTCAAAAAGGGATTATAGCCACAGGTGTAGAGAATTATAGCCACAAGTCTAGATTATAGCCGCAAGTGTATATTGCTTAAGGAATTATGTATAGAAGAATCATCTTAATTGACTACATTTTAGGAGGCAATAAATCTTTATAGTAGCAGAAACTCTCTGTCCCGGAGAGTGACTGGTGGCTTAGAAATACTGATTCTGGCTACCTGCCCAACACATAACCCACTGTCACACAAGGGCTCATACCAATTTGTTTAAACATGAAAACTTGATTAACCATAAATTTTGACTTACTCTCATATATAGTTTTAAAAGTGTGTACTCAGTCAGTTTTATGGATCTCCGAATATCTGAGAATGAAGATGTCTTGCCGTATAATACTTCCTAGATAGTCTTGGCAGAATAGCAGAGTGCATGTTTGGCTGCTAACTCAAGGTCAACAGTTTGAACTGGCCAGATGCTATGTAGGAGAAAGATGAGCCTTTTTGCTACCACAAAGATCGACAGTCTCAGAAACCCAGATGGGCAGTTCCACTCTGCCTACAGAGTCCACTATAGTCAGAATGGACATGATGGCAGTCAGTTTGAGATGTCAAAATAGGCAGAAGACTTACTATAGGGTATAAAATTTCATGTGCAATTCCCCAAAGCTTTCATTAATTAATTTAAACATGCCATCAGAGGAAGATAGCACCAAGCTAGTGCCCCCTCTCCTCTTCCCTCTTATTTGGCTCGCCAAACAAGACTTTGCTTCTTCTGAGATGTCTCCAAACTGCTTGCTGAAATAGCAAGAAATGTGCACTGTCTTGTAAGACCTTGAATTACTACCTGCAGTTGTTCCTGTTCCCCCCAACCCTTTACCATGTGAAACTCAAAAAAAGGTAACTTCTAGATGGAGATTCAGAGCAGGCTGGAGATCCCAGACAAGACTAGAGATCCCTGAGCAGGCCAGAGATCTACAGACATGCTGGAGATCCATAGCAAGCCAGAGACCTGGGATTGCCTGCAGATCCAGAGAAGAACTCTTGTCTTCCCTTAGCTGTGGTTACTGAGCTAAGAGAGTTTCCAAGGTCACCGTCAGCTGATGGCAGCAGAGTGGTAAAATCCCCATCGTCACCCTGCCCCCATTCAACCCCAACATCAGAAATATAGTCAGTGTGACTCTGGACGGACACACACACACACACACACACACACGAATTGTGGACAAATTGAAAAATGTAAAATAAAGGATAAAAAATAAGCATGACATTAGAGTGTAAAAATCAAGAAGATCAAAATTCCAGAAGACCATCACACATTTAGTCTGATTTTTCCCTGAGTCACACATGTATTTCTTCTAATGACATCAAAAGAAAATAAACTCTGTGGCTTACAGCAAGAGAAATTTATTCTCTCTCGGTTCTGGAATTCAAAAGTGTGAAATGTGTTCACTGGGTCCAAAAGAAATTCAACTTCTTCACTGAACTGTAACCAGAACATTGTAAATGGGGTGAGACTGCCAGCCTTCAGAGGCCCCTGGAGACACTCTCTGGCTTAGGTCATCAGACATACAAACTGACCCCTAGGAACCTGTGCTGCCTTAGCCCTAGAGGCATAGAGCTCCCTGGCAGAGCGACCGAACAGCTACCCGGTCAACCTCTGTCTCACCCACTTTGACCCAGAAGCCCCAGATTCTGTGGATGCTCCAAGATGTCCTTATGGGCCCAGCTTCTTGGGGTCCTGCTGATTGGTTCACAGGGTAAGCTCATTTTGGGGTCTAGATCATGAGCTGGCACTTCAGATCTCATGACAGAGGCACGCACTCAATTTACTTTGGAAATGACAGAATATTGAAATGACAGAAATAGAGGGTTGTTTTCACTGCCCTTTCAACAGGCGATTCAACCAGAGTTCAAAACTGACAATGGGGTAGAAGGACAAATAGGTTTGGATCAGTCATTGGTATTCCTGAAGATTCAGACACTCTGCACTCGTCCAGGTCCTCAAGCTGGGTCAACTCTCTGTCTTTAGAGCATTATTTGGGGTGTGGTGTATGTGCTAATCAGGTGATGAAGAAAGAACTCATACTGTGTCACTCGTCTTGGCAGACTATTGACAGCCATTTCTAAATGATACGCAGTTCACGGACAGAGGACGGGAAGACAAGTGGTGTTCAATTTGCCACTTTCAATCAAAACGTAATGTTTCTAAGATACATAGCAGGCTGCTTCTATGCTTCTGATAGAGATGGTACATCATGCAGCATGAATGGCCGTCTTTTCAGGTTGTGGGAGACAGATCATCCTGTCCCAGACTCCAGAGACCTTGGTAACCCCTCAAGGTGTCTTGTGTCCATCACCTGTAGAACCAGCTCTGGGGTTGGAACCTCCAAGACTTGGTACCAACAGAAACACAGGGAGGTTCCCTGGCTACATATCTTTGGGGCTTCTGCCCTGGCTGCTGGCACCCCTCCCATGGGTCTGGCCATGACTTCTCTCTCTCCATCCATGGAGTGCTTGCTGAAGATACTGGGCTGTGTTACTGTCAGCAGCACTTCAGTCAACCTCCCACAGTCACAGGTCCTCAGACAAAATCGCCCCCTTCTGTCCAGTATGTTTCTATTGTGTGCAAAGACACCTGCATCTTACTGGGGTCAAACTGATTAAGTGAGGAGTCTGTATGTAAGGAGGCTGCTTCATGCATTCATGAATCGGTGCAGTTGAATGGCGGTGCTCTGGAAGATTCTCAGAAGTCCCCTGGACTGCTAAAAGGTTCTTCCCCTTTTTGTTGTAAGAAGTATGGCCAGAATGCTCCTTAGAGGCAAGGATGGCAAGACTTTGTCCTACATGTTTTGGGATATGGCCACGAGAGACCAGCCCGTGAAGATGGACATCATGTTGGGTAAAGTCGAGGGGCAGTGAAGGACCTGCGGCCAGGGGTTGACACCATGGCTGCAACCATGGGGTCAAGAATACGAACAATTGTGGGGACAGGGTCACATTTCATTCTGTTGGGCACAGTAGCTATGTGCTGGAACCCACTTGATGGCATCTCACAACAGGTGCTTGAGATTGTTCCATGACTCACTGGGGTGAGAGCAAAGCAAGCAGGAAGGGAAGAGAGGCAAGAGAGACCCGGTTACCCCAGAGTCTCTTACACAATGGCCTCACCTCCAGGAGGCTCATCAGGCTGTGTGCTGATGGAGAGGTGGGCTCTACCATTACCTTACCACAGTGCAACATGTTGAGACAAATCCTATTTGGACATCTTTGTTTTAAAATAGCTCTATTAGAATATAATTCGGCTTTCCGCGCGACCCAGTGCAGGGTCCATATGGCGTTGTCCTGGTTCCTTAAAGGGAAACTTTAACAATGTCCGGAGCCCTTGATGTCCTGCAGATGCAGGAAGAGGATGTCCTCAAGTTCCTGGCTGCAGGAACCCATTTAGGTGACACCAACCTTGACTTCCAGATGGAACAGTGCATCTACAAAAGGAAAAGTGACGGCGTGTACATCATAAACCTGACGAGGACCTGGGAGAAGCTTCTGCTAGCTGCTCGCGCCTTCGTTGCCATTGAAAACCCTGCTGAAGTCGGCGTCCTATCTTCCAGGAATACCGGCCAGCGCGCCGTGCTGAAGTTTGCTGCCGCCACGGGAGCGTCTCCAATCGCCGGGCGCTTCTCTCCAGGAGCTTTCTCTAACCAGATCCAGGCAGCCTTCCGGAAGCCACGGCTCCTAGTGGTGACTGACCCCAGGGCTGACCACCAACCCCTCACAGAGGCCTCTTACGTTAGCCTGCCCACCATTGCTCTGTGTAACACAGATTCTCCTCTGCTCTACGCGGACATTGCCATCCCGTGTAACAACAAGGGAGCTCACTCAGTGGGCCTGATGTGGATGCTGGCCCGGGAAGTTCTGCGCATGCGGGGCACCATCTCCCGCGAGCACTCGTGGGAGGTCATGCCTGATGTCTACTTCTACAGAGACCCAGGGGAGATTGAAAAGGAAGAGCAGGCCGCTGCTAAAAGGCTGTGACCAAGGAAGAGTTTCAGGGCTAGTGGACTGCGCCTGCTCCCGAGTTCACTGCGGCTCAGCCCGAGGTGGCCGCCTGGCCTGAGGGCGTGCAGGTGCCCCCGTGCCCACCCAGCAGTTCCCCACTGAAGACTGGGGTGCTCAGCCCGCTACTGAAGACTGGTCCGCAGCTCCCACCACTCAGGCCACCGAGTGGGTAGGAACAACCACTGAGTGGTCCTAAACAGTTCTTCCATGGAAATTAGGTTGATGGGAAATAAAGTCAAGTGTCTACAAAAAAAATAAAAAGAATATAATTCATGTATCATACAACCTAACAATTTAGATAATTTAAAAGAGTTTTGCTATCATTGCCATAATCAATTGTAAAACATTTTATTCAATCTTATCATTATTAGCTCCCCACTATCCATTCCAAACCCTCCTGTCATAAATCTAAGGAAATATTATTCTAATTACTATCTCTATCTTATCTCAGATTTCATATATAGAAAATTATCATAAAATATTCCCATAATCATAACAAAGTAAAACACTGGAAAACCGTAATCCAAAAGAAAGCAGGAGATAATAGAAACTTGAAAAAAATTAAAAAGGGGTTAAAAGGGAAAACAACTGACAACATGTTCAATGTCAAACTGACTGTGTCTGCAATAATCCACCTTCCCCTGCACTCTGTCTATTCACAACTCCAGTCAATTGTCCGAGGGAGTTCCAAAGAGGCTGAATTCCTGTGGGGATTCTGCACATGGAATGTGGGCCTTCCCTGTCAGCCATTGCTTCTGAAAACTGAGTGCTCAGGATTTAAGCTCCACTTCAATTCCATCCTGTGACCTTGTATTGTATTATCTACAACCTTTATCTAACAGGTTCGTGTGCTCCCTCTATGTAGACTTCGCTGACACTGCATTTGGATGATCGTTTACTGCAACACAAGCCTTTAAGAGTCCAGATTCTGTGTTTCCTAATAGCCAGGCACCATCTATAAATAACCACACTCTTCTATAGCATTCCTAGCTTCCGATGTCCCTTCATTGGGAAGTGTATTCAGCGGGGCCAAATCCTCAGAACCCATTGTTCTTAGATTAGGGCATATGATTAACTGCGAGCTCAAAATCCATTCATAGATCTAAAGCTTATGTATAGACCTGGTCCAATTTAGAAGCAGCATTATCAGCTTGTGGAGACATAATTTAGGTAATCTCCAGGAAGCATTTGGTAATTCAAATAATATCATCATTAATGTAGTCATAGATGGTAAAGTACTACTGATGAAAGGAAAATATATGTACATTGGAAAAGTTTTATATTGAAATACATTTGATGCTCACTTATTACAGGTCAAACGTGCGTGACTGAGCGCTGGTGAAGAAAGCGATGATGGAGAGACAGGAGGCAGAATGTCATGACCCTCATTCACTAAGCAAAACTGTTCCCGTTTCCACCCTCCTTTTCTCTCTTCACAGCATATGCCTAGTAAGAGTTTGTGTTCTTCGCTGTCGTGATTTCCTGATCCTTTCCCCTAGGAAATTTCTCAGGAAAGCATTGGAGATGGAGGCCTGTGATAGGGCTGGGTTCCATATGACAGGTGTGAATCAGGACAAAACAATCAAACTCCGTGCCATCGAGTCCACGCGGACTCACAGCAACCAGCTGCCCCTGTGGCTCCTCGCAGTGACTGTTCCCAGGAGCAGAAACCTGCTCTCTCTCCTGAGGAGCCGCTGCTCCTTTCAACTGCCCCCCATGCGGATCGCGCCCCAACTCATGAGCCCTGCACGACCAGGTTCCCGGGAGTCAGGGCGGAAGGAGGGAGAAACAGAGAGAGACCTGGAGATAAGTATGAGAGTCCAGCAGTAACAATGGTTTCCCTAGAACTTGATAGTTGCTCTTTGAGGCACACAGGTATCTTCTCTTCACCTCTTGCCTTAAACTGGTCTACTGGTCCTCTATCTGTAGGAATCACTTTAAAAAAATGTTCCTGCTCATCCTCTGTGAAACTCTTTGATGTGAATGCTGTTTTCCAATTCAGTTTTTAAAACCTGCCCCCCACACTGTTAGCCAGGTGACCTGCTGAGAACAGCCATGAGTGTTAGCATTCTCAAGGCCCTGCCTTTGTGTGGAGAAGCTATACCTTTATGTGGAGACTCTGGCTATACAGTGGGAAGGATGGTTAGTCTTTCTAGAATCCCTTGGTGGGAACAAAAGCTAATAGTCATCAGCCTTTCAGAGATTGCCTTTGATGTCCCTCTCTACCCCATCAGGGTCTCTAACTTACTCTGAGAGGTGAGTGGGCCATGTGCCATGGGTCCTGCCCAGGAATCCATCCTCACAGGCAGCAGTGACCCCTAATGACAGAGCAACCACCTTCTCTCTTTCCCTCCAAGCACACACATAGATGAGGTTGCTTAGAGACCCATGTCCCCTTTTGCGCTTTCCACGCTGCTGCACCCACCGTGGGATTTGCATATTGCTCCCCTGGGAGGACCTTCCTTGTCAAGGCTGAGATAAAGAGTCCACTGTGGTCTGCCATCCTGTGTCACCATCGGTCCCATCAGCTTCTGAAAATGAGGCTTTCTGCGCAGCTCCTGGGACTGCTCCTGCTCTGGATCCCCGGTGAGCACACGGAGCAGACGAGGGGGTGGGGAGGGTGCACTTTGGGAGCAACACCTGCCCATTGTGCTTGGGCACATTTTGCCCTTCTGGAAATGACATGCATCTCTTTTATTTGTAAAGCTGAATAACAATAGACAAGGAGCCACACTCTCTTCTCTGTCAAAAATGGAACAGTAAAGTAGAGCGTTGGCATGAGATCACGGACTATCTTATTGTTTGAAGAAATAAAATCACAAATACATAAAATGTAATGAAATTGAAATTATATTTTTGCAAAAAATACAACAGAAGGAGTCATAAAAATGCACCTAACCTAACCTATTATTTTGTATCCAGCCTTTTACTTTTCTCTCTTCATTTCAGCATCCAGAGGGGATATTGTGATGACGCAAACTCCACTCACCCTGCCCGTCACCCTCGGACAGGTGGCCTCCATCTCCTGCAAGTCCAGTAAGAGTCTTGTACATAGTAATGGAAAAACCTATTTGCACTGGTACCATCAGAAGCCAGGACAGGCTCCACGGCTACTCATCTCTAGGGTTTCTAACCGGGCCAGTGGGGTCCCAGACAGATTTAGTGGCAGTGGAGCAGTATCAGATTTCACCCTTAAAATCAGCAGGGTTGAGGCTGATGATATTGGGGTGTATTACTGCCAGCATGATGTAGAATATCCTCTCACAGTGGTTGAGTTCCGCACAATAACCTGTGGTTGGGGTGGCCCGGCTGGTCAGGGTGGGTCTAGTCTGAGAGCAGCCACAGCATCTGGTCAGAGTCTACTAAAAAGGAAGACGTTGGAGAAGATGTAGAATGAAGGAGTTGGGTTTTTATAAACAGTTTTCCTGGTTATAGGCTTAATGAGATCTGAGATCTTACCTATGTAAAAAATTAGTTGATTGAAAACTAAATTCAAATGAGGTTTTAAGAATGCATCTAACAAGAAAATTGAGAAAGTAGATCTGAAACACATGTATTTGACAAATCCCAATGTTTCCAGGTGTTGTTGAGACTGTGCCACTGATCGCAACCCTGTCTACATGGGATGAGACACTATGTGCTCCTGCACCACATTCCCCACATGGAAAGCCAATCGGTGCAGTCACTTCATCAATCCACCTCACTAAGGACATAATAGAGCTTAAATTCTGAGCATTAGGATTGCAGAAGTCTACAGTTTAAAATGAATGCCCTAATTCCATTTGAGTCTCTATATTTAAATTCCACTGAATTCATTCTGACCACTGACCAGATAAGTAATTATATTTATCCTCAGGCACAGTGAGCTAGTAAATCTATTACTGAAGACCTGTCTCCCGCAACACCCTTATTTTTTTTTATGTCTCTATAGGCTTATTGATCCTGGGTTTCACATATGGAAAAACCTGAATCCATGTAAGACAACTTTAAGAGGGTGATGTATAATGACATGACACATCTGAGATACTTCCTAAGATGGACAAGCAAACACCAAACTGAAGAAACAGACAATTTAGGAAACCAGATCAGGTCCAGCAAGGTGGGTGAAGGGGAGACAATGTCAATGGGTCATTGTCAAGGAAGAATGTTTGGGAAGTCATTTTGGTGGCAATTGTTCAATTCTGCTCGACATAATTGTACTATAGAATGAAATGATATATATCACTAGCCCATGTGCCCATTAGGTGTCTATGGTATCAGGTATTAGGCATCAAAGATCCAGACCAAAAATCCATATGGATGTAAATGAGAGTGAGGGTGGAGAGTAGACCCAAAACTCATCTGTAGACAATTGGACATCCACTCACTTAAGTGTAATAAGGAATTGATGAGCCAGTCACGCTGCAGCATAGCACTTAAGAAACATACACCTTTTCTCTACTTCTTTAGTACTTGTTCCTCCTGCCCCGCCATCCCACTATCATGACCTTAATTCCACCTTACAAATCCGGCTGGAGCAGAGCACGTATTTGTGTACAGATGAGAGCTTGAAACACAAGGAATCCAGGAGAGATAAACACCTCAGGACCAATAATGAGCCTAGAAAGTCCAGGATGGTAAGGGTAAGGTGGGTGGACAAAGGAGGAACTGATTACAGTGATCAATGAATAAACCCCTCCCACGGGATGGACAACAGAGAATTGGGTGAAGGGATACTGTGGTTGGTGTAAGAAAACAATCTATAAATTATCAGAAAAACAATCTATAAATTATCAGGGGTTCATGAGGGGGGAGGAGGGAAATGAACTGATACAAAGAGTTGAGAGTGGCAATAATGGGAGAGTGGAGGGAGGGTGGATTTGAAAAGGGGAACTAATTATAAGTCTGTACTTGTAACCTCCTCCCTGGGGGATGAACAACAGAAAAATGGGTGAAGGGAGATGTTGGAGAGTTTAAAATTTGACAAAATAATAATAATTTATAAACTATCAAGGGCTCATGAGTGAGGGGTGAGCATGGAGGGAGGCCTAAAAATGAGGATCTGATACCATGGGCTCAAGCAGGAAGCAAGTGTTTTGAGAATGATGATGGCAACAAATGTACAAATATGCTTGACACAATGGATATATGTATGGATTGTGATAACATTTGTATGAGCTCCCAATAAAATGATTTAATAAAAAAAAGTTGTATGCAGTTTAAACAAAAATTCATATAAATTTGGTAATCTGGGATATAAAAATTGCTCAAATAGAAGGAAAATATTTTATTTATTTATTTATTTTTTACATTTTATTAGGGGCTCATACAACTCTTATCACAATCCATACATATACATATACATACATCAATTGTATAAAGCACATCCATACATTCTTTGCCCTAATCATTTTCTTTCTTTCTTTCTTTCTTTTTTTAAAATCTTTTTATTGGGGCTCATAAGGCTCTTATCACAATCTGTGCATACATCAAATGAGCAAAGCACCCTTATACATTCGTTGCACTCGTCACTCTCATAATTCACCTTCCACTTGGGTTCCTGGAATCAGCTCGGTTTCCCTTTTTTTCCCCCATCCCCCTCCCTCCCCGATCCCACCCCTGGTCCCTTAATAGTTTATAAATAATTATTATATCTTATCTTACACTCCCCGGCGTCTCCCCTCACCCGCCTCCCCCTTGACAATCTCCCAGAGAGGAGGTTACACATATATCTCCGAGATCGGTTCTCCCTTTCTACATGCCCTTCCCTCCTGGTGTCACCTCTCCCACCGCTGGTGTTGAAGGATTCGTCTGTCCTAGATTCCCTGTGCCTCCAGATCCCCATTGCACCGCTGTACATCCTCTGGTACAACCAGGTCCGCAAGGCAAGGTAGGATTGGGGTCATGATGATTGGGAGGGGAGGAAGCGTTCAGGAACTAGAGGAAGGTTTTGAGTTTCATTGTTGTTACACTGAACCCTGTGTGGCCCATCTCCTCCTCACTACCCCTCTGAAAGGGGTGTTCAGCTCTCTACAGGTGGGCATTGGGTCCCCATCATGCACTCCCCCTCTTTCACGGTGATGTGATTCTCACCACCACCCCACCTTTGATGTTGGAGACCTGGTCTCCTCTGTCCTTCATGGTCACCTATGTTGGTGTGCTGCTTCCGTGTGGGCTCGGTTGCTTCTGGGCTAGATGGCCGCTTGTTTGCTTTCAAGCCTTTAAGTCCCCAGACGCTATATCTCTCAGTAGCCGGGCACCATCCGCCTTCTTCACCACACTTGCTTATGCACACTTTCGTCTTCAGCCATTATGTGAGGAAGGTGATCACACAATGATTGTTTTTGTTCCTTTGTATCTGCTACATGGTCCATTCAACACCTTGTGTTCGCTTAGGCCGTGTGCTTCTTCTCTGTGGGCTTTGTTGCTTCTGAGCTAGATGGCCGCTTATTTGCCTTCAAGCCTTTAAGACCCCAGACGCTATATCTTTTTTTGATAGCCGGGCACCATCAGCTTTCTTCACCACATTTGCTTACACACACGGCTGTCTTCAGTGATCATGTCGGGAAGATGGGTATCCTGCAATGGCTGCTTAGCAGGGCGAGGTGCTATTGTATTAGGGGATTATGCATGAGGAGGCCCAATGTCCATCTGCTACCCTACTACTGAACCTATAAATATATGCATATAAATCTATTGCCCCCATAAACATAAATATATTTACATATGTACATGTCTGTATTTAGGCTTCTCTGTATGCACTTTGCCTCCTACTCCTTTCCTCTATTTCCTTTCACTTTCCTCCCGACCCATTACCATGTTTGGCCTTCATTCTGGATTCAGTAGTTCCTCTCAGTTACCTTGCTCTTGGTCCCTCCCTTCCAGTCCTCCCCTCCCCTCCCTCCTCTGGTTTAGAACCATTCGCTGTTCCCTTGTTTCTGTGTTGGGCGACACCTCCTCCCTTCCCCTACCTCCCAAGCTCTCATGTCCCTCCAGGACCGTTGGTCCTGTTGTTTTCTTCTCACATTATTTGTCCAAGGAAAATATTTTGAAAATGATGACTACAACATATGTACAAATGTGCTTGACACACTGGTTGTACGAATGAATTGAGATAAGAATTGTAAGAGCCCCCAATAAAATTATTTTAAATAAATCTGTAAATAAAATGAAAATAAAATAAATATATAAAAGATCAACAACAAAAAAAGAAAGTATATTAGTAACATTCACCAAACCATTCTAGAGAGGGGCAGCCTAGCACTTACGGACTTTTCTAGGTGTTTTTAATGAAATTTGGGGGACTATGAGCTTCATGATCAAGGGTCATATTCTGAGAGCCTTGATTGGATAGCCTCAGAAGCAGTCCTGTCAAGTTGACAAACTAGCATAGGACAGGTATCCTGATCATGTGTCTAATATTGATTCAGAAGTCACTTTCCCTGTGATGTATTGACCTTCCACCAGTCCCACTTTTCTGACACCTCCCCTTGTGTTCCTCATTCTATTTAAGCACCTGTGTTTCTGTAGATTCATGGACACCATTATGGCTTTGAGTTGATGGTCTCCCTCACCTATGTGAATTGTCTTTACCTTGCCCTTGTCCTGTTTAAGATTTAATAAATGTGTCCTTATAAACTATGATTGAATATATGGTCCCTTTTCTGTCCCAGATCAACGTTCATCCCTTTTTATCGACCCACTTGACAATTTGGCAGAGTCAGTGAGGCCCCTCCTTGAAGTGTCATCAATAGGGATGGCTGCAGTATTTGATTGTGTTCTCTGCATATCACAGATTATTAATAAAAACGACAGTACCCTAACTCTGTATTTATCATATAATGATAGGACAACCAACTAATAATAAAAGAATCAGAAGCCTTTTGAGATGTTGTTCACTTAAAGAGATAATTGTCATCAAATACCTTGCCCAGGCAACACCGAGAAGCAGATATGCCTCCTGTTCAGAAGGTGGAGTCCAAAAATATTCTTGGATGGTTCTTCACATGTTTCCCAAAGCAAAATCCTGCCAATCACATTTTATCAGTGGTGTCAGGAATTATCGGTGTGTAGAACAAACACTGGACCATGGATACAGGGATCCATTTCTGGTTCCTTTTCACTGGCTCCAATTAAGCACAGGTCCATGGGGAGTTTCTTTGAGAAAACCCATTTAATCTGAAGGTCTGAGATCTGAGATGCTGATTAGAGGCCATGGCTTAACTGCAGAGACCATGGATGGGAACATTGCTGATACAAGATCCTTTGTCTTTTCATTCTGAATTAGGATCTAGTGACCTCATTGTTGACCTGAGTCTTCAGGCTCCCTCTCACTGTCTCACCTGCTAGGAAGCAGCAGATAGCAGAGAAATTTCCAGACAAATCCATATATGATATATACACTGGGGATACTATAATCTCTACCTTGATGTGGGAGCACTGAAGGAGATTCCATTTTTAGTAGGAAGTTCTCGGTATTGCTAATGACTCCTGAGTACAACTGAGATGACCTAGTAAATAGTAAGCATGTGGGGTTAGACACATTTAAATCTGAGTTCTCAGAGCCAGGTCTGACTATGTTCTACCTTGTCCTTTGGTAAGCAGCAACCTAGGTCTTATAAATTTAGAAGCAGCCATTGAAGGTATGACTATTTGTCACACCCCATCTCTTCACAACAATGATGACAATGAAGTAGGCGCGGCAACACTTTCCTACCAATGAATGCCACAGACATCCCTCTTCAATACTTGGGGCCTGAGAAACCACATGGTGTCTGGCTCCACTACCAACTGCTCTGAAAGGCATCACACTGGAAAGTTTAGGCTCGAGAGGGGGGAAAACGTGGAACCAAAGTCACACAAATACACATGTGCTCTGATAGTATTGGGCTCTGGTACTACGAGGTCACCATCAACTTTGTACCATTCAATCTGGGCTCTCGTCACTCTGCTTAGGTGTTCATATTTCCACTGAAACCCTAGCTCATTAAAAATCAAACCTGACACCCTTATTGGAGCCACAGTGCCCAACTCTTGTGCATGGACAGTCTCTTCACCAAACTGTAGCACCAACTCTGTGCTGTGTTTGTCTGCCCCCTTTATTGTGTGGCTGCCTCCCCCTCCCTGGGGGCCCTACACCCAGTGTTGAGAAATGCTATCATGAGGACATTGAAGTCATTTGGTGAGGGAAGAACAGGCAAATTCAGGGAACATACTAGAATCCATGTTGTACGTAGGCACTTGTCTCGGGAAGAGCTGAACTTCTCTAGGGAAAAGCTGGATTAAGAGGGCAGAAGTCACGAGTAATAATCCGAGGAGTTCTGAGAATGTTTAGCCTGGGCGTGTGTGATGGAAAACAGGAATCAAATGTACCTCCAAATACAGAGGGAGATCATTTCTAACCTTTGCTTGCCTGGATGTAAGAGGTGGGAAACAGCATTCAGAAGGAGGGAGACAGAAGGCTTGGCTAAAAGAGGGCAGGATTACTTTTTCCCCCCAGTAACATAAGATAGAGTTTATTCTCCTCTAAGTTTCCCTACAATTATTCTTTTTTTTGTTTGTTTTTATTTATTTTTTTAAAAAACATTTTATTAGGGGATCATACAACTCTTATCACAATCCATACATATACATACATCAATTGTATAAAGCACATCTATACATCCTTTGCCCTCATCATTTTCTTTTTTTTCTACTCTTTTCTTTTTTTACATTTTATTAGGGGCTCATACAGCTCCTATCACAATCCATACATATACATACATCAATTGTATAAAGCACATCTGCACATTCCCTGCATCAATCATTCTCAAAGCATTTGCTCTCCACTTAAGCCCTTTGCATCAGGTCCTCTTTTTCCCCCCTCCCTCCCCGCTTCCCCCTCCCTCATGGGCCCTTGGTAATTTATCCATTGTTATTTTGTCATATCTTTCCCTATCCAGAGTCTCCCTACCCCCCATCTCTGCCGTCCATCTCCCAGGGAGGAGGTCACATGTGGATCCTTGTAATCAGTTCCCCCTTTCCAAACCCACTCACCCTCCACTCTCCCAGCATCGCCCCTCACACCCTTGGTCCTGAAGGTATCATCCACCCTGGATTCCCTGTGCCTCCAGCCCCCATATGTACCAGTGTACAACCTTGAGGCCAGGATTATTATGACAGATCATCATTGTTGACTCTCTCTCATAACAATGGCCCCCCTACGCTACATTTCTATTACTCCTATATCCCAAGATTTCCCTCAGTGGTAATTCTAAAATTACCTATATGAAAACCCTCAGGGAATCAAACCCTGGAGGAGGTTTATCTCGATTTGATAATGTCCATAAGAACTACATGTTGGGAAGGGGGGGTAAGGAAGTGGTGTTAACAAACCCAGGGACAAGGGAAAAACATGGGACCCCAAATGGTAGAGAAGGGGGAGTGGCAGGCCTGGTGGGAAATGATCAAGGGTAAGGTTGCTTAGAGAAGAGGTATGCTCTAGCCCAGGTGGCGACAAAGCATGGTAGTAGGGCAGGAGGAAAGTCAAGGGAGATGGAGGAAAGAGCTAGGAGTCAAAGGGCATTCATGGAGCTCTAGACAAAGACATGCACATGCAAATATATATAGGAGGATGGGGAAATAGATCTATGTGTCTATATTTATAGGTCAAGTATTAAGGTGGCGGAAGGACCTTGGGCCTCTACTCAAACACTCCCTCAATGCTTGAATACCTTCTTTTATTAAATTGGAACTCTATGATGCTCACTCTCCCGACACAACGGCTGGAGCCAAAGTGGGTGAACAAGTAAATGTGGTGAAGAAAGCTGATGGTGCCCGGCTATCAAAAGAGATAGTGACTGGGGTCTTAAAGACTTGAAGATAAACAAGCGGCCATCTAGCTCAGAAGCAACAAAGTCCACATGGAAGAACACACCAGCCTGTATGATCAAGTGGTCCCAAAGGGATCAGTTACCAGGCATCAAAGAACAAAAACTCATATCATTGACTGCACACCTCCATGATAGGATCGCTTAAGACAAATGGGTGCATAAGCAAATGTGGTGAAGAAAGCTGATGGTGCCCGGCTATCAAAAGAGATAGTGTCTGGTGTCTTAAAGGCTTGAAGGTGAACAAGCGGCCATCTAGCTCAGAAGCAAAAAAGCCCACATGGAAGAAGCACACCGGCCAGTGCGATCACGAGGTGCCAAGGGACCAGGTATAAGGCATTATGCAAAAAAAAAAAGATATAAGTGTGTGTATGTATGTGTATATGTGTGTATATGTATATATGTATATATATACCATATTAAATGAAGGGGGAAGTGCAGAGTGGAGACCCAAGGCCCAAGTGTCGGCCAATGGAGATCCCTTCATAGAGGGGTTTAGGAGAGGAGATGGATTAATTAGGGTGCGAGGTAGTACCGATGAAGAACACAGCTTTCCCCCAGATCCTGGATGCTTCCTCCCCCCAACTACCATGATCCGAATTCTACCTTGCAGGGCTGGATAGGACAGCGGCTGTACACTGGTACATATGAGGGCTGGAGGTACAGGGAATCCAGGGTGGATGATACCTTCAGGACCAAGGGTGTGAGGGGCGATGCTGGGAGGGTGTAGGGTGAGTGGGTTGGAAAGGGGGAACTGATTACAAGGATCCACATGTGACCTCTTCCCTGGGAGAAGGACAGCAGAGAAGGGGGGAAGGGAGACTCCGGATAGGGCAAGATATGACAAAATAACGATGTATAAATTACCAAGGGCACATGAGGGAGGGGGGAAAAGGGAGGGAGGGGGAAAAAAAAGAGGACCTGATGCAAAGGGCTTAAGTGGAGAGCAAATGCCTTGAGAATGATTGGGGCAGGGAATGTATGGATGTGCTTTATACAATTGATGTATGTATATGTATGGATGGTGATAAGAGTTGTATGAGTCCCTAATAAAATGTAAAAAAAGAAAAGAGGAGAAAAAATGATTAGGGCAAAGACTGTACAGATGTGCTTTCTACAATTGATGTATGTATATGTATGAACTGTGATAAGAATTGTATGAGCCCCAATAAATTGTTTTAAAAAAAAAGAACTACATGTTGGGAATTGGAAAATGTATTACACTCTTGGGTTATGTCTTACCCAGAAGACCCCATGATCGATGGACTTAAAAGACAAATTATGACATGAGCCTTGTAGTGAGCTACAAATCTCTGATTAGGAACATGATCAGGATACCTATCCTGTGTTCCATGGACAGGAACATGATCATGTCTGTCACCCTCAGGAAGAAAAGTTCTCTAGCCAAGTTTTGCTGTCCTGGTCTATTCTGGGTCTCCATAGAGCAGTGGCTCTCAGCCTTCCCAATGCCAAGACCCCTTATATACCACCTCTGGTATTTATGTGTCCACTTCAGGTGTTCCTTATGATAACTACATTACCGCAGACCCTACTGTGAGCCCCAACCATAAAATGATTTTCAATGCTACTTTATAACTCTAATATTGCTACTGTTATGAATCAAGCAACCAAATGAAAGGGTCATTAGACCCCAAAAGGGGTTGTGAACCACAGGTTGAGAAATGCTGCCTTAAGAGAAATTCCTGCTGGCGTGTATTATTGGGAGGAGACTACATTTCAGGTAGCCTTTAGCCCTGTCCTTCCATTGATGATTTGCATGTTCCCAATGTACATGCACATTCCCCTGAATCTTCTTAGCAGCCTAGTGACAGCCTGTGCAGGGATCAGTCCTGGTCAGCATAAGCATGCGCGTCCCTATTCAGCCCTCTGGACTTCTGTTGCTTAGACTCCAAAGTAAGAGATGTGATATGTTAGTCACAATGTGAAAGCTACCTCATCTTCACTGTTCATTGCTGGGTCCCTGTGTGTGTCTGTGGAGCTGTGATACATGAATATTGGCTCAGCTCAGTGAGATCAGGACTGCTGACTCCATATGCAGTTCGATCGTATAATATTAATAATAGTGTGGGTGTCGTTTTTATGTGTCCATTTTCAGGTGCTCAATTTGATAACCATATTACCCAATCTTCACCCTCCGTGTGTATATCATTACTGTCAATCATTGGGTGACTTAGGGAATTACCAGTTATTTAAAAAGGGATCATTCCCTGTTCCTCATCTCTAGTGTATCCAATTTTTATCCTGGTGTCCTTTCCCAGTTCATAGGCAGTGGATTTAGAACAAAATATGGTCTCACCATCAGCAACTGGAAGGTTGAGGACGTTGGAAGTTATTACAGTCCATAGACCAGCAGTAGGATTTCCAGTGTTACAAGCTGAAAGAGGAGCCCCTCCCAGGACCAGTGTGTGTGGATTGGATGCCTCAGCTCATCTCTCTGTACCTGCTGTCGAGAGTCTTTCTCAGATGCCACCACTCGGTGAAGGTCACATGGAAGATTTTGGTAGAAGGAATTAACGTGCCTGTTCTGAGCCTTAACTTTCTGTTTTCTTTTGCAGCTCCTGATTTTCTTCTGATACAGTGAAGAATACAAATTATTCCAACCTCATACAGTACCAGGGAAATGATTCTAGGAATACCAAGCAGGCATTTTTTAATAGTGAATTGGAGAATAAGCTACAAGTTTCCCAAGCCTAAGAAACTGTTAGTCGAGGTAGCTGACACTGCAAATGGATTATGGGTGGCTCTTCAGGATCATCTGTGTGCACCTAAAAGTCATACACTGAAATATATGAAATGGATTCCACACAATTTGAAAGGGAATGTAAACAAGGCCACATTGTTAGTTCTTGTCAGTTGTTTTCCAGGGCTTTTAGTGGGTTCCAATTTACAGTGACCCTGTGCACAATGGAAGGTAACACTGCCCAGTCCAGCACCCCCCTCACTGTCATTGTGTTTGACCAGTGTTGCAGCCTAATGGAAATAGATCAAGTTGAGACACACCTTATTTTATGCTGACCTTCCACTCTACCAACATGAAGTCTCTCTTCAGGGACTGGGTTTCCTCAATAATATATTCGGAGTATGAGACAAAGTCTTGCCATCCTCTCTTCTAAAATGTATTCTGACAGTACGTCTTTCAAGATGGATTAAAACACAGACACAGGCACATCTATGTTCCGAATAACAAGAAAATGGACAGAACCGAGGATCCATCAATGGCTCACTGAATAAGCAAATTATGGGGCACACACACAGTGAATATTATAAAATTATAAAGAACTATAGCAAGTCCTCAAAACAGTTCAAAGCATGGGCTGTTGTGGACAGCATAATCACAAGTGGAATAAGTCAGGGATATCGGGATAAAGAATGTGTTCTGCTGTTTTATAAGTAGACAAGTGTAGAGCAATATAGAGGGGAGGAAGGCGGGAAAATATGCATTACATGTTGGTGATGGTGTGAGGTTCCCTGAAGTTGCTGTGGACTCCTGGTGGCACTGGGTGCAGCAGAACAACACACTACTGGGTCCTGCACCATTGTCACAGCTGTCAGTCAGTGTCAGTCCATTGGTGCAGAGTCTGTGTCAACCCATCATGCCAAGGGCCTTCTCTTTTTTGCTGTCCCTCCACTTTACCAAGCGTGGTGTCCCTGCCCAGTAACAAGCCTCTCTTGGTAACATGTAGAAAGTATATGAGAGGAAATCTCACCATCCTTGACTCAGAAGCATTCAGACTGTGCATCTTCCAAGACAAAGTTGTTTGTTCTTCTCCCAGGAAGATCGATGGAAAGCATCTTGGAGACTTCGTATACGGCCGGTTTGGATTGGGTGTGATTGTATAGTGTTGGGTTTATTCGGCCTTACCTGCCTCGAGCGGACACATCCTCATCAATGTCTTAATGGAGGTGCTATGGGGGCCGGTGCTCCTGAGCATTGATCACCTTTAAATGAAACCCAGGGAGATTCCAGTAAGAAGGACAGACTACTTCAAGGCATAAAATCAGGTCCCATTTCTTGTCTTCTCACATATAGATTCTTTCTAGACTCTGTAGGCCAAGATTACCCAAAACACAAAGCAGAAGAGAAGAGTAGATTCCCATGGAAAGACACACTTCCACACTTTGCAGTCCTTGGTTTTACATGACAAGTGACACTCAAGGTAGAAGTGGAGAGAGAGAGGGAGGGAAGGAGAGAGAGAGAGAGAGAGAGAGAGAGAGAGAGAGAGAGAGAGAGAGAGATAGTTCCAGTTGTTTACCGTGGCTTTCATATTCACTCTCTGAGGCATAGCTTTCTTCCCTTGCTCCTCTGGCTTTATTCTGAGTTCTCGGTCAGTAAAACCTCCTTGTCCTTCCTGGCCATGCTCTTTAATTTGAACATTCTTTTGAAGTTTAATTCACTGATGTCAGGAATAGAAATATTAAACAACTACCTGCAACACTTTTGCCAGATTTCAGACAATAAGAACACTCCCCTTGTTTAGGTCATCAGAGCACAGAAGGGATAGGAGCCGTGAGCATGCAGTGCTTACCCATGCCCTGAAATGCATGTGGGGATAGTCTGAAATTAGCAGCAGCTCCTGAGAGAAAGACTAGGTTTTGACCCCCATAAGAACAACAGACCCAGAATCCCACACGGGGTCTATATGAGTCAGTCTTGACTTGATGACAGGGAGTTTACTTTGTTTCTATCACAGAAAGGAGCTGTTTATTTGTCTAGATTATGTGGATTGGGACAAAATCCCGTGAACATTTAGTTTCCAGAGACGGACCCTGAATCATCTCTAGACTAGTAGCTCTCAACCTTCCTAATGCCACAAACCTTTAATACAGTTCCTCATGTTGTGGGGACCCCCCAACTGTAAACTTATTTACGTTAGTACTTTATAAATGTAAGTTTGCTAATGTTATGAATTAGGCAACTGCTCCCCCCCAAGGGGTCGCGACCCTCGGATTGAGAACCACTGTTCTAGACTCTAAAAAGTTGGCAGGGCCATTTGCAAGGTGTCCTGCCCAGGGATCTATCTTTTCATGGCCAACTCTTGGGAGAGTAGCATGACTCTCTCTCTGTCTCTTTTCCTGCAAACAGACTCATCTAGGGTTGCTTTGCTCACCAGAAGAGCCCACCCTCCCCTTTGCTTTTTCCACTCTGCTGCCCCCACCATGTGATTTGCATATTGTTCCCCTGGGAGGAGCTTCCCCTGCAAGTGTGAGATAAAAGGTCACCTCTGATCTGCCTTTACTTACCAGGGCACATCTTTGCCACTTCTGAAAATGAGGTTCCCTGCTCAGCTCCTGGGGCTGTTATGCCTCTGGATTCCTGGTGAGACACAGAGGGATGAGAAGGAGGGGAGCTTTATTTAGAGGCACCACTGGTTCAGAGTGCGCTGACAGCGTGTTAGAGGGAAGCATTTTGTCCTTCAGGAATGGGGATGCAGTCAGGTTATTTGTAAATATGACCAAGTATTGAGGAGCTAGGATCTCTTCTCTGGCAAGAACTGTACAAATGAAATAAGGGTGTGGTGTAGGCAGACTAGAGAGTTTGGAGTAGGGGGAGTCAAAATAATAAATTAAAAAAAAAAAACACAAATACAAGAATAGTTTGCAAAAAAGAAAAAAAATTGAATGAAATTAAGGAGACAGCTTATCTCATTCTACAATTACCTTCATATTTTCCTTTCATTATTGCAGTGTCCAGAGGGGATATTGTGATGACCCAGAGTCCACTCACCTTGCCCATCACCCTCGGAGAGGTGGTCACCATCTCCTGCAAGTCCAGTCAGAGCCTCCTATACAGTGATGGAAACACTTATTTGTACTGGTACCAGAAGAAGCCAGGGAAGGCTCTACATCCTCTCATTCATAGAGTTTCCAACCGGGCCAATGGGGTCCCAGACAGGTTCAGTGGCAGTGGGGCTGTGTCAGATTTCAGCCTCAAAATCAGCGGGGTGCAGGATGAAGATGTTGCAGTGTATTACTGTTCACAAGGTTCACATTCTCCTCCCACAGTGGTACAGCCCTGCACAAAAACCTGTGGTTGGCATCGCCCAGCTGCCCAGAGATCGAGCTTGTCTGATCTCAGGCAGGACCCTTGTCTAGTGTCAGGAAGAGGAACATGTTGGAGGACTCAGAGGCCTGGGTGGTGATTGAGGGAGGTTAAAAGGGCAGGTTTACATGGTCAACTGCCCAGGCTCAAGGTTGAGTTGGTGCTCAGTGTGAGTGCACTAAACCTGTGTTCTTTATGACTCATCGAGACCATGTACAGCACTTCAGCGGCAGTGACTGCTGATGGGAGCAGAAAAGCTCCTCTTTCCCTCTGGTTGGCTGGTCAGTTTGAACTGCTGACCGTGCAATTCCCAGTCCAAGGAGTGATCCATCAATCTACTTCCTTAGGCTGGGTTCTCTACACAAACTAAATCAAAGTTGAATTTATTTCTTAGGAATTAGTGATGGGAGGGTGTCTTCATTGTGGAATCATTTCTTCATATGCCCCAGACCATGGAACCACGAAGCACTTGTTGGCAATGCGGTTGTGATCATGGTGCTCTCAAAGAATATTGAAATCCCATGGACTGGAAAAGGATCCTCCCATCTGGGTTGTAAGATATAGGGCCAGAGTGTGCCTTAGGGGCAAGGATGCCAAGACCTTGTCCTACATGTTTTGGGTATGTGGTCATGAGAGACCAGTCCGTGAACATGGACATCATGTTGGGTAAAGTGAGGGGCAGTGAAGGACCTGAGGCCGGGGGTCGACACCATGGCTACAGCAATGGGCCGCAGAAGAAGAACCATTGTGAGCACAGGGTCACATTTCATTCTGTTGGCCGAGTGTCTCTGGGTAGAATGCACTCGATGACACCGTACAACAACAGGCTCTTGAGATTGTTCCATGACTCACTGGGGTGAGAGCTAAGCAAGCAGGAAGGGAAGAGAGGCAAGAGAGAGACCTGGGCCCCCCAGTATCTCTTACATAACGGCCTCACCTCCCAGGCGGCTCATCAGAAACTGTGTGCTGATGGAGAGGGTGGGTTCTTCCGGACCTCACCACAGTACAACACACTGAGACACAACCTACTTGGACTTCTTTGTTTAGAAATAATTTTATTAGAACATCCAATTCATGAATCATAACCATTTAAATATTTTAAGTTTTGATATCATTGCCACAATCAATTTTAAAATATTGTATTCCTTCTTATATTCATAATTAGTAGCTCCGCATTATCCCTCTCAAGTCCTCCTACCATAAATCTAAGGAAATGTTACTCTAGTTACTATCTCTATCCTAACCCAGATGTCATATAAAGAAAATTCGTGCAAAATATTCTAATAATCACAACAAAGTAAATCTCCCATAAAACCTAAAGCAAAACAAATCAGAAGATAATAAAAATTGGGGGAAAATTTTAAAGGGGTCAAAATGGAAAAAAATTATCAAATGTTCAGTGTTAAACTGACAACACCTGCAGTAATCCACCTTCCACTGCACTCTGTCTATGCACAGCTCCAGTCAATTGTCCGAGGGAGTTCAACGGAGGCTGAATGACACCTTGGATGTCGAACAACCCTTTCACAGGGTCACCCACTTCATAACAGTAGCAAAATTACAGTGATGAAGTGGAAACTAGAATAATTTTATGGCTGGGGTCACCACGCATGAGGAACTGCATTAAAGGGTTGCCGCATTAGGGAGGTTGAGACATGCTGCCTCAGGGGGACTTCCTGCTGGCGTGTCTTATTGGGAGGAGCCTTCATTTCACGTAGGCATTTGCTCTGTCCTTCCATTGATGACGTGCCTGTTCCCAATGTACATGCACATTCCTCTGAAATCTTAGCAGCCTGTGCAGGGATCAGTCTTGGTCAGCATGAGCATGAGGGTTCCTACTCAGCTTTTGGACTTCTGCTGCTTAGACTCCCAAGTAAGAGATGTAGTGTTGGATTGGGGAATGGAACGCGAGCTCACCTTGGACACACGGAAGAATTACGACCAATTGAGATGCAAGCACTGCAAAGGAGTTTATTTTTTCTAGCTCGAGCTAGGCCTTCCCTCCCTCCACTGCCCAGCACAGCGAGGACTCAGCATCCAAAAGGGAATCAGCCCCAAGTTCTTTGTTCCCTGGGCTTTTATGGGGCCAGGGACGGGGGGGGGGAGGGGGGGGAAGGGTAGTCCAGTGTTGCTGTTCTTTAAACTTATTGGAGAAAATTTCTGGCATCAGCGTTGTCCAGTGGTGGCTGGCAAGTAGTTCCACACGTATTCGCTTGACTGGTCAATTGGGCATGGTGGTCCCTGCTCCCTACTGGTCAGTCGGGGACAGGTGATGCCTTCTCTGAGAGAATTACCTCAGTGCCCAGGAATCTGAAATTAGAGCTTAAGCCTGCCCCACCCAGACTTTGGTTTTATACAGCCTGTCATGGTGCTGGTGCCGGCAGTTGTAAACCAGGACCCCACAGTAGCATGTTTAGTCATGATGTCAATATGACAAAATGATAATAATTTATGAATTATGAAGGGTTCATGAGGCAGGAGGAGTAGGGAGGGAGGGGAAAATGAGCAGCAGATATTAAGGGCTCAAGTAGAAAGCAAATATTTTGAGAATGATGATGGCAACAAATGTACATATGTTCTTGACACAATGGATGTATGTATGGATTGTGATAAGAATTGTATGAGCCCCCAAGAAAATGATTAAAGAAAAAAAAACTATCCCTCTTCACCGTTCACTGCTGGATCCCGTGAGCATGTCTGTGGAGCTATGATATGTGAGTATTGGCTCAGTTCAGGGAGGTCAGTGCCGCCTGGCTTCATATAGCAGTTGATCTTCTAACAGGATTGATCGTGTGGATGTTTGTATTTATGCTTCTATTTTCAGGTGTTCCATTTGATGTCTAGATTACCCACTCTTCACCCTCCCTGTCTGTATCTCTACTATCATTCACTGGGATAGTCATGGTATTATGCGCCATTTTGCCTGGTAAGGGCAATAACCAGGGATAGGTCCTGTGTTCCTTATCTCTATGTTACCCCAAATTTTATTCTGGTGTTCCATCCCAGGTAATTGACTGTGGATCAGGAGCAAACTACTGTCTTACCATCAGCAACATGGAGGTGGGAATGTTGGAATGTATTACTGTCTATAGACTAGCAATTGGATTTCTAGTGTCACAAGCTGAAAGAAAAACTACTCCAGGGAACAGGCATGTGGGGCTGGAGTGACCCTGCTCTTCCTCTTTGTACCTCCTCTTGAGAGCGCATCTCAGAAGCAGCAACCCTGTGAAATTCACATGGAGATTTTTGTAGACGGAAGAAGGCTGCCACTTCTGAGCCTTAACTTTCTGTTTTCTCATGCAGCCCCTGAATGTCTTCTGATACAATGAAGAACTAAAACTATTCTTCCCTCATACTGTACCAGAGAAGCCAGTCTAGAAATACCAAGCAGGCATTTAAATTTTTTTATAACAAATCAGAGTCAATGTTATAAGCTTCCCATGGCGTGAGAACCTGATAGTCAAGGCAGTGTGCACTGGAAGGGGAAGATGATTGGTCCTTTTTTTTTTTTTTAAGAATTTTATTAGGGACTCATACAAATCTTATCACAATCCATACATACATCAATTGTATAAATCACATTTAAACATTCATTGCTCTCATCATTCTCAAAACATTTGCTCTCTATTTAAGAATCTGGCATCAGCTCCTCATTTTTCCCCTCCCTCCTCGCTCCCCCCTCACTCATGAACCCTTAATAATTTATAAATTATTATTTTGTCATATCTTGCCTTGTCCGATGTCTCCCTTCACCCACCCTTCTGTTGTCCATTCCCGAGGGAGGAGGTCACATGTAGATCCTAATCGGTTCCCCCTTTCTAGCTCACCCTCCCTCTGCTCTCCCTCTATCACCACTCTCACCACTGGCCCTGAAGGGATCATCCTTTCTGGATTCCCTGTGTTTCCAGTTCCTATCTGCACCAGTGTACACCTTCTAGTCTAGCCAGACTTGCAAGGTAGGATTGGGATCATGATACTGCGGAGTGGGGTAGGGGAAGAGGAAGTATTCAGGAACTAGAGGAAAGTTGTATTTTTCATCGATGATTTCCTCTTAATGATAATAGGGAGGCAGCTACAAGCAATACATTAAAATATGTGAAATCTTCCCATTCTCTCTTATATAGGGTATTCTGGATGTCCGTCCAAGGCAGATTTATGCCACAGGCACATGCACTTCTAAGTTCATTGCTGATTTGTTCAGATTAACAAGAAAATGAAAAGAACAATGCCCATCGATGGCTGAGCGAAGGAACCAGTTGTGAGGCATGCACACAATGGAATACTATACAATGATAAAGAAGGGTAAGGCGTTCCCAGAACACATCACACATGCTGGTTCTGGTCAGCGTCAGAGTAAGCGGGAATAAGTCCGGCGTATAAGGAAAGCCTTGTGAGAACACGCTTTATGCGAGGACAAGAATTCATCACTACCGAGGGGAGGGGGGTGGGAATGTGCTTTAGACGCTGCTGATGGTGTTAAGACCCCTCACGTTGATTCTGACTCCTGCTGACGCTGCGCACAGCAGAGCAAACCATTGCTCGGGCTGCACCGTCATCACAGCTGTTACTGAGTTGAAGGCAATTGTTGCAGACAATGGGTCCATCCGTCCTGTCAGGGGCCTTCTGTTTTGCTGCCCCTCCACTTTACCAAGCGTGACGTGGCTTTCCAGCGACTGGCCTTTCTTGACCACACGTACAAAGTCTCTGAGAGAAAATCTTCCCGTCCATGAGTCTAAGAAGCCTTCTGATGCTACTTCTCAGCTCACCTGGTGCTTTCCTGCCTTAGCGAAGGAGCTGTGGTGGACAGCGCTCCTGAGTACTGACCACCCTTCAATGAAGACCTCGGGACGTGTCAGTAATAAGGACAGACTAAAGGACAGACTACCTCCCGGCATGAAAACAGGACCCATTCCATGTCTTCTCACAGATGAGAAGATGCAGATGAGGGTACACAAAGCACAGGTCAGGTGAGAGATCTTAGATTCTCACAGCCAAACACCCCTCACAAACCCTGGTTCTACATAACAAGGGAGATTCAGGATAGAAGAAAGAATGAGGGAGAAAGACTGTGAACAGTGGTTTATCACATATCTTTCTTTCCCCGTTCCTCTTACTTCAGAAGCAGTTCTCTGTCTGCAGAGGCCCGCATTGTCCTCCTTTTCAAGCTCTTTGATTTGAACGATTTGGGAGTTTAATGGAGAGTCTCAGGAAATGAAATGATGAGCACCTGCCTCTCACACTGCTGCCAGTTAACATCACCGCAGAAGACAGCAGAGGATGAGAACAACCCCTTCTCTAGGTGGCCATACGCAGAAAGGACAGGAGCCCTGGTGATGTACTCATCGCCCATTAACTGTGAGCTGCGTGCTTGGCTGTTGAAAACCATCAGCGGTGGCTCTTCTGGAGAAACATGAGATTTTCTAGCCAGTAAACAACTACAGTCTCAGAAACCCACGCTGAGTCACTATGGGCCTGTGGCTGCGAGTTATTTATTTATTTATTCATTTTTATTGGTCAGTGGCAGTGAGCTCTTACTTTTTTTATTGGTCAGGGACAGTGAAATTTTTAAAAAACCTGTACGGAAGCTGTTTATTTTTTAGATTACCTGAGTGGGACAAAAGGCAGTGGACACTTAGCTTCCAAAGATTGACCCTGAGCCATCTGCACCGGCTGAGGATCACAGGGACTCTCTCAGAGTGGCAGGGCCATTTGAAAAGCACCCTGCCAATCATATCAATGTGAATGAGGCGGGTGCAGAGTGGAGATCCAAAGCCCATCTGTAGACAACTGGAGTTCCCTTACAGAAGGGTCATAAGGAAGCGACAACCCAGTCAGGGTGCAGCATAGCACCGATGAACCACACAACTAGTCTCCATCTCTTTAATGCTTCTTCCCCACACCATCATGACCCCACTTCTACTACACAACTCTGGCTAAACCAGAGCATGTACATGAATGCACATAAGAGCTGGGAACACCGGAAATCCAGGACAGATAAACCCCTCAGGACCAATAAGGAGAGGGACAATACCAGGAGAATAAGGGGAGTGTGAGGGGAGAAAGGAGAAACCTGTCACCATGATCTACATACAACCTCCTCCCTGGGGATGGACAACAGAAAAGCGGGTGAAGGGAGACAGTGGTCAGTGTAAGATATGAAAAATAAATTTACAAATTGTCAAGGGTTCATGAGGGAGGAAGGAGCGGTGGGAGGAATGCGGCGCTGATACCAAGGGTTAAATAGAAAGAAATTGTTTTGAAAATGATGATGGCAGCATCTGTATGAATGTGCTTGACACATGAATGGCTGTATCGATTGTGATAAGAGCTGTAGGAGCCAACTATAAAATTATTAAAAAGAAAAAGGAAAGAAAGAAAAGAAAAGTGTCCTTTTCAGGAACCTAGCTTTTCACAGTCAGCAGTGATCAATGGGGAGGGAAGCAGGTCTCCCTCTCTTTTCCGGCAAACAGACACATCATCTGTTGCTTTGCTCATCACCCACCCTCCCCTTTCTTTTTCCACACTGCTGCTGCACCATGCAATTTGCATATTGTTCCCCTGGGAGGAGCTTCCCCTGCAAGGGTGAGATAAAAGGTCACCTCTGATCTGCCTTTACTTACCAGGGCCCATCCTTGCCACTTCTGAAAATGAGGTTCCCTGCTCAGCTCTTGGGGCTGTTATCCCTCTGGATTCCTGGTGAGACACAGAGGGGTGAGAAGGAGGGGGAGGGAGCTTTATTTAGAGGCACCACTGGTTCAGAGTGCTCTGTCAGCATGTTGGAGGGAAGCATTGTCTCCTTCAGGAAGGGGGATGCAGTCATGTTATTTGTCAATGTGACCAAGTATTGAGGAGCTGGGACCTGTTCTCAGACAAGAACTGTACAAATGAAAAACAGCTATGGTGTTGGCAGACCAGAGAGTTTGGAGAATGACAAAATAAAACAAAATAACACAAATGGAAGGATACTTTGGGGAAACAATCGAATGAAATTAAGAAGAGGGCTTATTTCATGTTACACTGACCTTCATATTTTCCTTTCATTACTGCAGTGTCCAGAGGGGATATTGTGATGACTCAGACTCCACCTACCCTGCCCGTCACCCTTGGACAGGTGGCCACCATCTCCTGCAAGTCCAGTCAGAGCCTTGTATATAGTGATGGAAACACTTATTTGAACTGGTACCAGCAGAAGCCAGGGAAGGCTCCACGTCTTCTCATCCATACAATTTCCAACCGGTTCACTGGGGTGCCAGACAGGTTCAGTGGCAGTGGGGCCGTGTCAGATTTCAGTCTCAAAATCAGCGGGGTGCAGGCTGATGATGCTGCAGTGTATTACTGCATGCAAGCTACACAAGCTCCTCCCACAGTGGTACAGCCCTGCACAAAAACCTGTGGTTGGCATCACCCAGCTGCCCAAACAGACAGCTTGTCTGACAGCAGGCAGGACCCTTGTGTAGTGTCAGGAAGGGGAACATGTTGGAGAACTCAGAGGCCTGGGTGGTGACTGAGGCAGGATAAAGGGGTAGATTTATATGGGCAACTTGCCAGGCTAACCGTTTAGTTCGGTGCTGAGTGAACACACTAAAACGATGTGTGGCTCATAGAGACCCTATACAGTATAACAGTGCATTGATGGGAAATATTCACGGGAGCAGAAAAGCTCCTCTTTTCCCTCTAGTTGGCTGCTAAGTTCGAACTGCTGTCCAATGAGCTGTCCAATGAGCAGTCCACTAACCTAGTGCCTTCGGCTAGGTTTCTCAGAGAAACTAAAGCAATGTTGAATCTATTTGTTAGTTCTTGGGGAAGGGATGGTCTGTCAACTGTGGCATGGTTTCTTTGTATGCCCACATCATAGCACTGCTAGACACTTACTTGCAGGTGCGGCTGAGACCATCGAGCGGAGCATGCCCTTCTGGGTTGGCTGCTGTTTTTAACATCAGTCACTGAACTCTTAGATTCCAAGGCGCTCCATGTGTTTATTTATGTGTCATTGCTATTGAGTTGATGGTGACTCATAACCAAACACCCTACAGGACAGGACAAATTCCCCGTCTGTTTCCTAGGCTGTAACTCTTTATGGGGGGAAGAAACATTGTTCTTCTACATCCTGCTAATGATTTCTTAATTTGGGGGAAAGTGTAAGTATTATTTTTGTATTATTATTTTGTAATTTCCTCAATCTCCCTCCCTCCACATCTCCTCACAATGGCTTGAAGCCAACCAGTTCTTGGAAGCTGTGCTACAACTCACAATTGTCTGTTCATTTTTCTCCCTCAAAAAAGGAAATATGCTTTTCTCTAGGCACAGGGAGAAAGTGGGCCAGCATCTCTTTTTGTCCCTCATACTTATCGTGGTCCTTGTTGATGTCTCTCCAGGTTTGCACACATGTGAAACATAGGATTACGGTGCAACATCAAAGAGTCATGAAGAATCCACGAAACACTTCACCGTGTGGATTAAACTGGAGGACATTAAACTCACCTCCCTGTCATCAGTTGATACCCTCCCATAGCAGCAGCACAGGACAAAGTACAGCGTCCTGGGGGCTCCAAGTTTAAATGTTTACAGGTGTGGAAGCCAATCTTCCTGCCCAAAGAGTAGCTGGAGCATTTGCAACCCTGACTTTGCTGTTAGTAGCTGAATATGGAGGCCCTGATGTTACCGGGACATTGGAATGAGTCAAAGGGATTCAATCACAAAAGGACAGACATCCCTGGACAGGAATGGCATGCTGTCCAATGGCCCCAGGGAGAAATAGGCCAATTTCTGCTGACTCAGACTGAGCTCAGTAGAACTCAACTGCCTCTGCTCTGTTATAGAGAAGACCCTGCCACGTGGTTGGACACCCTGGCCCCTCCCCTGCTATTTACATGTTCTTCTACCTGCAACGCAGCTGCCTGGAAGCCTGATGAACAGTGTGAGCACCCCTTGTGTAGACATCAGTTCTGGTTAATATAAAAAAAACAAGGGCCACTGATCCGCTTCTCAGCCTCTTGCTGCTCTGGTTCGCAGGTAAAGAGAAAGAATCCAAGATTACTCTCAATAATGAATGTAACTTTGTTCACTGCTGACAGAAAGTACATAAGTTCATGGACTGTGGTGTATCATATGTAGAATCTGGGATCCATCACGGCTCACAGATGTGAGTCTGAGACAGACTTCTCTCAGCATCAGCAGGCTGGAGGCTAAGGATGGAGAATCCTTTTACGGTTGAAGGCTTACAATTCTCCTTCCACAGAATTACACGGTGGAGCATAAATCTCCCTAGGGAACAGGTGAATGAGCTTAGTACCCCAGCTCTTCCTCTTGTCCCTCCATCTACTCAAAGTGCTTCTCACACACTCAGCCTAGGTTTATTGCTGAGAGCGTTTGTTAGAAATGACCTGGTTAGTTCTTCAGGACCCTCATTGCTTTCTCTTCAATAACCCCACTCTACCAAACATGACAGTGCACTTTGTGGTTCAATAAAGGAGAGATTAGTACATCTACCCCTCTGGATTTCCGCCCAGATTTCAGGAAGATCCTGCCTCAAGGCAGAGAATGCCAGAGTGATGTTTACCTGCATTGTATTGATTATGTCAAGGCAAGGGGCTAGGTGGATTATAAGAAGTTATGGGCAACCTTGAGAAGAATGGGTATTCCACAATATCTCACTGTGCTCGTTTAGAACTTATACCTGTGTTAATAGGCAGTCGCTGGGAAATAAGACGGTATTATTGCATGCTATAAAAGCAGGAAAGGTCTGGGTCCGAGTTGGCTCCTCTTAGCACCCTTGTAAAAAGTGTATGCTGAGTAAATGATCATTGAGCTGGATTATATGAAGAAAACGAAGTCTCAGGTTTGGAGGAAGGATTATTAACAACCTGTAAGATGCAGATAACACAACTATTTGAGCTTAAAGTGAGGAGATTTTGATGCAGTTCTATTTTCCTGAGGATTTCCCAAACACAGAATTAGTTTCGCCACTGTGATCAAGGATGCATGGAGATGAGCTAGCTGCCTGCAGCTCTGCTGAGTAGTGGAGAGAAACCACTCTGTGCTTCCTCTGTGGCTAGACTATGTCCTGCCCTCACCCCTATGTCTTCACGGTGTCCCCCAGATCGAATTCCGTCACTACTAACAGGGATCAAATTGAGAAGGATATATTCTTGGGAATGCCAACCAGAGTTCTGCTCCTTTCCTCCTGCTACTCTGGTTTCCTGTGAGGAAG
This sequence comes from Tenrec ecaudatus, assembly GCF_050624435.1. Taxonomy (NCBI): domain Eukaryota; kingdom Metazoa; phylum Chordata; class Mammalia; order Afrosoricida; family Tenrecidae; genus Tenrec; species Tenrec ecaudatus. Next base: position 66,514,602 of record NC_134540.1, on the reverse strand, counting down.
GAGGTTCCAGGTTCATCTAAGCTTATGCACATTAAGTAAAAATAGTTCATTGGAGATTAAAATTTTAGCCTGTGTTTTCCCCCACTAAATTTTCATCAGTTCATTCAAACTAAATGAACTTCTTATTTTATACAGATTGAGAATGTTCATATATATATATATATATATATATATATATTTCCATACTCTATATGCCTAAAGGGTTTTCTGTAAGCCAGTATCCAGTATCCTTCCCTACATACTCAGGAAAGAATGCCAGTCACCTGTAGGACAGGGTATAAGAGCACCTGTACCGGATGAGCATACACCTGGATAGGATCCATTGTCCCTGGACCTGCTCTCTCTCCATTTTGGGGCTGTGGGCTAGAGATAGACTTTTGTCACTCTCACCATCAACATTGGTATCATTATTAACATCCGGCAAACGCTCCACAGAGTCATCAGAGTGAATGCAAACTGCGCTCCAGGTGCCTTTCCATCCCTGGAGGTTGCTTTGGGTCTAAGGCTCCTCCCTGAGGAATGAAGGGACAGCCCTGAAATGACATTCCCTCTACACCTCTTACTGCTTTCCCACCATCTCTATTGGAACATCCATAGGGCTTCCTCTCTGGATCAGAGAGAGAAGTGCTACAGGGATCTGTCCCTGGTCTTTTTGCGAAATCACTGGTGCCAATCATTTTGTGTGTGTGTGTGTGTGTGTGTGTGTGTGTGTGTGATTATGTGTGTGCTTTGGGAATTTGACCCTTGTTTTTTACCTGCATCCTGAACCACCATTGAGCGTGTAGTTTAACTTTAATGCATAAATACCGTGGAAGCATCACTTTTGTTAAGTACAAGTACTAGAGTCGCAGGACCTCTACTCCCTCCCCAAGTTAAAGAAATAGTAAATATTCAGAAGTGTATAATTCGGGGTCAGGCAAATCCCATTTTGAACAAGATGGCTCTGACTTTGCAGAACTTTCATCCAAATGTGGACACAGCCTCCATCTTTTCTGTAGAGTCAGTTCATATCCACACAGAGCTGGTTCTTCTAAAGCAGTTTGCTTGTTTCCATCACATACACCTGGATTAGGTTATCCTTATCTTGTTCTGACAGTTGTCCCATAATGTCCTGTGTCACAAAATCTCACGTTGTCATTTGTTTCCTGGAGCTTTAGTGTCTTTCTTAGATTTCTGTATCACTAGATTTAGTAGTTGGTACATAAATCTGAACAACAGTTGTATTGACCGGATTTTCTCATATGTAGGTAGATATTAGCCTATGACAGATAGCATTGTACTTCAAGATAGACCTTGAAATGTTCGTTTTGACTATGAATGTGAGGCCATTCCCCTTGAATCTGTCATTCCTCATGTAGGCAATCATATCATGTTCTCATTCAAGATGGCCAATACCTGTCTAATGCGCTCGTTCATTTACCAATCTTTATGCATTCTTTCTCATTTTTCACAACTTCTGCCTTGGCCTATGCTCATACTTTTTATACCTTTCAACTATTAATGCATGTTGGTACTGTGTCTTTTCATTTAGAGTCATACTCCATAGGCAAGTGAGGTCCTGCCCAACAGCTTTACTCTCAATGATGTTGAACTCTACTTTGAGAAGGTAGCTCTCCCTCAGTTATATTCTGACTGCCTTTTGACCTGAGGGGTTCATTTCTAGCACTGTCTCTTATAATGTTCTGCTTCTATTCATTGGATTTTTCTGTATATGACAAAGTTTAAATTCTAGCCACAAAATTTTCATTTGTTAATTCCTCTGAAGTGGAAAACTTATTCCTCCTTCATTGTCTGCTCAGAGTAGCTCTGGCTAAACCAATTTGCATTAGAATACCCTACATGTTCTTGAAAACTCAATGACACAGAATCTAGAATCACAGTAATTAAGAAGGAACCACAGTGTTACAAATAGACTGCCAAAGGATGATATTTACGTTATAGCTGAACTATGAGAACGATCATGCAAGGGTTCATCAATATGGATTTCAAATAACCAAGCTTAGATAGATACTGATACTCTTAACCCTTCAACCTCCAAGATCAGTGAGACTCATGAATCACAATATTACACTGTAGATGAACAAATCAGTCTTCTGACTGGTGGTACGTTGTTCGTGGTGAGCATAATCTAAAATGTGAAAGGCAATGAGTATGTTCTTCTCTGTGCTTTATTCTCTGTCAGCGATGGGTCTGTCAGGAATTTAATTTTAGAAGTTTCTAGAAATAAAGACATCTATATAATACAAAACTTGACCAAGGAGATTAGATAAAAAACTGAAGTCTGTGTGTATGATTCTCATAAATCAGGACAAATAAACCGTGAGGATATAGTCATTGGTCCCCAGCAGCCCTGCTTAGGCAGCAATCAAGCCTGTCTCGGACCCATAGCTTTTCAGACACTTGCTCCTTTAGCTTCTGCCTCCAAAGGCCGGGAAGTCCATTGGTCACTCCACCTACCAATTCCATTGTCCTGCTCTTCTTGGTCTGTCCCACAGTCTTGTTCTGCAGTTTCTAGTGCCGCTTGTCTCAGCCTCTGTGAAAGAAGACAGAGGTCATGAGTGAGCTTTCCCAGTGGTCACTGGCTTTTTCCTCAGCCTAAGATGACTCTCATACACAGAGGAACTGCTTTGATGGAGGCGTAGATTTTGTATTTTAGACAAAGAAACCCCCAAGGAAACAAAGGAAGGAGACTTAAATCATGCCTGCTTGTAAAGCAGTGTCTAATAATACAATCCAGCTTACTCCCATAACCAAGTACTCCCTCCAAAAGAGATTATTGCCACAGGCTATATTACTTAAGGAATTGTGGATAGAAAGCCATCTTAATCGACTGCATTTCAGCAGTCTACACAACTTTATACTAGTAGTGAGAAACAGTTTTTAAACCTGAATCTCACACTGTTTTACAGGAAACCTGGTAAGAGCAGGTATCAGTCTTAACATCCTCAGGGCCATGACTGTATGTGGAGACTCTGTGAACATCAGCATGTCAGGGAAGAGCGGTTTGTCTTTCTAGAATCCCTTGGTGGGAACCCAAGCTCATAGTCATCAGCGTTTCAGAGATTGCCTTTGATGCCACCTCTACCCCATCAGGGTCTCTAACTTACTCTGAGAGTGAGTGGGCCACGTGCCTTGAGTCCTGCCCAGGAATCCATGTTCACAGGCAGCAGTGACCCCTCAGGGGAGAGACACTTCCTTTTCTCCTTTCCTCCAAGCACACTCATAACGTAAGGGAGACAGTGGTCGGTGTAAGACATGAATTTTTTTTTTTTTTTTTACCAATTATCAAGGTTTCATGAGGCAGGGAGGATAGCGGAGGAAGGGGAAAAAATCAGGAGCTGATACTAAGGGCTCAAGTAGAAATAAAATGATTTACAAATGATGACAACATATGTACAAATGTGTTTGCCACAACGGAGGGATGTATGCATTGTGACGAGAGTTGTAGGAGCCAACAATAAAGAGGTCAAAAAAAAAAAAAAAACAAAGAAAAGCATCCTGCCCAGAGACCTAGCTTTTCATGGTCAGCAGTGACCAAAGCAGAGGGTAGCTGACTCTTTTCCTGCCAACAGACGCATCCCATGCTGCTTTGCTCACCAGCAGAGGCCACCCTCCCCTTTCTTTTTCCACTCTGCTGCCCCCACCATGTGATTTACATAATGTTCCCCTGGGAGGAGCTTCCCCTGCAAGTGTGAGATAAAAGGTCACCTCTGGTCTGTCTTTACTTACCAGGGCCCATCCTTGCCACTTCTGAAAATGAGGTTCCTTGCTCAGCTCCTGGGGCTGTTATCCCTCTGGATTCCTGGTGAGACACAGAGATATGAGAAAGAGGGGGAGGGGAGCTTTATTTAGGGGCCCCACTGGTTCAGAGTGTGCTGTCAGCATGTTGGAGGGAAGCATTGTCTCCTTCAGGAAGGGGGATGCAGTCAGGTTATTTGTCAATGTGACCAAGTATTGAGGAGCTAGGACCTGCTCTCAGACAAGAACTGTACAAATGAAAAACAGCTATGGTGTAGGCAGACCAGAGAGTTTGGAGAATGACAAAATAAAACAAAATAACACAAATGGAAGGATACTTTGGGGAAACAATCAAATGAAATTAAGAAGAGGGCTTATTTCATGTTACACTGACCTTCATATTTTCCTTTCATTACTGCAGTGTCCAGAGGGGATGTTGTGATGACTCAGACTCCACTTATCCTGCCCGTCACCCTGGGACAGGTGGCCACCATCTCCTGCAAGTCCAGCCAGAGCCTTGTATATAGTGATGGAAACACTTATTTGGACTGGTTCCAGCAGAAGCCAGGGAAGGCTCCACGTCTCCTCATCAATAGAGTTTCCAACCGGTTCACTGGGGTGCCAGACAGGTTCAGTGGCAGTGGGGCCGTGTCAGATTTCAGTCTCAAAATCAGCGGGGTGCAGGCTGATGATGCTGCAGTGTATTACTGCTTGCAAGGTACACATGCTCCTCCCACAGTGTTACAGCCCTGCACAAAAACCTGTGGTTGGCATTGCCCAGCTGCCCAGAGATCGAGCTTGTCTGATGGCAGGCAGGACCCTTGTCTAGTGTCAGGAAGGCGAACAAGTTGGAGAACTCAGAGGTCTGGGTGCTGACTGAGGGAAAATAAAGGGGCAGGTTTACATGGTCAACTGTCCAGGCTCAAGGTTGAGTTGGGTGCTCAGCGTGAGCGCACTAAACCTGTGTTCATTATGACTCATCGAGACCATGTACAGCGATTCAGGGGCGGTGACTACTGATGGGAGCAGAAAAGCCCCTCTTTCCCTCGATTGGCTGGTCAGTTTGAACAACTGACCGTGCAATTATCAGGCTAAGGAGTAATCCACTAACCTACTGCCTTAGGCTGGGTTCTCTATAGAAATTAAAGCTAACAAGATAATGATTTATAAATTATTGAGGGTTCATGTGGGAGAGGAGAGTGGGGAGCAGGGAGAGAGGGGGAAATGAGCAGCTGATGCCAGGGGCTTGGGTGGAGAGCAAATGTTTTGAGAATGATGAGGGCAACGAATGTACAAATGTCCTTTATACAATTGATGTATGTATGGATTGTGATAAGAGTTGTATGAGCCCCCAATAGAATGATTTAAAAAATTGAATCAAGGTGGAGTCTATTTATTAATGTTTAGTGAAGGGAGGGTTTCCTCATTGTGGAATCATTTATTATCATGCCCCAGACTGCAGAACTGCCAGCCACTCGTTTGCAAGTGCAGCTGCGACCAGCGAGCTGGCTCGGCCTTTAGGTTTCAGCCTCTATTTTTATATAAAGTCATTGAACTTGTAGATTCCAAGGCACTCCTAGTGCTGCTTGTCTCAGCGTCCTCCACAGCAGACAGAAATCTGGAGCTTTACCAAGAGTCCTGGGATTGTTTTCTCTGCCCAAGGTGACTCTCAAACACAGACGTACTGCTTTGATGGAGGCGTGAATTTTGTCTTTTAGACAATGAAACCCCAAAGGAAGCAAAGGAAGATGACTTAAATTATACCTGCCCCCAAAGTAGTGTCTAATGATACGACACAGCTTACTCCTGTAACAAGGTACTCCCTCCAAAAAGGATTATAGTCACAGCTACAGAGGCCAGAATTATAATATATTACTTTAGGAACTATGGATAGAAAGCCATCTTAATTCCAACAGTCTATACATATTTCAAGTAGAAGAAACCCTTTCTCTGTCGTGGAGTGTGACTGATGGATTAGAAAGACTCATCTTCTGGTTAGCAGCCCAACACAAAACCCACTATTCCATAAAGACTTATATAAATATGTTTAAACATGACTTTAAAAAATAAACATATATATATAAATGAACAGTTTATTAACCATATGTTTGACCTTCTCTCATATATAGTTTTAAAGGATTGCACCTCTGAATACCTTAGAAAGAAGACATCTCATAGGTTAATACTACCTAGATAGCCTTGGCAGGAATAGTGGATTAATAGTGGATTCCATGTGTGGCTGCTAACTCAAGGCCAACACTTTGCACTGACCAGATGCTGTGCAGGTGAAAGATGACACATTCTGCTACCATGAAGATTGACAGTCTCAGAAACCCACAGGGGCAGTTCCACTCTGCCCTACAGGGTCAACTTCTGTCAGAATGAATGTGATGGCAGTGAGTTTGAGATGTCCGTTTAAACTTCAAGCCATGAATATTGATTGCATAATTAGGTAGGAGCCTCTACTATAGGGTATACCATACTTTGTGCATTTTCACCAAAGCTTTCATGAATCCATTTAAACAGGACATCAGAGAAAGATGGTGCCTAGCTAGTGCCCCCTCTCCTCTTCCCTCTCCCTGCTCTCCAAATAAGACTGTGACTCTTCTGAGACACCCCGAAACCCTGCCTGCCCAATTAGCATGAAATGCACACTGTCTCTTAAGACCTGGAATTACTACCTGCAGCTGTCCTTTCCCCCAACCCTGTTACCCTGCCAACCTGACAAACAATGTTACTGGCATTTGGAGATCTAGAGCAGACGTGGGACACCTGAGCAGGTGAGAAATCTATAAGCGGGATAGAGATCCATAGCAGGCCAGAGATCTGGAGCTGACTACCGATCCGGAGCAGAGCTCTTGTCTTCCCTTGAATGAGAACACTGAGCTAAGTCAGTTTTCAAGATCATCCTCAGCCAATGGCAGCCGAGGGGCCAAATTGCCCATCCTTGCACACCTTCCGACGGCGAGCATCAGAAATCTAGAGAGTGTGAACACACACACACACACACATACCCTGAATTATGTACAAATTTTAAAGCCAAAAGTAAAATATAGGATAAAAATCCACATGGAATTAGAAAGTAAATCAAGAAGATACAAAAGGACCATCACACTTTTCATCTGGACTTTCCCTGAGTCACATTTGTATTTATTTTTTTATCATTTTATTAGGGGCTAATACAACTCTTATCACAATCCGTAGATACATCCATTGTGGAAAGCACATTTGCACATTCATTTCCCTCATCATTCTTAAAACATTTGCCCTCCACCCAAGCCCCTGGCATGAGCTCCTCATTTTTTCCTCTCCTTCCCCACTCTCCCTTCCCTCATGAACCCTTGATAATTTATAAATTATTATTTTGTCATATCTTGCTTCATTTGCATTTCTTGTAACTACAACATAATGCCACAAACTCTGTGGCTTAAAGCAAGAGAAATTTGTTCTCTCTCAGTCATGCAATGAAGAAGTCTGAAATCAGTTCACAGGGTTCAAATCTAGCTCATGTCCCTCTGGAAGCTGGAAGCAGAAAACAGTACATGGGTAAGCCTGCCAGCCTTCAGAGGCCCCTGGATATACTCTGGTGTAGGTCATCGGACATGCAAACTGACCCCCAGGAACCTGGGCTTATTTGACCCTAAAGTAGAGTCCTAGGACAGGGCTGCCTAACAGCTACCTACACAACGCCTGCCTCACTTTCCTTAACCCAGAATCCCCAGATTCTGTGATGCTCCAAGATGATCTTCTGGACCCAGCTCCTGTGGGTCCTGCTGATTGGTTCACAGGGTAAGCTCATTTTGGGGTCTAGATCATGAGCTGGCACTTCAGATCTCATGTCAGAGGCACGCACTCAAAGTACTTTGGAAATGACAGTGAACTCTGCAGGGCTGTTTCGACTGCCCTTTTATTGGACGATTCAGCCAGATTTCAAAACTGACAATGGGGCAGAAGTACAGATAGGCTTCAAGCAGTCTTTCCTTTTCCTGACGATTGTTGACCACGCTGTGCAGGTTGTCCGCTGTGGCTACCCTTTGCAGTTCATTAGTTGGCAGTGTGTGCGCTAACCAGGCCAGTAAGAAATAACTCATCCATAGGTCCCTCAGGGAGAGGGCTGTCCTATCCTGTATGCTGACCTAGGCAAATTATTGATAGCCATTTTTATCTCACATGTAGTTCATAGACAGAGTGGGGAAGGAAAAGTCCCAATTAATTAGTCCCATTCAAGCAAAACCTCATGTTTCTAGGATACATAGCAGGCTTCTACTATGCTTCTGATCAAGGTTGTACATCGTGCAGCATGAAAGGCCTTCTTTGCAGGTTGTGGGGGACAAATCATCCTGTCCCAGGCTCCAGAGACCTAGGTCTTTGTGTCCAGATGCCTTTGTGCCTATCACCTGTAGAACTACCTTGGGGGTTGGAACCTGTATGGCTTGGTACCAATAGAAGCACAGGAAGGCTCCCAGGCTACTTATCATTGGGGCTTCTGCCCTGGATGCTGGCACCCCTGCCAGATTCCGTGGAAATGGGTCTGGCTGTTACGTCTCTCTCTCCATCCATGGAGTGCTTGCTGAAGATACTGGGCTGTGTTACTGTCAGCAGCACTTCAACCTCCCACAGTCCCAAGTCCTGAGACAAAATCGCCCCCTTCTGGCCAATAATTGTATAGTCTATGCAAAGACACCTACCTCTTACTGGGGCCACAGTGTGAGAAGGTGAGTAGTCTATTTACATGCAGTCAGGCTGCTAGAGACACTGATGAATGGATGCATTTGAATGGTGGTGCTGGAGAAGTGTGTTGAAAGTAGCATAGACTCCTAAAAGGACCCCTCCCCCCGTGTAGTGAGCCTCATGGCCAAGGTGCTCCTTAGAGGCAAGGACAACAAGACTTTTGTCCTACATATTCTGAGTATACGGTCAAGAGATGCCAGTCCGTGAGGATGGACATCGTGTTGGGTAAAGTGAGGGGCAGCGTAGGACATGAGGAGATGGTTGACACCATGGCTGCAATAATAGGCTCAAGAATAAGAACAATTGCACGGACAGGGCCACATTTCACTCCGTTGGGCAGAGCCATTCTCTGTTGGAACCAACTCATTGGCACCTCACAATGACAACAGAGTGCTTGAGATTGTTCCATAGCTTACTGGTGTGAGAACTAAGCAAGCAGGAAAGAGAAGAGAGGGCCCGGATCTCCTCAGCATCTGTTCCATGATGGCCCCACCTCTAAGGGGGCTCATCACACTGTGTGCTGATGGAAAGGGTGGGCTCTACCCAGATCTTAACAGGTGCAACACGTTGAGACACAACCCACTTGGACTTCTTTTCTAAAAAAAGTGTTTTATTAGCACATGATTCATGTATCATACAACTTAATTTATTATAAAAAGAGTTTTGGAATCTTCAGCGCAATCAATTTTAAAACATTATCCTCATTCTTGTATGCATTATTATTAGCTACCCACTATCCATTCTACCCTGCTATAAATATGAGGAATTATTAATCTAGTTCCTATCTCTGACCTATTGTGGATTTCATATAAAAACCATACAACAGATCCCAACAATGGCAACAAAATTAAACGCAGAAAAACCCTAATCCCAAAGGAAGCAGAAGATAATAGAAACAAAAAAAACTAAAATGGGTCCAAATGGAAAACAGATGATAATATGTTCAATTTTGAACTAACTATATCTGAAGTCCCGCGTTCCACTGCACTCGGTCTGAGAGAAAGACTCTTCACAACTCCAGTCAATAGTCTGAGGGAGTTCAAGGGAGGCTGAATCCATGTGGGGAATCTGCACATGGAATGTGGGCCTTCCGTCACCCATCACTTCTGCAAACCGGGTGCTCAGAATTGAAGCTCGACTAGAATTCCATCCTCTGATCTTGACATTTGCTATGTACAGTCCCCATCACACAGGCTGGTGTGCCCCTTTGCTGTGGGCGCAGCGGATGCCTCATTTAGATGACTGCTTATAGTAACACACGCCTTGGAAGTCGGGATTTTGTTCTTTCTAAAAGCCAGCCATCCCATACAAATAGCCTCGCGTTCCCGCAGCATCCTTCTCTTCGGTGACCCCTTGATCAGGAAATGTATCGAGCAGGTCCACGTCATGAGCCAATTGTTGTGAGATGAGAGCGTACGATGAAATGTAAATTCAAAATCCATTTGTGTATCTGAATCTACGCCATATCCCTGGTCCACTTTACAGGGAGCATTGTCAGCTTTTGAGACATAATTGAAGTCATCTCCAGGATATAATTGGTCATTTAAATATTATTATCATTAATGCAGCCATAGATTTGAAAGTACTCTTGAGAAAAGGAAAATATGTATATTTTGGAAAGCTTTTTAGATTAAAATACATGCTCACTTCTTGTAAGTTAAAAATGTAAGTGAGTACTGGAGAGTAATGATGGGGAGGCACGAGATCAAATTTCCAAGGATTCTCATTTGCTAAGGCAAAACGATACCAATTTCCAATTCTGTTTTTCTTTTACCAGCCAAATAAAATTTTTGTTCTTCAGTATCATAATTGTATGATCCTTTTCCTCTAGGAAAATTCTCGCAAAAACCATGAAAATGGAATCCTTTGACAAGGTGTGGTTCCATCTAATAAATATGAATCAGGATGAAAAAAATCAAGCTCACTGTCACTGAGTCAATGGCGGCCCCCAGCAGTCACCTGCCTCTGTGGGTGTCCTAGCCAGTGACCGTTTACCAGAGTGGAAAGCCCGTCTTGCTGATGTTGATTTAGAACCGCTGCCCATGGGGATGGTAGCACAACTCGTAATCACTACACCACCAAGCCCCCCAGGAATCAAGACAGAAAATGAGCGAACGAGAAAGTAAGTCCTAGAGATAAGGATGATAGGCCATTTGTAAGAATTATTTACTTAGAAATTGGTATTTTCTCTTTACCTCTTGTCTTAAACTGGCTTAGTGATACTCTAGCTATAAGAATCACTTTTAAAAGTGATTCTTAAAACAATTAGGTCTTTCATTTGAATGCTCTACTGGAGTTCAGTTCGCTGGATTCAATCAAAAGACAGTTTTCTACAACCTGCACCCAGCACTTTTAGACAGCTAACCTGCTCACATCCTCAAGTCCATGCCTTTATGTGGAGACTCTGCATGGATCAGCACAGTGGGGAAGAGGGCTCTTTGTCTTTCTAGAATCCCTTGGTGGGAACAAATGCTCGTAGTTATCAACTTTTCAGAGATGCCTTTGAGGCCCATCTCTACCCCATCAGGATCTCTAATGTGTTCTTAGAGTGACCAGATCACGTGCAATGAGACCTGACCAGGAATCCAGATTTCATGGCCAAGAAGAAGAGAGCAACCACTTTGGTGTCGCTTTGCTTAAGGAGAAGTCCGGGTCCCTTTTGCTGTTCCCCCATGCTGCACCCACCATGGGATTTGCATATTGCTCCCCTGGGAAGACCTTCCCTGTCAAGGCTGAGATAAAGAGTCCACTGTGGTCTGCCATCCTGTGTCACCACCGGTCACATCAGCTTCGGAAAATGAGGCTTTCTGCGCAGATCCTGGGACTGTTCCTGCTCTGGATCCCCGGTGAGCACATGGAGCAGACGAGAGGGGTGGGGGGAGGGTGCACTTTGGGAGCAACATTTGTCCATTGTGCTTTCCATCTGCTTGTCACTTGGGCACATTTTGTTCCTCTGGAAATGGCATGCATCTCTTCTATTTGCAAATACGAGGAACAATAGACAAGGAGCCACAATCTCCTCTCTGTCAAAAATGGGACAATGAAATAGAGGGTTGGTGCAAGAACACTGGGTATCTTATGGTTTGAAGAACAAAATCACATATACATAAAATTTAATGAAATTGAAATTATATTTTTGCAAAAAGTGCAACAGAAAGAATTATAAAAATGCACCTAACCTTTTACTTTTGCATCTAACCTTTTACTTTTCTCTCTTTATTTCAGCTTCCAGTGGGGATATTGTGATGGCCCAGACTCCACTCACCTTGCCCGTCACCCTTGGACAGGTGGCCTCCATCTCCTGCAAGTCCAGTCAGCCTTGTACGCAGTGATGGAAAAACCTATTTGCACTGGTACCATCAGAAGCCAGGACAGGCTCCACGGCTACTCATCTCTAGGGTTTCTAACCGGGTCACTGGGGTCCCAGACAGATTCAGTGGCAGTGGAGCAGTGTCAGATTTCACCCTTAAAATCAGCAGGGTTGAGGCTGATGATATTGGGGTGTATTACTGCCAGCATGATGTAGAACATCCTCTCACAGTGGTTGAGTTCTGCACAATAACCTGTGGTTGGGGTGGCCCGGCTGGTCAGGGTGGGTCTAGTGTGAAAGCAGCCACAGCATCTGGTCAGAGTCTACTAAAGAGGAAGATGTTGGAGAAGATGTAAAATGCAGGAGTTGGGTTTATATAAACAGCTGTCCAGGATCTAGGTGCTGTTGAGGCTTTGCCTAATCATAGCAACTCTGTATATAACAGAATGAAATACTACCCTGTCCTGCACCATATTCCCCATGTTTACAGCCAATTGCTACAGTCACTTGGTCAATCCACCTCACCAGGGATGTAATAGAGCTTAAATTCTGAGCACTAGGGTTGCGGAAGCCTACAATTTGCAATGAAAGCCCTAATTTATATTTGAGTCACTGCATTTAACCTCCATTGAATTCTTTCTGACTATTAACCAGAAATGTAAATATTTTACCCCCAGGCAGGGTGCATTAGAAAGTATATTACTGAATGCCCCCCAGTTCCCACTCCCCCGACTAAATCCTTATTCTACATACTGTCTCTATAAGTTCATCAGGATTGGGTTTCATATATCAAAAGGTGGGAAACCATATAACACAGTTTCAAGAGTGTGACCTCCAATGACATGACACCTCGGAGATCAAAACAGAACAGTACAAACCAAAGACACAGACAATTTAGGAAACCAGATCAGGTCCACTAAGGGGAACCGAGGTCAAGGGATCCATGTAGAAAAGGGATGTTTGGGAAGTGATTGTGGAAGCAATTGTACAATTCTGCCTGATGTGATTGAACTATGGAATGATATTATATGTATTAATATAGATAAATAAATAAAAGAACAATAAAAAGAAACTATATTATTACCAGTGACAAAGCAAGTCGAAGGAGAGGCAGCCTAGCATTTAGGACTTATCTGGGTGTGTCTTTATTAACTTGGGGTATAATGGCCTTCATGATCCTGGGTCATATTCTGATAGACTTGGTTGGGGAGATTCAGAACCAATACTCTAACCTTTACAATCTAGCATAGGATAGGGATCCCGGTCATGTTCCTAGTCTTCCTTGTGAAGTCATTTCCCTGCAGTGTGTTGGTCTTCCACCAGTCATGCTCTTCTGATACTTTCCCTTGGGTTCCATGTTCTAGGGGCCTCCGTTTCTCTAGATTATTTTATGTCATAATGGCCTTGTGTTGATGGTCTCCCTCATCCGTATGAATGATTTTTATCTTTCCCTTTCATAATTGCTTTTATCTTGTCCTTGCCTAGTATACTTTCTATAAATTATTCTTGAAAATTGGGTCTCTTCGGACCTACAACAAAGATCTTGCTCTTCTGGATTGACCCACTTGATAATATGTAAAATGTGAGTCACGAAAAACCTCGTCCTCATTGCTTCTAAGGAGCATTCTTTTTTTTCTTTCATTTTTCTGGAAGCCCATAAGATATTCGATATACTTTATCAGCAACAAAAAGCAATGCATAAATTCTTAAGTCTGACTAATTCATTGCCCGGTTTTCACATGTATATGAGACGAATGAGCATATCATGGTTAGGTAAGACATTTTTGCTTTTTAAAATTTTTAAACATCTTCTGCAGCTGATTTGCATAGCTCAATATGTCCAGACTTCTGCTTCCATGAACATTAATTGGGTATGCAAATAAAATGAAATCCTGGACAATACCAATCTTTTCTTGATTTACTTTGATGTTGCTTCCTGTTATTGTTGTGAGGAATTTTGCATTATTTTTGCTGAATTGTAATCAATATTGAAGGATGTAGCATTTCATCTTCAAAAGGGAATGCGTCAAGTCCTCTTCACTTTCAGCAAGCACATTTGTGTTATCTGCCTATTACAGGTTGTGAATAAAAAAACAGTCTCCAACCTCTTTATTCTTGTCATATAATAATATGAAAACCAACTAGCTGTAATGCGATCAGGAGATTTTGCGGTGCTGTTCACTTAAAATGGAAATTGTCATCGAACACCTTGTCCAGGAAATGCCAAGAGATAGACATGCCTTCTCCTCAGAAGCTGGAGCCCAGAAATATTCTTGTTAAGGTTCTTCACATGTTTCCCTAAGCAAACTCCTGCCACTCATGTTTCATCAGTGATGTCAGCAATTATCCTTGGGTAGACGAAACACTGAGCCTTGGATATAGGGATCCATTTCTGTTTCCTGGTGTCCTGACTCCAGTTAAGCACAGGACAAAAGGCAGTTTCTTGGGAGAAGATCCATATATTCTGATGGTCTGATCTCTGAGATGTTGATCAGTAGCCATGACCTTACTGCACAGACCACAGATTGGGACATTGTTGATACTAGGACCTTTGTCTTTTCTTTATGTATTAGAATCTAGTGACCTCATTGTTGACCCTAGTCTTCAGCCTCCCTCTCAGTGTCTCAGTAAGAGAGGGTCTCCATCACCTTCCCAGAAGCAGCAGCTCCCGGAGAAATTTCCAAAATAAATCCACATAGTATATGTTCCCTGGGTTTCTATCTCTAATTTGGTGTAGTAGGAGTGAAAGAGACTCAATTTTTTTTGAGTGGCAATATGGAAGTTCTTGGAATTGCTAATGATTCCTGAATAAAACTGAGATGACACAATGACTAGTAATCATATGTGGTTAGATTCATTTAAAAGTGCATTCCCAGGGCCAGGTCTGACAATGTTCTGCATTCTATTTTGGTAAGAAAAAAGTAAGGTCTTAAAAATTTAGAAGCAGCTATTTAAGATATACAACGATTGGTCTTATACTGTCTCATCACAAAAATGGTGACAATGAAAATACATGGCTACAATGATTTCACTGTACTAACGAATCGCACAAACACTTGTCTTCACTACCCTGAGACCTGAAAAACTGATAGTGTCTGGCTACCACTACCAACCACTCTGAAATGAGTCGTAATAGAAGGTCCTGGTCAACAGTTTGTACTGTGTTTATTCCACCCTCCCCACTTTACTATGTGGTTGCCTCCCTCCCACAGTGGGATCCTTACACCAATCCCTTGAGAAATGCTGTCTATTAGGGGGATGAAGTGATTTGGTGAGTGAAGAACAAGTAGATTGGGGAACATAGTAACATCGCATTTGTAAGTAGGCATTGGTTCAGGGAAGAGCTCAGCATCTCCGGTGACATAGCTTGGATTAAGATGTTAGGAGGCATGGGCAATATTCTGAGGAGTTCTGAGGACATTTAGCATGGGCATGTGTAATGGAAAATGGTATTTAAATACCTGATACGTTGAGGTACAGAGGGAAATTCTAACTTTTGTTGGTGTGGAAGGGGATTATGGGAGATAGCATTCAGAAATGAAGACGGCAGATGCTTTGACTAAAGATGGCAGACTTATAATGACTGATAATCTGTGGTAGTTATATAATCGTTTGTCAATTTGCTGATTAAGAATGTAGGGGTGGAGTCTAACCTATCAATCAGATCATAATCAAAGAGGCCTCTGTGTGGGCATGGCCTTCTCCTGAGAATTCTGGGAAATCCACCTGGTATTTCCTCCATGGAGGCAGGAGCGACTCTCACTACTACACTTCCTAGGAGACATTGCAGAAGACGAGCCACATGGAGGCAACCAGACCTCTAAATCCGGAAAAGCCACAGAGACCCCTGCCTGCGCTGAGATGGTTACAATGACCAAAGACTTTCTACCCACTGGCTTGTGATCATCCTGCATTTGGCTTCATTGAATGTGTTTCCTGAGTCTGAAGAGGACTTTATAGATTGATATTGGACATATGGGCTAATGTTGGACTTATGGACTTAATCTGGACTGGGCTGGGATGTTTTCTCCATGTTCAATTGCTCTTGTATATACATTTCTTTCTTATACATGTATGTGTGTCCATCGATGTGTTTCTCTAGTCTACCCAGACTAAACATTATGATACCAGGAGTGGGTTACTAGAGAAACAAATCATAAAAATGGAGAGGAGATGTTTGTTTGACCTCTATCTCATAGTAGTGTTTCTTCTTTGGCAGCCATAAGTCAGATATATCCATGCAGTTTACTCGGTTATTTTCTTGAAAGAATATGAGAAGTTAAACTTTTGATCATTTTGTTTGGTTGTTGTTTTTTTTTAAATTGCTGTGTGAAATAGCAAAAAAAATATTGAATGTGATTAACGTATACTTTGAGCTCATGGGTAGAGATCACCGTTTGAGTCTGAGAAACCATGCTGCTTAGGAAAATGACTGATAGGTCAAACTAGCTGACAGAAAACATGAATCAGTTTTGATGCTCTCAAGAGGCCTAATCCCATATTTTTGTATAAGCAGAATAGTTTAGATAAGGATTTAGATAAGCTAAATAAAATTTGAACTTGACTGTTTTAAGAATTAAGTTTAGTATATGATTCTATGTTGTTTTAATGATTTTTTATGCTTGTTATTTTATATAAGGATTATAGAAATGATTTGGGGGAAGTATGAAAATAGAGATTGTAAGCCCACTTGCCTCGAGCCAGTAATTGGATCACCAGCAGAAAAGTCTCTGAAAAGATAAACCCCACTCCTGGTACCATAATGTATTAGTCTGGGTAGACAAGAGAAACAAATTCATAAGCACACATATGTATATAAGGGAAAGGTTTATATACAAAAAGCAATTGAACATTGAGAAAACATCCCAACCCAGTCCATTCCAAGTCCGTAAGTCTGATATTAGCCCATATTTCCAATATCAATCTATAAAGTCCTCTTCAGACTCAGGAAATACATGCAATGAAGTCAAATGCAGGATGATCACAAGCCAGTGGATAGAAAGTCTTTGGGCCTCGTGGAGTTGTAAGCATCTCAGTGCAGGCAGGGGTCTATCTGTGGCTTCTCCGGTTTCAGAGGTCTGGTTGCCTCCATGTGGCTTGTGTTCTGCTATGTCTCCCAGGAAGTGGCAGAGAGAGAGAGAGGTGTATTCTGCCTCCAAGGAGGAAATGCCAGATTTCCTAGAATTTTCAAGGGAAGGCAGTGCCCACACAGAAGTCTCATTGGCTATCTCCAGATTGACAGTCTAGACTCCACCCCTACACTCTTGATCCTTAAATTGACACTAGATTAGGTGACGACCACAATAATTATCCACTGTCTTTCTTAAAAATCTACACCTTACACTGATTTTCTATTGCTCCTATATTCATGAAATCTTTGAATGGTGGTATTTACAATTGTCCGTGTCAAAAGCATCCAGGACCCAAAGCACGGAGGAGGTTAATCTGGGTTTGATAATGTCTCAAAGGACTGGATATCGGGAATTGGTCAAATATATTGCACTCTTGGGTTAGTTCATACCCAACAGTCCGAACTCTTCCTTCCATGGAAAGGTACATCATCTTGTCTTGTGACCCCCACTAAGACACTTCCTGTGGAGGCAAGTTTTGCTGCCCTGGTCTTTCTTAGAGAAACTTTCTGCTGGAATGTAGTGTTGGCTAGAGCCCACTTTGCAGCTCAGCACCAGCTCTGTCCCTCATTTAATGCATTGCATTCACCCTGAGCAAAGATGAATTGTCCTGAAGTATTATTAACAGCCTGGCTACAACCTGTGCAGGGATCAATCCTGGTCAGCATGAACATTAGTGTCCTTACTCAGCTCTTTGGACTTCTTCTCCTTAGACTCCCAAGTAAGAAAGGTGAAGTGATTAATGAGGTTAAAGCTAGCCTTCTTCACCGTTCACTGCTGGATCCCCTGAGTGTGTCTGTGGAGCTGTGATATGTGAGTATTGGTTCAGCTCAGGGAGGTAAGTGCTGCCTGACTCCATATAGCAGTTGATCTTCTAACAGGATTGATCATGTGGATGCTTGTTTTTATGCTTCTATTTCAGGAGCTCCATTTGATAACCTGATTACCACTCTACACCTTCCCTTTCTGTATCTCTACTATCACTCATTGAGTGGGTCATGGTATTAAGAGTTGTTTTGTCTGCGAATAGCAGTAATCAGGGATAGGTCCTTTGTTCCTTATCAATATGTTACCCAATCTTTATCCTGGTGTCATATCCCAGTTCATTGGCAGTGGACCTGAAGGTAGAGAAAGTTGGAAATTATTACTGTCAATAGACTAGCAGTTGGATTTCCAGTGTCACAAGTTGAAAGATAAACTACTCCAGGGAACAGGTATGTAACACTGGTTTGACCCAGCTCTTCCTCTCTGTACCTCCTCTTGAAAGCATTCCTCAGAAGCAGCCACTCTGTGAAGTTCACGTGGAGATTTTGGAAGAAGGAATAAGGCTTCCACTTCTGAGCGTTAACTTGCTGTTTTCTCCTGCAGCCCCAGACTGTCTTCTGATACAATGAAGAACTGAAATTAGTCTGCTCTCACACTGTACCAGAGAAGCCAGTCTAGAAATTCCTAGCAAGCATTTTTAAATTTTGTAGCCAATTGGAGTCTAAGCTACAAATTCCCAAGGCGTGAGAACCCGATAGTCAAGGAAGTGCACACTGGAAATGGATGATTGATGGTTCTTAATGATAATATGGATGTACCTACAAGCAAAATTAAACTATATGAAATGAATTATGAATAATAGGAAAGGAAAAGTAAATAACTCCACAATATTAATTCTTGTTTGTTGTTGTTAGGGGCTTTTGAGTTTTTCCAATTTATAGTGACCCTGTATACAACAGAAGGGAACACTGCCCGGCCCTGTCCCAACCTCACAATCCTTATGTTTGAGCCTGCTGTTGACACCTTATGTCAATATATCCAGTTGAGGAACTTCTTTTTTACTGGCCCTGCTTTACCAAATATGAATTCCTTCTCCAGCGACAGAGTCCTCTTGATAATATGTTAAAAGTATGAGACAATTCTTGCCATCCTTTCTTATAAAGTTCATTCTAGATGTGTCTCTTCCAAGACAGATTTATGATATAATCAATCATATGGACTCCTTTCATTCCTGATTTATTTGTAATAACAAGTACATGGAAAGTACAGTGTCCACCAATGGCTGACTGAATAAGCAAATTATGCGGCATACACACAACGGAATACTATACAGTTATGAAAAACTGTAAGGAGTCCACAAAACACATCAATCATGGGTGTTTCTGGGCAGCTTACGGCTAAGTGAAATAAGTCAAGCATATGAGAGCAAACAATGTGGGGAAGCTCTATATAAGAGGACCAGAATAGAGAACTATAGAGGAGAGGGAGAGGAGGCGTAGGAGTATGCTTTAGATGGTGGTGGTGTCAATTACCCTCAAGTGCATGCTGACTCTTAGGGAGTCTATGTGCAACAGAGCAAACCACTGCTTGCTCCTGCACCAGTATCCCAGCTGTCGTTCAGTGGCAGCCCACTGTTGCAGACACTGAGTCAATCCATCTCGTCAAGGGCATTCCTCCTTGTTGCTGCCCCTCCAGTTTATGAAACATGATGCCCCTCTCCAGTGACAGGCCTCTCTTGATAACATATACGCAATATATGAGAGGAAATCTCGCCATCATTGCCTCTAAGAAATATTCAGACTCTGCTTCTTCCTAAACAAATATGTTCATTCTTCCTCCAGCACGATAGACGAAAAACATTTTGAAAACTCTACATACGGCTGCTTTGAATAGGATTCAATACTATGGTGTTGGTTTTTTTCTGGCAGACTCACCAGGTGGTTCCCTGTCTCAATGGAGGTGTTGTGGTGGTTGGTGCTCCTGAGCACTGATCACCTTGGAATGAAGACCTAGGGAGATGTCAGCCATACGGACAGACTACTTCAAGTATAAAATCAGGCCCCATTCCTTTGTTTTATCACATACAGTCTCCTTTGAAGCTGTAGGCCAAGGTTACCCAAAACACAGCTCAGGAGAGGGAGAGTGGCTTGTCATAGACAAACACACCGCACAGTCCCTCATTCTTCGTGACAATTGAGACTCAATGAGACTCAAGATAGAATGAAACACACACACGGGGGGGGGGGGGGAGATTGTTAAGGTTGTTTAACGTGACTTTTATATTCACTCTCTCAGGCATAAGTTCATTTCTCCTGCTTCTCTTGCTTTATGCTGAGTTCTCTCCCTGTAAGAGCCTGTTTTCTCCATCCTTGTCAACCTCTTTGTTTCAATGTTCTTTTGGAGTTTAATTTACTCTGTCTCAGGAAAAGAAATATTGAACACCTGCCTCTAATATTTCTTCCAGTTATCACACTATCGGAACAATGCCCTTGTTTCAATCACCATATCATATAAGGAAAAGAAGTTCTGATGATGTGATGGTTATCACTCAGCCTGTGATTCTCAGGATTGACAGTTCAAAACCACCAGCAGTTATTCAAGAGAGAGAGAGAGAGAAACTCGGCTTTTTACTCCATTAAACAGTTTCTTGGGACATCCTTGTGGGGTAGCTATGAGTCAGGATTGACTCAATGGCAGTGAGTTGGTTTTGGGATTTTTTTTTATCACCTTAGTAAGATTGCTGTATTTTTTCTAGATTGCCTGGATAGTAACAAAACCTAGTGAATACTTAGATTCCAGATATTGACCCTGAACCACGTTAACCTGGTCAGGCTTTCTGAGAGGCTCTCAGAGTAACAGGACCATTTGCAAAGCATCCTGCCCAGGGACCTAGCTTTTCAGTCAGCAGTGACCACAGAGGAGGGTAGCATGACCTCTCTTGTCCTGCACACATCCTATGTTGCTTTGCTCACCAGCAGAGGCCACCCTCCCCTTTGCTTTTTCCACACTGCTGCACCATGCGATTTGCATATTGTCCCCCTGGGAGGACCTTCCCCTGCAAGGGTGAGATAAAAGGTCACCTCTGATCTGTCTTTACTTACCAGGGCGCATCCTTGCCACTTCTGAAAATGAGGTTCCCTGCTCAGCTCCTGGGGCTGTTATCCCTCTGGATTCCTGGTGAGACACAGAGGGGTGAGCAGTAGGGGGAGGGGAGCTTTATTTAGGGGCACCACTGGTTCAGAGTGTGTTTGCAGCATGTTGGAGGAAAGCATTGTCTCCTTCAGGAAGGGGGATGCAGTCTGGTTATTTGTAAATATGACCAAGTATTGAGGAGCTAGGATCTCCTCTCTGGAAAGAACTGTACAAATGCAATAAGGGTGTGGTGTTGGCGGAGCAGGCAGTTTGGGGTATGGGGAGTGGAAATCACAAACTGAAACTAAACAACACAAATGAAAGAATCTTTAGGGGGGGATGAGATCAAGGAATTGGCTTATCATTTTACACTTAACTTTGTACTTTTCTCTCATTATTTCAGCCACAAGTGGGGATATTGTGCTGACCCAGACTCCACTCACCTTGCCCGTCACCCTCGGACAGGTGGTCACCATCTCCTGCAAGTCCAGTGAGAGCCTCGTTCATAGCAATGGAAACACTTATTTGCACTGGTACCAGCAGAAGCCAGGGAAGGTTCCACATCTCCTCATCAATAGAGTTTCCAACCAGGTCACTGGGGTCCCAGACAGGTTCAGTGGCAGTGGGGCAGTGTCAGATTTTAGTCTCAAAATCAGCGGGGTGCAGGCTGATGATGGTGCAGTGTATTACTGCCAGCAAGCTTCACAATTTCCATCCACAGTGGTTCAGCCCTGCATAAAAACCTGTGGTTGGCATCGCCCAGCTGGCCAAACATAGAGCCTGTCTAAAAACAGGCACGGCACTTCTCTAGTCTCAGGAAGGGGAACATGTTGGAGAACTCAGAAGCATGAGTTGTTACTGAAGCAGAATAAAGGGGTAGGTTTTTATGGCCCACTGCCCGTGCTACATGTTTAATTCGGTGCTAATATGAACACTCTAAAATTCTGTGTTCATATTGGCTCCTAGAGACTCTCCACATCGTTTCAGGGGTGGAGAATACTGATGGGAGCAGAGAAGCAATCTTTTCACTCTGGTTGGCTGGTCAGTTTGAATGGCTGACCTGGCAATTACCAGCCCAATGTGTAATCCAGTAAGCTACTGCCTCCATGTTGGTTCTCTCCAGACACGAAACCAATGTTGAGTCTGTTCCCTAGTTTTAGTGAATGGAGGCTGTCTTCATTTTGGAATAATTTCTTAATATGCTCCAGACTATGGAACTGCTACATGTGCTTCTAAAACCATGGAGCTGACTAAGCTTTATTGTTTGGCTTATGTTTTAATATCCAGTCCTTGAACACTTAGATTTCAAGGCGCTCCATACTTTTAACTATATCTCATGGCCATTGAGGCAATGTTGACTCATAGCAACCCCAATAGACAGGATAGAATTGCCCCTGTGAATTTCCAAGGCTGTAATTCTTTAAAAGGGTAGGAAACCTTGTCTTTCTGTGTCCTGTTAATGATTTTTTTAATCGGGGGAATGTTTAGCTATTATTTTTTAATTTGTTCCCTTTAATTTCCCTCCCCGCTCATCTGCTCATGGGTTTAAAAGACTTTAGGTTGTTCTACAACTCACAATTGTCTACTCATCTTTAGTTCGTTGAAATTTGAAGTACCCTTCTTTCTAGGTGAAGGAAGAAAAGGGGCCCCATACTTTAGAGCCCCTCATGCTCATAGTTGTTCCTTCTTGAATAACTCTCTAGGGTTTTACACAGGTTTTAAACATCTTTGATGTTACTGGGTAACATCAAAGAATAATGAAAGCCCGTGAAACACTTCACCCTGTGGATACAACTGGAGGACATCAAACTAACCTCCCATTTATTCAGTTGATTCTGACTCATATCAGCCTTGCAGGACAGAGTAGTGCTACTTCTGTGTGTTTCCAAGATTAAATCTTTAGAGGAGCAAAAAGCCAACTCTTTCTTCACAAGAAGTAGATGGAGGACTAGAATCACTGACCTTGCTGATAGCTGAATATAGAGCCCATGTTGCTACCAGGGTCTCGGAGTGAGTCAAAAAATTTCAATCACCAAAGGACAGACACTCACTGGTCAGAAAAGTCATGCTGTCCAATGGCCCAAGGGAAAAATAGACCAGGTTATGCTGCCTTAGCCTGATCTCAGTAGAACTCAACTGCTTATGCTCTATTATTGAGAAGACCCTGGTATGAAGTTGGACACCAGGCCTGGCCCTTCTGGTGATTTACATTTTCTCCAAAAGGTAACACTGCTGCCTGGAAGACTTATTAACCGTGTGGTCACTCCCTGTGCAGGAACCAGTCCTGGTTCAGGTGACCATGAGTGCCCCTGCTCAGCTTCTCAGCCTCTGGCAGCTCTGGCTCCAGGTAACAAAGTAGACTAAGGCATTTTCTCCTAAGAGCGGAACTACCTGTTTTCATTGCCGATGGAATGCTCCTGAGTCCATGTAATGTGGGGTATCTTATTTAAAATCTGGGATTTGTCATGGCTTATAGGTCATGAGTCTGAGTCAGACTTTTCTTTCAGCATCAGCAACTTGGAGGGTAAGGATATAGGAATTTATTACAGTTAAAGGCTTACAATTCTCCTTCCACAGTATTACACGGTGGAGCATAAGTCACCTTAGGGAACAGGTGAGTGAGGTTAGTCCTCAGCTCTTCCTCTGTGACCCCATCCGCTAAACGTGTTTCTCTTCCATAACCCCATGATAACAGGTATGAAAATGAACTTTGTGATTTAATAAAGGGCAGAGATTAAGACATCTATAAATATGGATTTCATTGCTGATGTCAGATGAATCTTGGTTCAAAGCAGGAAATACCAGAATAAGGGGTTACTTTTTTATTGACGAAACCAAGGCATGGAACTAGGCAGATCATAACAAATTGTGGACAGTTTTGAGACGAATGAGCATTGTACAACATGTCATCGTACTCATGAGAAATTTGTGCATGTATCAAGAGCCAGCTGCATGGACAGAAGAAGGAAATACTGCATGGTTAAAATCAGGAAAGATCTGTGTCAAGGGTTTACCGTCTTAGCATACTTTTTCAAACTCTATGCTAAGTAAATGATCAATTAAGCTAGATTATGTGAAGAATTTTGTATCAAGATGGAAGGAAGGCTTATTAACAGCCTGCAATATGCAGATAGCACAACCTTCCTTGCTTAAAGTGGGAAGGAATTGAAGCACTTGCTGATAAAGATCAAGGATTGCAGCCTTCAGTATGAATCACAACTCAATGTAAAATCAAACAGACGAACAAAATCCTCACAATCAAATCACGATCAATGGAGAAAAGGTCGACATTGTCAAGAATTTTGTCTTCTTTGAATACAACATCAATGCTTATGGAAGCAGCAATCAAGATATCAAAAGATGTGTTGTATTGCATAAATCTGCTGAACAAGACTTCTTTGGACTATGGAAGAAAGCAAGGATGTTCCTTTGAAGTCTAAGGTGTGCCTGACACACGTCTTAGAATGTTCAATCGCTTCATATCTATATGGAAGTTGGACCTTAAATAAGGAAGACGGAAGAAAAATTTAGACATGTGACCTGCAGTGCTGGTGCAATACATTGAAAATACCATTGTGATAGATAATTTTATTTCAGTTCAAAGATTTATAGAAGTGTACGTATGAAGTCCAACCTGTCTATCAAGTCCAAGCCCGATGGTGTCTTCTTGCGGCTGTGGCCTGCTCATAAGGAGGGCCCTGGAAGCCCCGCCCCTCTCCCACTACTCTGAGAGCTACCTGAGCCTGCCACAATATCACCAGCCTTAGATCCATGAGGTCCTGCACCCACTGACCTGTGATCTTCCTGCATTCTGCACCATTGCATTCGGCTGCATGAGTTTGAAGTGGGACTCATGGGAGTGTTTGGCTTTGGACTTGTGTTAAACTGGGCTGGAACGTTTTCTTGATATGTAATTACTTTTTGATATAAAAGCTTATATAAATGTGTGCATATATATATGGCTCAATGTTCAACCTAGAAATAGATCTATAAATTCAACAAGAAGAGGGAGGAATATGTACCCTTTAGGTCAATTTTCAACCAAACCTACTTCCGTGGACCTGATTCTGACTCATAGCAACCATGCAATTCAACCATCATAAAATATGGCCAGAGTCATTAACCCATTTTTTTTACCATTATGTACCAATCATTTATTTTGACACCCAGGATTTCCCAGATTCCATCAATTAGAGCACCGCTCATACTGGCTTGTCGGTTTTTTTTTTTGTTGTTGTTGTTTTTTAAAAGGCAATTAAAAAAATCATTTTATGAGCTCATACATCTCCTCAATTTTGCTTCATCCCTCCCCAATCCCCTTCCCTCATGAACCCTTGATAATTTATAAATTAATATTTTGTCATATCTTACACTATTCGACATCTTCCTTCACCCACTTTTTGGTTGTCCATCCTTGTAATCAGCTCCCCCTTTCCACCCCACACTCCCACCACCCTCCCGGTATCACCACTCTCACCACTGGTCCTGAAGGGACCATCTGTCCTGGATTCCCTGTGTTTCCAGTTCCTATCTGTACCAGTGTACACTCTGGTCTAGCCAGATTTGTAAGGTAGAATTTGGATCATGATAGTGGGGGCAGGAGGAGCATTTAGGAACCAGAGGAAAGTTGTATGTTTCATGGTTGCTACACTGCACCTTGACTGGCTCATCTCCTTCCCGAGACCCTTCTGTAAGGGGATGTCCAGTTGTCTACAGATGAGCCTTGGGTCCCCAATCTACACTCCCCCTCATTTGAGTTTTTGTTCTTTGATGGCTGATAACTGATCCCTTTGGCATCTCGTGATCACACAGGCTGGTGTGTTTCTTTCATGTGGACTTTGTTACTTCTGAGCTAGATGGCTGCTTGTTTACCTTCAAGCCTTTAAGGCCTCAGATGCTATATCTTCTGATAGCCGGGCACCATCAGCTTTCTTCGCCACCATTTCTGCATCACCATTTGCTTATGCACCCACTTTGTCTTTAGCTATTGTGTTGGGAAACTGAGTATCATGGAATGCCAGTTTAAAAGAACAAAGTATTCTTGCACTGAGGGTTTACTTGAGTGGAGATGGCTTGTCTTTTTAAAGGAATTTCTTACTTTATGGTATAGATTGATTCAGGCTTATTTTCTACTTTCCCTTTTCTAAGCCCAGAACCAGCCAGTTCTTCAAGGAGCATGTGCTAATTTTAGTGGGGAATGTATTTAGAAACCAAGATCTGGTCACTAGTAATGCTCATTGTTACTAGGTTGCCATTGCACCTACTCAACCCAAAAAACTCACTGTCATTCAGGTGATTCTGACTCATACTCATTCTACATAGGATAGCATAGAATTGATTCTCAGGGTTTTCAAGGCTATAAATCTTTGCAGGAGCACGTAGTGTCATATTTTGCCAGCAGAGCAGCTGGTGGGTTTGAACCATCAACCTTGTAGTTATGAGCCCACAATGCCCCCAAGGCTTTCTTATTGACCCTAATTCACTGATTAGTATCTATCCTCCTTCTATCTGTGTACAATGATTAGTCTATTTGCACACACATTAATGAATATCTGTATCAATATATAGCCTTGAGTTTGGATTATATTTAATTCTGCTCTAAATTGTGAGAATGTATTCTAGGATTCTATTGCTTATTTGTAACTTTTTTCTCCAGCAGTGAAAATCTGGGCTTTAATAATTCTTAATATATGTATTTATTTTATCAAATTCTGAAAAATCAACCAAGCTCTTGTAATTATTCCCATCTACAACACTCTTGTGACTACCCCTGCACCCTACCCTCATCACAAAATCAAGCACCCACCTTGTTCAGGTCCTGATTTTGCAGGTCGCAGTCAACTTTGTGTCCCCTGAATAAGTGTTCTCTCACCCGCACCCGCACCCTGCAAGCTCTAACACCTATTCTGGCTGAAAACATTCACATCTCTTGATACTGTTCTAGGGTTGATACCCATGAGCGATAACCTGTTCGTCAACCTTTGGGTACGGACACCTTTCCACTCCACACCAGCTCCAACATGCTGTGTGGTGTTTCTTCCACCTCTGCACTCCGCCTTTTCCCTCTCACTCTACTGAAATTCTTTTTCTGCCTCATGAAACACAGGAGATTCACTCATTAGATGACTTTAAAGTAAACTATTCAGGGAAAAGGAATTCTGGGGAATTACTTCCAAAATAACAGTGATTGTGGGGAGCAGACAGCATTATGTTGATTTTCAGATTTTTTATTAGCTTGACTCTGTATACTTACACGTGCTTCTAGCTACCCTCAACAAGTCTGAGATCAACATGAGGAAACTTCATTAAATAGTTGTGTAAACAGAAATAAAGGGAAATGCATCAACTCTGTATTATTCCACAAAAATATGAAAGGTTTGTCCTAAGGAACAAGAAACAAAGTCTTACATCTATCATCTCTTCATCAATCCATCCATCCAACCTACATCTACGTATGCATCTATCTGTCTATATTGCTACCTATATTTTTGTCTACACTCTTATCTACAGTGTTACGTGAGTGTAAGTCAACTAGTACTGTTACAAAATCATAGAAACCTTTTTAAATGAAAATATCAAAATGTGAACTTGTGTGTTTTTTCAACATAGTCTCTATCTGGGTCTACACACTTCTGAAAGCAGGTGGTGTTTCTATTATTGAACCCTTCCTGGAAGAATTCCAGCCTCTTGGATTTACACCACTTCAAAAAGGCAGGTTTGGCTTCTTTGAGAGGTTTAAATTGTGGCAAAATTTTTCAATGTTTGTTGAGTTATGGAATAGAAAAAATGGAAGGGATAACGGTTAAAAGGCAGATGGGGTAAGATTTCCTGACAAAATTCCTATTGGACAACCTTACTACCTTCAAAGAAGGAACAGTTACATTGCTCTGGTGGAAAACAAGTCCTAGGCACAATTTTCCTGGCATTTCTTTACCAATGAGGTTTTCAGTTTTCTTTAACTTTGGCTTGAAAAACCCCATGATAGCCTCATGTCCTTCACGAACGTCTATCAGAATTATCTCTCTGGAAATCTAAAAACCTGTCACCATATACTTCATTCTTCTTCATTTTTCAATTCTTCAAAGGTCTCTGTATCAGACTTAATACTTGGCCAAGTTGGTACTGAAAAAAGACCAGCATTAAAAGTTGGTTGTGAATTTGCAGGGTCCACATATAGATGGAGACTGGTGAGTTCTCTCTGACCATCATTGAAAAATGGGACTAGCCTTGTTATCAGATAAAGTAAAGTCAATTATGGTAGATATAGTTAGGTTAAAATGTAATATGTTGTCATTTGATCTCCTTTTTGACCCATTTAAAAGTTGTTTCAATTGAGAGAGAGAGAGAGAGAGAGAGATTGATTAAGCCTCTGGTGAGCCCTATCTGACCATAGACTAGGGATGGGAATACCCTTCCTATCATGTGGAGTGTGTTGGAAAGAGGATAATAGCAGATGTAGTTAGGTTAAAATTTAACACCTTATCATTCTATTTGGTTTTTGATCTATTTTAAAGCTGTCCTAGTTTTTAATATTGTCTGCTTTCCATTTGATTGAGGGGTTTTTCCTATTTTGTTTTGTTATTGTTGTTAGCTTTTTTTGTTTGTTTGCTTTTGTGTTTGTTTTTTTCAGTGCATGATATCCAGGATGGGTGAATCTATATAGAGAGTAAATCACTATATTAATGTTCTCAGGAGTATGTCAGGGAGGTTGTAATAAAATGTGGAGTTAACAACAATGAGTACAAGAAAGGAGAACATGTACTAAAGTTGATTTTGGCAATTAGTATACAATTCTTCTTGATATGACTAAACTATTGAATCGATTATGTGGAGGAGGGCATGTGAAATGTTCTTCTCCCATTAAAATTTACAGCCTCAGAAACCCACAAAGGTAGGTCTACTCTGCCCTCTGCTTCACTCTAAGTGGGGATTGACTCCAGGGCTCCATTTGTTAAACAAATTTTAACATCACAAAAAGGTCAAGGGCATTGTTAATTTCTTTCAGAAATGAAACTCCTAGGTGTATATATTGAAACAAAAAAAAAAAAACTAAACTGTCCTCAAATCAGTGTAAATTCCTAGTAACCCTAGAGGACAGGGTAGAATTAATTGCCCCCCGTACGTTTCTGAATTTGTACCTGTGAACAACAGTAGAAAGTCCTGTCTTCCTCCTGATGAGGGGCTGGTGATTTTCCTCTGCAGAAGATGGAAAAAACCAGAAGGAAATAAAAGTGTGCTTCTTTTTTTTAATTTTAACAATTTATTAGGGGCTCATACAATTCTTATCACAGTTCATACATATACATACATCAATTGTATAAAGCACATCTGTACAGTCTTTGCCCTAATCATTTTTTTCTCCTCTTTTCTTTTTTTACATTTTATTAGGGACTCATACAACTCTTATCACCATCCATACATATACATACATCAATTGTATAAAGCACATCCATACATTCCCTGCCCCAATCATTCTCAAGGCATTTGCTCTCCACTTAAGCCCCTTGCATCAGGTCCTCTTTTTTTTCCCCCCTCCCTCCCCTTTCCCCCCTCCCTCATGTGCCCTTGGTAATTTATACCTCGTTATTTTGTCATATCTTGCCCTATCCGGAGTCTCCCTTCCCCCCTTCTCTGCTGTCCCTCTCCCAGGGAAGAGGTCACATGTGGATCCTTGTAATCAGTTCCCCCTTTCCAACCCACTCACCCTCCACTCTCCCAGCATCGTCCCTCACACCCTTGGTCCTGAAGGTATCATCCACCCTGGATTCCCTGTACCTCCAGCCCTCATATGTACCAGTGTACAGCCTCTGTCCTATCCAGCCCTGCAAGCTAGAATTCGGATCATGGTAGTTGGGGGGAGGAAGCATCCAGGATCTGGGGGAAAGCTGTGTTCTTCATCGGTACTACCTCGCACCCTAATTAACCCATCTCCTCTCCTAAACGCCTCTATGAGGGGATCTCCATTGGCCGACACTTGGGCCTTGGGTCTCCACTCTGCACTTCCCCCTTCATTTAATATGGTATATATATATATATATATATATATATATATATATATATATATATATATACACATACATACACACACTTATATCGTTGTTTTGTGTTTTTTTTGCATGATGCCTTATACCTGGTCCCTTGGCACCTCGTGGTCGCACTGGCCGGTGTGCTTCTTCCATGTGGGCTTTTTTGCTTCTGAGCTAGATGGCCGCTTGTTCACCTTCAAGCCTTTAAGACCCCAGACACTATATCTTTTGATAGCCGGGCACCATCAGCTTTCTTCACCACATTTGCTTATGCACCCATTTGTCTTCAGCGATCCTATCATGGAGGTGTGCAGTCAATGATATGATTTTTTGTTCTTTGATGCCTGGTAACTGATCCCTTTGGGACCACTTGATCACACAGGCTGGTGTGTTCTTCCATGTGGACTTTGTTGCTTCTGAGCTAGATGGCCGCTTGTTTATCTTCAAGCAAAAGTGTGCTTCTTTACATCCTAATGTGGCCTCTGCTTCTGTTAGTTGAGCTGCCCTTGCATTTCAGCGAGCCTCTTGTTTCGGAGTCTCCTTCTTCTTTGATGCCTCTAGTCGTCTGACAGCAAGAGCTCCAGCAGAAATGGCAGTAAATGTTTGGTCTAAGACTGAGCAAAGAGCTATTGCAAATGATTTTCCTCGTGAAGATCCTCAGAATCTTTTGCATGAATTTACTATATGTGACAGATTTTATGCCAACCCAGCCTAACACACTATTTTAACTAGCACCAACAAGCCAGACACTTTAGATTTGTATAAAGAGGCATGTAGGATGCCAGGTTCTGGGGAAACTGTTGGCTAGGTGGCTGAGCTAAATTGACGTAGTTCAACCAAGAAAACGAGCTAAGAAGCTGGAGTCACTAGAACAGAACTGAGAGTTGAAGTTGAAAATGTATCCAGGGAATGAATAAATGTATTTCTAAATACATTTTTCTAGAAATGATTGATTGGAAAAAGATTTGACTTATAGACAAAAAAAGTATATGCCTTTCTATCCCCAGACAGCCTTGTTAATTGGTGAATTAAGTGATTTATAGAATAGATCAAGAAGAAGAAGAAAACTTATATGCTTTATAGATCATTTCATCAAACTACTTAAAGAATCTTCAGGCTTGAGGGAAATGCAAAGGCTCCTTAACCTGTATTTAATTCGATATTTTGAGGAGGATTGTTTCTTGGATTGATGGTATTAATGAA
This sequence comes from Tenrec ecaudatus, assembly GCF_050624435.1. Lineage (NCBI taxonomy): Eukaryota > Metazoa > Chordata > Mammalia > Afrosoricida > Tenrecidae > Tenrec > Tenrec ecaudatus. The sequence continues at coordinate 66,483,568 of NC_134540.1, read as the reverse complement.
AAGACATAATAATATGAACAGGGAAACTGTAAGTCCTTTGGAATTAGCTACATTGGTCTGCAAATTAGCTCAGCCCAAAGAATACAAGAATACTGAAAAAGAAGTAAAAGCTGGAGAGAGCAGGGGGAAAGTTGTTGGCTTAACAGTTGCAACAGCTGCAAAGTAGAGTTATTAATGAGGTTCCTACCAAGGGGTGGCCTCAGGCAAGCAGGCCAAAATATGAGTTGGGTTGTTATCAATGTAAAAAGCCTGGTCGTTTTTAAGGTCATTTTGTTAGGCCCTGTTGGCTAGAGAAACAACTCCAGTGACACTCAGATATGTATAAGAAAGAACTTTATGTCAGATATGTATAAGAAAGAACTTTATGTCAAGAAATAATATTATATCAAGTCCATAAGTCCAATACTAGTCCATTAGTCCTTCTTCAGACTCATATAGCCACAGGCAATGCTGCAGAATGCTGGAAGATCACAGGCTCGTTGGGTGCACTCTTGTGGATCCATTGTCAGTGGAAACATGTGAGGACTCTGGCAGCTCTCAGGATCAGTGACCAAGAGCAGGAAAGTGAAGGGGGATGTTCCCAGGGCCACCATGTCCCCAAGGAGACAGCATTAGGCAGTAACCTGATTTGACAGGTCTGACTCCAGCCCTAGCCAGGATTTTCTAGTTGACATAGAATCTTGTAACTACTACAGGCATTGTCAGAATAAACAACGGGCTATTCCTTTAGCACCTCCCTTACTGTCACACGTTATGCCATTCCCAGGGGATTTTAGAGTGATTTCTTATAAAGGTCTTAGGGAGACAATGTTTCAAGTACATGGAAAGACTTGTACTTTTCTGACTGACACAGGTGCTGACATCTATCAGCATAAAACCCCATAGCTTTACGCAAATTTCTCCCATGGAGTAACAAAGCTGCAAAGGTGGTGGCGATTCCAAATGAAGAGCACTTTTTGCTTCATTTAGAATCGGTGACAATACCTTTAGGACCTCAAAGCTTTGCAGCTCTTCTTTCTTCATATCAAGATAATCTTGCTAATTTATTTGAATGAGATTTGTTATCTAAATGATGCTGCTGCATGCATTTTAGTGATAATGGAGAAATTCTATTAATTAGTTAATCCTATTAAAGGAGAAACTCATTTTCTACCTTGGAGGATTGATTTACTGAAAGAAAAATAAAAGATGTGTTTTATCCAAGAATTCATGGAAGTAAGAGAAACTCTAGGACAAGTTCAGAGAGGAAGAGAAAAATTAAAATGAATATCCACTGAACTAGGGTAAAAAACAAGCACAGATACGGTCAGCGAAACCCTAGCAGACTCAAATGAACATTTTTAATACTTTGCTTATTGGTAGCACAAAATTATACCAGAAAGTGTATGTGCAAGGGTTCACCTGAGTGAAGATTGGGCCTCACTCTGTCCCAGCTAATTGCAAGCTGCCCTCTCTCCAGTTCTTAATGGCAACCCCTCTCTGTTCCTTGTAAGAGGGAGGGACACTGCTGGCTGCAGAGACCTCGCATCCACTCATCTGAGATTGCAGGGGAGAGTGCGTGGGAGAAGCATGAGAGAGGGCTGTTCGCTCTCCCCTGAGACTCTGCATGCAACCACACACCCTCCTATGCTACAACACTCCCTTCACATAGGCTTGTGGGTGCGTGGACACGCTTGGCATCCTGCATCTTTTTTTCTTGGAGTGATTTTTCAGTTGGTACTCAACAGATCCAAGCACTAATGACATCCCAACTGCCTGAAGGAGACTTGGTCATGGAAGAGCTGGGGATAGATGTGGCTCCCAGAATCCTATCATTCAGCGACTCTACACCTACCGACAGTGCAGGATCTGGAGATGGAGCAGCTGGTGCTACACGGAGATACAGTATTGGTGCGGGAACACAAACTACTTCAATAAGTGGTCCTGTAGTTTGATCTGGATGTGGCCCAGGATGCGAATCTGGCCTTACAGCAGGTTCTGCATTGGGTGATGTTGCTGGACCTGGTCAGGGGGCGGCTGGTCCTCTATCTAGTTCTGATACCAGCGCAGGCCCCAAATCTACTCTAAATGACATCTTGGGACCAGAAGATGATTCAAGGTAGAATCTGACTCTGCATTCAATAAGGAGCTCTGCACCTAGCAATAATGCTGGGCCTGGAAATGTCAGTCTTGGCTCAGAAACCTGTTCTGTCTTAAGAGTTGTCCCTCAGCCTGGTTATAGAAGGGGTTCACTCTGAGAACCTAGTCCTACAGCAAGAGCAACTTCTTTTAACAGTGCTGGAACTGATAATGGGAAAATGATCACTACTTGGTGATGCTGAAGTCTGGTCTGGAGGTGACCCTACTACCTTTTCTATGAGAAGTGAATGTACTGGATATAGTAATAAAGCTGCTGGCCCTATATTGAGGTCAGTTATTTTTGCAGGACCCTATTCTACTTCAGCAAGTTATATTGGAGACTATCAAGAGGTAACACATGATGAGAATCTGCTCCAAGGTACATTCTACATCTGGTGACAGTGTTGGACCTCATGATGGAGGAGTTGGCCCTATGCTGATCTCCAGGGTTAGCGTGAGATCCTCTCTACCGCAGCAGGCGATCCCGAAGCCAGCGTTGGGAGTGACGCATGAGAAGAATCTGGTTCTAGAGAAAATTCTATATCTGATGATGGTGGTAGGTTTGGTGATGGGGCAGCTCATCTTACACAGAGCGTTGTTCATGGTGCAGAAGCTATAGCTCAGTGGGTCATCCCGAGAGTGATGCCTGTGGGAAATCTGGCCTTACTGCAGGTCATATGTCTGAACATAGCAGCAGCTATTATATCCATCTTAATTGTTGATGAAGTGGCGATCTCTCCTTCAGTGGGTGACCGGGGATGACTCTGGTTGTTGGATAGGATGAACAGCTGGTCCTGTGGCAGGCTCTCCATCTGCTAATAATTATGGAGCATGTTTAGGTGCATTGCATTGGCATGAATGAGAAAAAATATGGACACAACTGTCCTGGAATTTTTCTCAGTGATACCATTTTTCAGTTTTTTGATTCTGACTCATAGCAACCCTCTGTGCAGCAGGAAAAAATACTGCACAGCCCTGTGCCCCCCTCACAATTGCTTTTATGTTTGAGCCCGTTGCTGCATCCACTGTGTCGATCCATCGTGTTGAGGGTCCTTTTCTCCCTGTACTTCACTAAGCAGGATGTCCTTCTCCAGGGCCTGGTCTCTCCTGAAAGCATGCCCAAAGTATGTAAGATGAAGTCTTTCCAGCCGGGCCTAACACTCTGACTGTACTTCTTCCAGGTCAGACTTGTTCGTTCTTTTGGCCGTCCATGGCACGTTCAGTCTTCTTAACCAGCAGCATCATCCAAATGCTTCAATTCTTCTTCAGTTTTCCTTATTCAATGCCCAATTTTCACACGCACATGAAGCAACTGAAAATACCATGGGCAGGGTCAGGTGCACCTTTGTTCTCAAAGCAAAATCTTTGTTTATCAATACTTTAAATAGGCCTTCTACAACAGATTTCCCCGAAGCAACCTGTCTTTTCGTCTTTTGACTACAGTTTCCATAAGCATTGATTGTGGATCCAAGCAAGACAAAATCATTGACAACTTGTATCTTTTCTCCATTTATCAGGACCTAGTATGAGGATTGGTCCAGGTATGAGGATTTTTTTTAACACTAAGTTGAAATTGATATTGAAGGCTGCAATTCTTTATCTTCATCAGGCAGTACTTCAAGTTGTCCTCACTTTCAGCAAGCAAGGTTGTATCATCTGTATATAACAGGTTGGTAGTAAGCCTTCCTCAAATCCTGATGCACATTCTTCTTCATTTAATCTAGCTTCTCTGATGATTTGCTCAGCACACAGATCGAACAAGTATAGTGAGAAGCTATAGCCCTGATGCACACCTTTCCTGATTTTAAACCCTCCAGTATTCCATTGTTCTTTTTCACAGAATTACCTCTTGATCCTTGTACAAGTTTTACAGGAGCAAACCAAGTTTTATGGGACTCCTATTCTTCTCAAAGTTAGCCATAATTTATTATGGTCCACAGAGTTGAATCCTCTGTACAGTCAATAAAGCACAAGCAATCACCTTTCTTGTATTCTCAGCTTTGATTCAAGCTCCCCCTGACAGCAATGATATCCTTTGTTCCACATCCTCTTCTGAATCTGGCCTGAACCTCTGGCATTTCTCTGTCAATGTACTGCTACAACCATTGTAGGATGATCTTCAGCACAATTTTATATGTGATATAAATGATATTGTTTTGTAATTTGAGCTTTCTGTTGGATAACTTTTCTTTGGAATGGGTACAAGTATGGACCTCTTCCAGTTAGTTGGCCAAGCAGCTATCATCTAAATTATATGGCACAGATGAATGAGTGTTTCCAGTGTTTTATCAGCTTGTTGAGATATTTCAGTTGATAGTCTATCCATTCCTGGAACCATTTTTGGGGTTGAGGTGGCTAATGCTCTCAGTGCAGCTTGAACGTCTCCCTTCAGCACCATTGGCCCTTGCTCATATGTGGCCTCTTGAAATGGTGGAACATCAACTCATCCTTTTTGGTACGGTGAATCTGTGTAGTCTTTCCATCTTTTTTGATACTTCCTATATATCATTCAATATTTGGCCTATTGAATCTTTTAATATTAAAATTCAAGGCTTGATGGAAGCCTAAAGCCAATCTGTAAGCAATTAAAGATCCCCTCACAGAAGGATTGTAGGGAGTAGATTGGCCAGTAAGGGTGCATTGTAGCACTGATAAAATATATAGATTCCTTCTGGTTCTTTAATGCTTCCTCCTCATCCCCCACTCCCACTATCATGACCCTAATTCTACCTTGCAAACCTGGCTAGACCAGAGCATGTACACGGGTACAGATAAGAGCTGAAAACACAGGGAATATAGGACAGATACACTCCTTAGGACCGGTGTGATATTGAGAGTAGCCATACCAGGAGGGTAAGGGGAAGGTAGAGGGAAAAGGGGGGAACTGATCACAGTGACCTACCTATGACCTCCTCCCAGGGGCATGGACAACAGACAAGGGGGTGGGGGAGACATCAGACAGTGCAAGACATGAAAAAAAATAATTTTTAAATTATCAAGGGTTTGTGAGAGAGGGAGGGGGAAGGAGAGGGGAAATCAGGAGATGATACCAAGGGCTTAAGTAGAAAGAAAATGCTTAGAAAACGATGATGGCAACTATGTACAAATGTGCTTGAGACAATGGATGTATGCATGGATTGTGATAAGAGTTCTATGAGCCCCCAATATAATGATTTTTTTAATTCAAGGCTTGAATTTTTCCTTAAGTTATTTCAGTTTAAACTGTGCTAAACATGTTCTTCCTTTTGAGTTTTGTAACTCTAGGTAATTGAAAGTTTCATTATATTTTACTTTGTCTTCTCAAGCTGCCCTTTGACATTTCATTGATCGGTCTTTTGACGTCTTTGTTTCTTCCATTTGCCTTAGCTGTTCTATGATTGAGAGCAAGTTTCAATGGGAAGCCACCATGGACAACTAAATGGCAAGGAATAGTCACTACCATCATCACCATTCAAGAAAATAAATGGAGTAGAATTGAAACAAAGAAGCAAAAGAGAGCAAGATTCAGAGTCTCTTGTGACATCCACTTTCGATCTTTTCTTTCTTTCCTGTCTTTTTATTGGCCTTTACTTTCTTTATAAATGATGGTTTTGGTGTCATCCCTACCTGATCAGGTCCTCTGTCATTTTTGTTCAATGGGTCAAATCTGTTCTTGAGATAGTCTCGAAATGTGGGTGGGATAGACTCAAGGTTATAAAAGGGCAGTCCAGGGACGAAGCTCACAGGGCAGGAAGTGCTGGCAGAGAAAGGGGAAAGAAAATGATAAGTCCCGGCAGGAAGTAAGAAAAGTGCTGTTATGCATAATGTTAAATATTGCAAAATAAGATATGTGTGAATTGGTGAATGAAAAATCAATTTGCACTGCAAACTTTCATCCATATCACAATTTAATAATCGGACATTATAGGAGGAATGAGCAATAATCTGAGAAGTTCAGGCAACATGTAGAATGAATAGAAACACATATATGTAGTAGGAAACAGAGGTAAAACTGTTGCTGATCATTCTCAGATGTGTAGCAAGAAAATCCCTGACTTGGCTGACTAAGAAGTGAGTGGTAGAACACAGCATCAAAAAGAAGGAAAGAAAGATGCTTCACAGGAGATGACAGGCTGGTAAGGGCAGATGTCTGGTCACATGACTTCCTGCTAGACCACTTTTCCTCTCTCTGCCTGGGGCTTTTGATCTCCTATCTCTCAACATTCCTACAAACCATGCCTCCCACACCATTCTTTTTCCTATTAGACCTTCTCTTATTGTTAGTGCTGAATTGACCACAACAAATAATCTGAGAATCAGATCAGTGAGGAAATTTCTTGGTCCTAAATAGTGTGCCTAAGTGCCAAATACAGGAATCTGGTAAAATCCCCTGTCTCCCATGGTTGATCACAGCTGTCTTAAATGGAGAGGTTGTAAGGAAAACATATCATGAATTTAAAAGAAATAAAAAGATCTCACTAGACAGTAGAACAATTCCATATTGTGGCCCTCGGGGTGAAATACATGTTTGCTGCCCTTGACTGAACTAGGACAAGTGAGAGGAACTTCCCCTGCACTAGGCTCTTAAGAGAAGCAGCTGGACTTCTGCCCTGTCCCTTCCCTACTGATTTGCATGTTCCCTAGAGTACAGAGAAGTGCTCTGAAGCCTTATTAACAACCTGGTCTCACCCTGTGTAGGAATCAGTCCTGGTCAGCGTGGACATGAGGGCTCCTGCTCAGCTCCTCGGCCTCCTGCTTCTCTGGCTCCCAGGCAAGTAGAGGAGGGCACAAAGCATTTGCTCACAGTGGTGAAATTGCCTCTCCTCATTACTCATTGTTGGATCTCCAGAATGTCTCTGTAGAGCTCAGACATGTGAATATTGGCTCAATCCCATGAGACCATTACTACTTGGATCTTCTGGGAAATCACCCTGATAACCTGATTAATCGTGTGAATGTTTGTTTTTATGTTTCCAATTGCAGGTGCCAGATGTGACATTGTGATAACACAGTCTCCATCCCTCCTATCTGTGAATCTAGGAGAGACTGCCACCATCACCTGCAGGGCAAGTCAGAGTGTTGGCTCTTGGTTACACTGGTATCTAAAGACACCAGGAAAAATTCATAAGCTCCTGATCTACAAGGCATCGACTTTGGCATCTGGGGTCTCATCGCGTTTTAGTGGCAGTGGATCTGGGACAGACTTCACCCTCACCATCAGCAACCTTCAGCCTGAAGATATTGGAACATATTATTGTCAACAAAGTAATGCTTACCCTCCCACAGTGTTACACACTGGAACAAAAACAACGTGTCAAACGGATCATGAGAGTGGGCTTCCCCAGCTGCTCCACCTCTTGACTTGGTCTGCTGAGAGCCATTCTCAGATGCGGTCGTGCATTGACGTTCACATGAACTGGTGTGGTAAAAGGGTCGAATGTGTGTCTCTTGCCTCCTAGCTCTCTGTCATCCACCTCGACCCCAACAGCACTAACATGGAAATGCCTCTCCTGATTCAATGGCGTAAAGGAATAGGCTTGCATTTGATCAGTCTGGATGGTAGGGTCCACATGCATAAAAGAAGCCATTGTTGACATTTTAAGCAGCAGTTACTTTAATATGAGGAATTGGAGTCGAAGCTATAATCTTTTCATACTTGTGGGTGTGCTAGAGAAATGCTAGGAAATGGGCTCATGCGCCCCAGGTTGCCAGAAACTCTGTGTTCACTTCTTTGCCTTGAATTTAACTGGCCCAGCAGAGCCACCCTGGGAAGGAATTTTAATTGGTTCTTTATTTATTGTTTTGACAGCACCCTAAAGAGAAAAAGAGAACTGTATCACTTAGAGAACCTGTTGGCAGCTAGTTGCTGATCACAGGAATAAACCCGTGTATGTATGAGTTTGAGCCCCAGGAGAAATTCCTTTAGACATATCTCCTTATATATTTGTTGTTAGGTCCCATCCAGTCTACTGTGACTCTATGTACAACAAAATGAGACATTACATAGTCCTGTGCCATCTTCACAATTGTTCCTGTGCTAACTTCCATTGATGTAGTCCCTGTGTCAATGCATCTGGTTGACGGCTTTCCTGCTTTTTGCTACCCTCCCACTTTACCAAATATGATGGTCTTCTCTAGGGACTGATCTCTCCTGACAATATGTTCAAATGGGTAAGATGAAGTCTTGGCAGCCTTAACTGTAAGGATCACTCTGGCCTTATTTCTTCCAATACAAATTGGTTTGTCCTTGTAACCGTCCATGGTAATTGTACGTGCCTATGATGCATTGAAAAATACCATGACTTGGGTAAGGTGCACCTTAGTCCTCAAAGAAATATTCTTGCTCTTCAATGCTCCAAAGAGGTCTAGTGAAGAGAAGACTGGAATCACAAAGGTCACCATGTGGCTGTATATGTCAAAGAAAAAGTTCCATATGGCTATCAATAATTTACCAGCAGTGACGAAGGAGAGAAACTGCCAGAAAGTCAAGCCAGATTCAGAGATCCTTGCTGGTGCCAGAGGGATCTTGACTAAAGTGAGACACCAGCAGAAAGATATGTGTTTTATTGAGTACAGAAAGCATTGATGTGTGGATTATGTAAAATTATGTACAATTTTGAGAAAAATGTATATTCCAAGACACTTAGTATCTGAGGTAATTATTTAGAGAAGACAGAAAAGATACTGTGTGGTTTATAATCAAAAGTATGTGGCAGAATTACATATTTTCACTAAATGAATTCAGTTTCTATACCAAACAATTTGTATAAGTATCTGGACTGAATGAAAAGAAGCACAGCTTCAGGATCTGAAAACTCATCAGCTACCTAAAATTATCAGATGACATAACCTCGTGAAGATAAAGACACCTTGAAGCATTTACAGCTAACGATCAAAATCTAGATAATATATAGATTACAGTATAGATTATAACTTCAGTGTAGATTAAACCTCAGCAGAAAGTAAATAAAAATCACCTACCACTGGACCAATAAGTAATATCCAGATGAATGGTGAAAATATTGAAGGTATCACGGATTTCATTTTACTTGGATCTATAATAAATGCCCATGGGCACAGAGTCAAGACAACAAATGTCTTACTACAAAATTTGGGTTAGTCTGCTGCAATACATCTCTTTAAAGTCCGAAAAGCCAAAATACCACTTTTACAACTAAGGTGCTCCTGACACAAACCATGGTATGTTTAATCAGCACTTATGCCTGCAAAAACTAGAGAGTAAAAATGGAAGCTAGCACAATTCATGCATTTAGTTATGGTGTAACAAATAATTTTGAATATACCACGGACTGCCAGGAGAGTAAACAGCCAACTTGTAAAAAACCACAGCTAGAATGCTCCTTAGACACAAGGGTGGCAAATGTCATTTTGTTTATCTGGGGCATGTTATAAGAGGCTACACATTTCTGAAGAAAGATGTCATGTTTGATAAAGGGCCAGCAAAAAAAGGGAAAGAGACCCTTAATGAGAGGGATTGAGACAGTGTTTGGAATAATGGCTGCAACTAAAGCAGGCATTGTGAGGATAGTGCAGGACAAGACATTTCATTTTGCGATATAAGGTGTCATTATAATAGACAAGGTTTTGTGCCAACTTTGCTGAGCCAAGGTTCTGGCCATTTTAGCAGTCTAACATCTGAGCCAGAGATTCGTCTATCTCCACAATTATGGAACTTGTCTATCTCCACAATTATGTGTGACATTTCCCCCATATGTTTAGGATAAACTTGTATGTCACTAAAGGCTCTCAGTACATCTCAGTTCTACTTTTCCTCCTTTTTTGAAAAGCCACTCAGACCAATATCTATCTCCAAGAGGTTTTCATGATGTCCATTTACCATCCGAAGATCCAAAGGGCCTTAAGCCACTATGCCACCGAAGATTGGAGCAAATGGGAAATTATTCATTCCCCAACAATACGCACAAAAAAGAAGAAAAGATTCTACAACTGACTAGAGTACTGATTATATAACCTTTTTAAATCTGACTGAACTATTGAAGTGTATGATATGTGAATTATTTGCCAATGAAATTATTTTTTTTCTAAAATTGACAGCACCTGAGAGCTGGTGAGAAATTACTTGGAAGTTAAAGTGAAGTACTTGGTCATTTAGCACATGATGACTTACTTGTGCCTGTGTTAGTCTGGGTAGACTGGAGAAACAAGTTCATAGATACTCATATGTCTATAAGAAAGAGCTTTATATACAAGAGCAATTGAATATTGAGAAAACATCCCAGTCCAGTCCAGATCAAGTCCATAAATCCGATATTATAATGCTTAGGGAATGGTAGACAATGAACCACTAAGCATTGTAAACATATATTCCCCAAATGAGAGACCTGCTGAATACGTCAACCAAACACTCCAAAAGATGAAAAAAGAAATCACAGCCTCAACAATTATAGGGGTGACTTCATTACCCAGCTCTCTGAGAAAGATAGATCACAGGGAAAGAAACTCAACAAGGAGGTTAGAGATCTAAATACTACAATTAGACAAATTGACCTGATAGATATTTACAGAGCTTTTCATCCATATACCAAAAAAAATTCACATTCTTTTCCAGCTTGAGGGTGCAGTATAACAATGATGAAACATACAACTTTTCTCTAGTTCCTAAATGCTTCCTTCCTTCACCACCATTCCCCAACTATCATGATCCCAATTATACCTTATAAATCTGGCTAGACTAGAGGATGCACACTTGTATAGACAGGAACTAGAAACACAGGGAATCCAGGGCAGATGATCCCTTCAGGACCAGTGGTGAGAGTGTCAATACCAGGAGGATGGGGTGGAAAGGGGGAACCAATTACAAGGGTCCTCCTCTGTGGGGGAGAGAAAACAGAAAAGTGGGTGAATGGAGTTGTTGGACAGTGCAAGATATGACAAAATAATAAGTTATAAATTATCAAGGGCTCATGAAGGAGGGGGAAGCAGGGAGGGAGGGGAAAAATGAGGAACTGATGCCAATAAGTGGGGAGCAAATGTTTTGAGAATGATGAGAACAAGGAATGCACAAATGTGATTTACACAATTGATGTATATATGGATTGTGAAAAGAGTTGTATGAGCCCCTAATGAAATGATTTAAATAAATAAATAAATCCGATATTAGCCCATATGTCTGACACCAATCTATAAAATCTTCTTCAGACTCACAAAACACACATAATGACTCTGAATGCAGGAAGATCATAGGCCAGTGAGTACAAAGTGTTGTGGGTCCAGTGGCACGGTAAGCATCTTTCTGTGCTGGCAGGGGTCTCCACATGGTTCGTCCAGCTCAGGGCACTAATGTAGCTCTAGGTGTCTTGTAAGCTGCAAAGTCTCTCAGGAAGTGAGTCTGTGTCCTGCCTCCAGTGAGCTATATCCTTAGTGCCTCCAAATGAGGTCATCACGCTGCTACCTGATTGACAGGCTAAACTCCACCCCATTTGCTCTTAATCCTCTCAAATTGACAACAGATTATGTAACTACCACAGTGCCCTTCATTATTTCAAAACATAAAATATGCTCCACAGATTTTTTGTTGTTGTTACTGTTGTTGTTAAACAAGCTTTGACAATATGCATGACGTGCTGCTCTTCTTTGGCAAGTACGTGACGTCTTCCAGAGAATATGAAAGCTAATTTGATATTGGGGAGTAGCCCTCTTGTATTTTCATTATTTGTTTTTCTGTTTCTTAGTATGAGAAGCCCAGGATGGATGAGCCTATGGAGACAACAAGTAAAAATAAGAATTCCTGGGTGGGGGGTGGGGGAGGGGAGGTTACAGTGGAGGAGGGAGGGGTGATACCAGGGAATTCAAGAAGGATGAGAATCTTTCAAAACTCATTGCAGTAGCAAGTGTACAATACTGCTTGACGTGATTGAACTATGGAATGATATCATATCTGTATTAGCTCCCCATAAAATGGTTTTGGAAAAAAATGTAATAATGTAGAACACACATGATGGAGCTTCAAAAAGCATGTGGAAAATCCCAATATCTTTACATTTTATTCATCCATGAACATTTTGAAGCTCTTTATATAAGACTGTGTCATTAAAAAATGTGGTTGGAAAGATGGTGTACATAAACTGAAATACAAAGCAGAAAACAACAAAAAAGAGGTCTTGTGCAACAAATGTGCCTAATGCAGTAGGTCATCTGCATTTCCGAGACTCTAATTCTTTACAGAGTAGTCAGATTCGTCTTCCTCCTGTGGACAGACTAGTAAATTAGTACCACTGACCTTGCAGTTACAAGCTCAGTGCATAGTCCACTATACCATCAGAGTTCTCTTAATAATCTTAGGATTCTATATATTTGCTTTCTTTATATAATTGAGATGGTACAGCATTTGTCCTTTGGTGACCAATGACTTTGATCAATATAATGTCTTCATGGTCATAATATTTCCAAGGTTGATTATTCATTTTACAGATGTATAATAGCCCATTGTATATATGCACCATATTTTATTTATCCATTCATTTTTGTTGTACTTTAGTTGTTTCTACTTTTGTCAATTGAGAAAAATCCCACCATGAAAATGTTTGTGTTTGCATTTGTGTTTTCACGTCTTCTGGGTTATACCTAGCATTGAGACTTCTGTCTTACATAATAATTCTATGATCAATGTTCAAGAATCGCCAAACTTTTACCATAGCAGCTTTATTATTTCCCATTTTCAGTCATAAATAAAGGTTCAAATTTTATCATAGCCTTTCTAGCACTTGTTTTCAATTGTATTGTTTTTAATCATTGCCATTCTCATGGATGTGAAATATGTATTGTTGTGGCTTTAATTTGTATCTTTCTAATGACTAGGGTAGGAGTCTTGGTGGCATTATGGTTAAGCACTTGGCTGTTAACCAAAAGGTTGGGAGAGCCAACCCACAAGTGGTTCCACAGGATATGTAAAGAGAGTAGCCCTGTAGTATTGTTACTAACTTGGGGTTGATTTGATGGTAATGGCAGAGGATGTTGAGCTTTTTTTTCATGTAATTAATTATTAGCTAGTCAAATATACTATTTAGCTAATGGTCCTTAAAAGTCCTTTGCCCAATTTTTGATTGAGCTGTAGAATGAGATTTTTGTCCTACATTCTTTGCACAACAGTTCTTGGCAAAGGACATCATGCTTGCTAAAACAGAGGGTCATCTAAAAAGGGGAAGACTGTCACTGAAATGCTTCGACACAATGACCCCAACAGTGGGTTGAAACAGAACAAGGGTGAGGATGGCCCAGGCCTAGATCATGCTTCATTTTGTTTATACATAGGTTAAATATCAGTCAAGGCTACCTCGAAAACATCTAGCAATGACAGAAAGGACACTAGTTAATATGATTATTCAGATATGTACCACAATTCAGAATGCCAAAGATGAAAAAAGCTGAAGATTTTTATGAGCTCCTGAGTTTAGAAGTGATCAAATGTATAACCAAATACATTGATAATGACCAGTGCTTGGAATGTAAAAGTTGGAAACAGACTTGAAGGGCCAGTAGGTGAGAGATTATGCCTCCGTGATATAAATGACACTGAATATCATTTGACAGAGTTCTACAATATTATTAATTTATTCACTGGAAATACTTTTCCCCAACAGCACAATAAATAACTATACATGTTGACTTACCGGATATATCACACAGGAATAAAATCAAGTACACCTATGAATTGACCTGATAGAGAAGTTCAAGAGCATCAATTTAGACAAAGGCAGGGTCCAACTGAGAGACTACCCATCAATTGTTCATACACAAGTTCATAGTAAAGCAAGCATATATAGAGTCAAAATATGACCTTGAATGAATCCTGTCTGAAAATATTTGATTCACCGAACTCTAGTAGCTGAAGACCAAAGGAATTGTAGGAAGGCATCAGGACCATCATGAAGAAAGTGAACGGATATTTTATAAGAAAACAAAGAAGTAAAGACTAGAATGAATGTTAGAAGAGTCTCTGAAACTTGTTGTTAGACACAAGGAACTGAAAGAACTGAAGAGAAAGCTGAAGACCTGAATGAGAGTGTTTAAGGACTCTGGCAGCAAAGACAGAATGACAAGGGCACATCAAAATAAGATGGAAGGTGAGACTTCTGTTCACTTGCTTTGGAATGCCATTCAGAAATATCAATGGCTAGCAAATGACACATGTTTTTTAAAGTAGAGGGACAATATAAACAAGAGAAATAATCCCTTAATAAGATCAATTGACACAACAACAGAAGTAATGGACTTCAAAATACAGCAGTAGTTGTGAACAGTGTAACGTTTCTTCTCATACATGTGTGTCCACGAGACAGAGGCAACTCAGTGGCAACTAAAAACAAAAATGTATGAAGAGACTTTCTTATAATTCAGCTGTTGATGCAGAGTGCTAAATGTTACATCTCTTGCTCTTCAGTCTTTTTGCCAGAAATTATTTTCTTTGAGAAAAATGATAATTTTAATACAAAATTGAATCATATCCTAAAATGGAAAAATTAATCATATACAAGAAATATACAAAGTCACTATAGCAAAAATAATTCACCAGTACTCAACCACTTGAGGAAATAACAAATAATCAGGATGGAATACAAGACTCTCCTATGGATTATGCCTGAAGGAAGAACCTCAAGCTGCATGGCAGGTTTTGGCAGAAAACTAAAGCTCTAGGAACTGACAATACCAACTGACTGGCATCAATAAATAAATGCAATGAAAGAAGGGCTTACTTGCCTAAGTCAAGAAATTTAGAAGACAGCTACTGGCCGAACAAACTGGAAGGTATTAAACTATGCAAAAAATAACACATTATGGAATACTTCTTTATCTATTGCATATGCACTGATTGAAAGTACTGTGGCTTGGAGCAGGTGCACCTTGATCCTCAAAGTGACACCTTTGTTTTTCAGCCCCTTGAAGAAGTCTTGTGTAACAGATTTGCCCAATGCAATATATCATTTGATTTCTTGACTGTTGCTTCCATGACAATTGGTTAAATATCCAAGCAACATGAAGTGGAGTCCTTGGCAACTTCTGTTCTTCATAAAATTTTCCATAATGTGTTGTCTTTATTATCATATTGGTGCCTATTGGTCCAATTGATATAGTCCTTGAAGTTAACAAAGATAATAATATTTAAATGGAAGAAATGATGAATTCAAAGCCTAAAAAAACCCTTAAGGGCAGCTTTAGAAGACAAACTAGAATGTTATAATGAATTTTTCAAAGATCTAGAATTAGTAAACCAAAAAGAAAGACACACACAAAGAACACACTCAGTATATCTTAAATGGAAAGGTAATTTTTTTTAAGATTCAAGTCTCAAATTGCAATAGTGAAGGACCCTCAGGGCAAAATATTGAATGATAAATTGGCATCAAAAGAAGATGGAAAGAACACACAGAGTCATGGCATCCAAAACGAACATCTCAAGAAACAGCATATGATCACTGACCAATGACACTGAAGGAAGAAGTCCAAGCTGCAAAGCATTCGCCACAAAACAGGGCTCCAGGAATTGATAGGATACCAATGGAAATGTTTTAAAAGTTAATGAAGCATAATACTCATCTATACCGGAAAATATGGAAGGTAGCTACTTGACCAACTGACTGGAAGAGATTCATATTTGTGCTTTTTTCAAAGAAAGGTAACCCAACAGAATGCTCAAACTACAGAATAATATCATTAATATCCCACACAAGTACATTTTTTTTGAAGATTAACCAACAGCTGTTGCAGTAGTAATTGACAGGGTTTCAGATGGAATTCAGAAGAGGACCTGGAACAAGAAATATCATTTTTTCATGCTAGGTGGACATTGGCTGAGAGCAGGCAATACCAGAGAAATGTTTACTTGTGTTTTGTTTACTGTGGCAAAGCATTTTACTGTGGGGATCCTAACCAACCATGATTAGCCTTGAGAAAAGCTAGAACTCTGAAACACGTCTTTGGACTCCTGCAGAATTTGTACATGGATCAAGAGGCAGTTGTTAGGATGCAATAAGGGAATACTTCACGGTTTAAATTAAGATCGGGGTGCAGCAGGGTGGAATCCCTCACCATCCTTATTCAATTTGTACTCTGAGCAAATCATCAGAGAAGCTGGCTTACATGAAGAAGACTGTGCATCAGTATGAGAAGAAGGCTTATCAACCACCTGCAATGTGCAGGTGACAACCTGACTTGGTGAAAGTGAGGATGACTTGAAGCACTTCCTGGTGAAGATCAAACATTGCAGCTCTCAGTATAGATTACAATCCAATGTAAAGAACACGAAAATTCTCACATGGGGGCCATCATAAGAAGTGGCCAAAGCACTAAAGATGTCGAGGATTTTCTCTTGTTTGGATGCACAATTAATGTTTAGGGAAGCAGTCATCAAGAGATCAATGCATGGCACTGAGTAAATGAGCTTCATTAGACCTCGTGACAGTGTTGAAAAGCAAGGGTTTGGTATAGTAGCAGTAGCTGTTTAGATGCCATGGAGTTGGTTCTGACCTAACAGAATGAAACACTGCCAGTCCAGCATTATCCTCACAATGGTCCCTATGGTTGAGCCTGTTATTGCAGCCAGAGTATCAGTCCACCTCCTTGTGGGCCTTCCTCTTTTACACTGCCCCTGTGCTTTACCACACATGATGTCCTGCTCCAGTGACCAATCTCACCTGACATGTCTAATGTTAAATGGAGTCTTGTCACCCATGCTTCCAAGGAGCACGCTGGCTGTACTCCTTCAGAGACAGACTGGTTTGCCCCCGTAGCAGGTACCTTCATATTCTTCTCAAGCACTACAAGGCAAATATATAGATTCTTTTTCTGTCTTCCTTATTCATGTACAACTTTCACATGCCTATGAGGCAATGGAAAATACCAAGACTTGGGTCAGGCGCACCTTATCCTCAAAGTAACATCTTTGCCTTCCAGTACTCTAAAGAAGCCTTGTGTAGTAGACTCGCTCAATGCAACTTGTCTTTTGATTCATTGACTGCTTCTTGGAGCATTGGAGATCCAAGGAAGACAAAATCCTGCACAATCTTGATCTTCTGTTCCATTTATTGTGATGTTACCTATTGGTTCAGTTGTGAGGATTTCGGTCTTTACATTCCATTGTAGTCCATACTGAAGGATGCAATCCTTGATCTTCCATCAGCAAGTGTTTTAAGTCTTTCTCATTTTCAACAAGTAAGCTCCTGTCATCTGCTTATTGCAAGTTGTTAACAACTTCAAACCTGGTGCCACATTCTTCATATATGCCAGCTTCTCTGAGCATTTGCTCATCATACAGATTGAATAATTATGGTGAGAAGATACAACCCTGACACACACCTTTCCTGACTTTAAATGATGCTACTTCCCCGTGTTCTGTTTGGACAACTGCCTCATGATCCAGGTGCAATTTCTGCGTAAGCACGATGAAGTGTTTGGAAGTCCCATTATTCTCAAAGTTATCCATAGCTTGTTAGGATCCACACGATTGAATGTTTTACTGTAGTCAACAAAACACAAATAAACATCTTTGTTTTATTTTTTGCTTTCAGCCAAGATCCATCTGACGTCAGCAATGATAAATGCAAAGTATAGAGAAGCAGAAAAAAGGAGGAAGATCCTTTACAAGAGAGACAGACATAGTAGCTTCACAATGGGCTAAGCAGAGAAAGCATGGTGCGGACGGTTCGGGACAGCACAAGGCTTGGTTCCGTTGGACTCACGGTCACAGTGGAATGGGCTCATAAGCCCCTAACAACAGCAGCATTTCTCCCGGTGTCCTAGCACTTGCAATTTACAAATATATTAGCATTTAAACTCACCGGCCCATGACGGATTATTGAAGAAAACATTTTCAATCACATGGATGATGATATAAGAGTGGTTAAACATGTATGTTGATTAAAATTTATAGTTTCAATATCTAAATAATGAAAGTGGCACAAACTCAAATAGTTTGTGATCTCAATTGGGACTTTTGTGAGAGTAAAGAGGGGAGACTAGTAATAATCATATTGGGGTAAAATGAGGCAAAACAAGATAAAGTGACTTCAGGCATAAAAGTAAAATTTGAGAACCTTAATGAAAGAAATTCAATACAGGAAATGAAAGTTGATATTAAAAGATCTTTAAACATGAATAATAGTAAACCAGGAAGCTATTCCAATAAGCATGACTCCTTCTTTACAGTGCAGTATGCGAATGGGCATTATTACACGGATGGATTTGCAGCCAAGACATTTTTTCCTCCTTTTTTTATTTACCCCAAGCTCACACTGTGTTTCTATTTGCTGTTGGTGGCAGCAAACAAGGACAGCAGTCTGAAAAGAACATGGGTTTATTCTCCCATTGCTCACTGCCATCCGGGCACTGCTGACTCACAGCCACCTGCTGTGGGCTTCCGAGACTGAAACTGGTGATGGGAGGAGAAAGCCCAGTCTTTCTCCCATAGAGCTATTGATGGTTTTGAACTGCTGACCATGCAGATCACGGTCCAACGTGGAACCACCACACGACCAGGGCTTCTAAAAGTCCAAAATCAAAGCCTCTCAGAAGGTTCTTCCTTGCTCCTTCTTTACTCTGGTCACAAAAACAACCAAAATGAAACCGCCATTGAGTTGACCCCGATTCATAGTGACTCTGTAAAAGAGGTTAAAACTGCCGCCTGTGAGTTTTTGAGACTAACTGCTTGGGAGAGTGAAATGTATGTCTCTCCCCCGTTGCTCTGGCAGTCACTGGCAATTCTTAGCCTTTTGGTTTGTGGGAACCTAACGTCAATCTTTGCCTTCCTCTCTCTGTGGCCATCTTCCCTGTGTGTCCCAGTCTTTTCTTAGGAGGACATTGATTCTATGGCATTAGAGAACACTATTTTAGTAGGGCCTCTTTTAAGTAATTGCATGTGTAAAGACTGTATTTTCAAATAAACAAGAATGAGGTGTGTCCGTCTGGGTAGACTAGAGAAACAAATTCATAGACACTCATATGGTATAAGAAAGAACCTTATATACAAGAGCAATTGTACATTAAGAAAGCATCCCAGCACAGTCCAGTCCAAGGCCTTAAGTCCAATATTAGCTCATCTGTCCAGTACCAGTCTATAAATTCCTCTTCAGACTATTGCAGCATAGGCAATGATACTGAATGCAGGAAGATCACAGGCCAGTGGGTGGAAAGTCTTGTGGATCCATTGGCGGTTGAGGCGTCTCGGGGCTGGCAGGGTTCCTCCAGCTCGGGGCACTAGCACAGTTCCATGTGTCCTGTCAGCTGCAATATCTCCCAGGGAGTGAGCCTAGAGAGAGAGTGTCTCCCACCTCCTAGGAGGAATACAGGAGTTTCCAGAATCCTCAGGAGAAGGCCATGCCCACACAGAGGACTCATTGGTTATATCCTGATTGACAGACTAGCCTCCACCGCTTGACTATTAATCCTCAAATTGACAAATGATTATGTAACTTCCCTATGAGGTGTAAGGTATTGACTTACCATTTTAGAGGACAAAGTTTAACTCAACACAATCACCAATATCTAGTCTCATTACCATATCAAGATATAGTCTAATATTTCACACTTGCCCCCACAAGATATTTCACACAATTCTATAGGGGTCACGATATGCTCATATTGAAGATAAATACTTGTGCAGTCATCCGACTTCTTTTATTTCCCTTTCACAGAATTTAATCCAAACTTGAAACATTAAAGATACTGAGACCAATAGGGAGTAAAGAAATGAGAGATGATTTTTCATTGTAATTTTCAAAACGTTTTATTGCGCATTAGGCAAAGGTTCACAGAGCAGTTCATTGATTTTACATCCAACAATTCAGGCCCATTTTTCGAGGCGATGCTTTCGTTACAACCCCCTGGGACAAACATGGTGTGCTAGGATGGCGTGTGAAACTCACATCTGGCACAGACCCAAGAGGAACTGAGTAGGCAGGGACCGCTGCTCTGCAGCTGGAAAGTTAGACCTGCCCAGCCTCTCGTGAATTTGCATGTTCCCCCACAGAACCCATTTCTGTTCTTCAGAATCCTTATGAACTGGTTCCTCGGTGATCCTGGGCAGAGAGTCTCAGACAAGGTCAGATTGAACATGGCTGCTGTGACTCAAGTCATCTACCTGCTTTTATACTTCCCAGGTGAGGAAGGGAGCAGATGGACTCCAGAGATTATGAGACTTTTTTCTTCCTCTCTGTGAGATCCTCCCCATGGAGTTCATGGGTCTCACCACCATAACATCACATCAGACATTCAAGTGCTCTCTAGTTAGGGGGACCATGACAGGTACAAGGGTTTACTTGGAAGAAAATGGAGTGGAACACAGTTAACAATAGTGACACTCTGTTTCGCTTCCTTCTCAGCTGCCAACGGAGTCATTGTGATGACTCAGTCTCCACCTTTCCTCTCGGTGTCTCTAAGAGAGAGCGTCTCCATGAACTGTGAAGCAGATAAGGATGTGAGTGATTACGTAACCTGGTATCAGAAGAAACTGGGTCAGCCTCCTAAGATTCTCATCTATGATGCAGACAACAATTACGCTGGGGTGCCAGCCCGGTTCACTGGAATTCAGGCTGAGAGAAAATTCATTCTCACAATCAGCAATATAGAGGCTGATGATGCCGCTGACTACTACTGCCAGCAAGATTATGAAGTTCCTTACACAGTGATATAACCCTGTACAGAAACCTGTCTCTCAAGCTGGTTGTATGTGAAGGTGGCTGGTTTCAGCAGCTGCACTCTCGCTTCTGGTCTGGCCAGAGTATTGGGGAAAGTTGGGGTTTGCAGTATACAAGGTCTGAAGAGGATGTTAGTTCTTTGAAACTTACCTCCTCGATATCATAAAACCCCTCAATATTTCATTACTTCGTCAAGACCTAAATCTAGTTCGGTGCTAAAACTTACTTTGTTCAAAACACAGAGAGTCCGAGTCTCTTTTCTGAAAGGAAGTGTTTTGTATTTAAAGACAGAGAATTAGGTGATGGGAGGTTGGAGGAGAGTCCGTATTAACCACAAGAGGAGCAGCAACAATATGAGGTGATTGGAATTACCACGACAGGGTCTGGTTCACCCTAGTCCTCGGCGACTATGACTCTACAATGGCTTCTCATGAATCCACTGCCATCAAATTAATTCTGATGAGTAATGATTCCATAGACCAGAACATGGTTTTGAAACTCTGTGTAAGGTTTTCAGTGGCTGCTTCCTCTGAGGTGGTGAGCCAAGTCTTTCTTCATCATCTGCTCTTCGTCTGGAAGCTTCCCTGAAACCCGTTCACTGTGGGTGACGCTGCTGGCATTGGAAATACCAGCAGCATAGCTTCCAGCGCATCCCAGCCACCCAATAGCCAGCACAATGCGACAAACTGATAGACACGTGGTGGACATGTCAAGAGAAGCCAGTCCCTGGAGAAGGACGTCTCATTTGGTGAAGCAGAGGGCCAGCGGAAGAGGACAGTGCTTAAGGAGAGGGACTGACATCACGTCCTGGCTCCCACAGTAGGCTCCAACACAGCAACAAGGGTGAGGCTGCTGCAAGACTGGGCAGCGTGTTGTTCTGTGGGGCATAAGGTGGCGATGCGTCAGGCAGAACCGTCTCGACGGCGCCTGTCCTAACTGCCTGGTCTTGGCAAAAGGGACTCCATTTTGAATCCGGTGCCTTCAGCTTGGCTCTCAGAATTCACCTCTCATAGACCTCCCTTTCACTGACCTCCCTCTCACTGATCTCCCCCTCCCCTGTTCAACCTTCAAATTCCTGGAGCCGGCTCCTCCAGGAGCCAGAATGTTTTCTGAAGATAAGCACACTCCACTCTACCCGTCCTTGGCATATAGATAAGGTCAAAGACCTTCTCCCTTCTGAAGCACCTGTGTGCACAGATCCTCCCCAGTTTGGATCCTTCCAAGCTGTGCCTGCCAGCAGGGATATAAAAACGCAGCCTAAATTTCCCAAGGTGCGGTTTCAAAGGCTCAGTTCCCTGAGTTGCTGAATCTGCCCGCAAGCCTCCCAATAAAGCCTGCTTCTAAATTTTGCTGATTGGATCTTTGGTTCTGTTTCGCGCCCCAAAATTCCTTACACTAACATCCTCAACAACTGCAACAGCACGGTCAGAACTTCCTCTTTGGGTTTCCAGGGCGGCACCTCTTGACAAGAGCAGAACGCCTCCTCTTTCTCCCCAGGAGACCTTGCAGAGAGCAGGCCAATGCATAGCTTACTACCCCGCTAGAGCTCCTGTCTTTCTGACTGGCTAATGTTTTACAATTACATGCAACTTGAAAATAGTGATGTGTACAAGTCTAAAAAAACCAATAATGGGGTCTATTCCAACTGCTGGGGATGCAGGTGACAGACCAGACCTGCCAGCCTCCGTTCCAGAGGCTGCAATCTTCGCAGAAGCGAACAAACACAGCTTTCTCCCACCCAATGGCATCTGTGCGGAAGCCCCGTCAGAGCAGGGACTGGTCACTCCTGACAATAGATCCAAAGTCAATGAGATTAAGTCTTGCCATTATTGCTTTTAAGGAGCATTCTAGGTGTATTTCTTTCAAAACAGATTTGTTTTTTTCTTTTGGAAGTCCATGGTAATTTCCAAATTCATCTCTAGCACCAAAATTCAAATATATTGATTCTTCTTTGGTTTTCCATATTCCATGTGCAAATTTCACCTACATAGGAGGCAATTGAAATACAGTTACTAGGGTCAGGCATACCTTAGTCCTTAAAGTTAATTCCTTGCTTTCCAACACTATAAAAAGTTTTGTGAAGTAGATTTACCCAATGCAATGTCTTTTTTTTTTTTAATCTCTGGACTGCTGCTTCCATGAGCATTGATTGTCGATCAGAGCAAGACCAAATCCTTAACAACTTCTGTTTTTTCTCCATTTATCACAATGTTGCCTATTGTTCTCCTTGTAAGGACTTTGGTCTTTACATTGAGCTGTTCTGTAATTTGTGCATTCTGTTGGGTCTTTTTTTGTTGTTATTGAACAGGTGCAAATGTCAATCTCTTTGGTCAATTGCCAACTTTCCTGCCACAGATGAATAAGTGCTTCCAGGGCAAGATAAGCTAGCTGAGATATTACAATTGGTGTTTCATCAATTCTTGGATCCTTTTATTTTTTGCTTAGGCTATAGAGCAGCTTTTCAGTGCAGGATCTATGCATTTTTAGGGGAAGGGAGGTGCTATTTAGATCTGTAAGGCTTGAAATGACAGGTAAAAACAGCTAGTTCATTAAACATAAGCTTGATGAAGTGAATTCTTATTAGACATTTAGATATTTGTATTTTGTGAGGTTTGCCTAAGAGGTTATTTCATTCACCAATTTCTTCTTAAAAGAGGCTAGTCTGTTTGAATTTTATAGATTTATAAGTATATATAGAGAAAGACTGGTGTTGCAGTGGTTAAGTATTTCCTACTAACCTGCAGGTTACCAGTTCAAAGGCACCAGCTGTTCCATGGGAGAAAGACTTGGCCTTGGGGTCTGTCGAGATGACAGTCTTGGAAACGCAGTGCTATGGCTCTGCTCTGTCCTATTGGGTCTCTGTGAGTCGGGACCCAATTCATCACCACCTATCCAGTCTTTCAGGTTGGTTCCTTCCTCTCAGTACTACTTTCTTTTATTTGCATTAATTTTAATTTGTATTAATTTTCCTCCAAACACTTAGAATGCTATCATCCTCTTCACTCTTTTCACACTGCAGTACTCATCAAGGGATTTGCATTCTGTTCCCCTGGGAGGACCTTCCCTTGCAAGTGTGCGATAAAAGGCCAGTCTTAATCAGTCTTTAGGGCTCATCAGTTCCACTTATCAACATGAGGTTCTCAGCTCAGCTGCTGGGGCTGCTTCTGCTCTGCGTCCCTGGTAAGAACAGAAGGGAGATGAGGAGGAGGTGGCGTGGGGTGGGGAGAGTCAGCTCTGGAGGCCCCAGGGTTCCCATGTCCATTCTGTCCGCATCTCAGATGCAGGGGCTACTGTTTAGGACGGGAGTGTCAGTTTTGACCTAGGAATGTGAGGAAGAAGCTAGAAACTAGAAGGATCTGCTTGTCCTCTGGGGAAGAGATTGACACGGAATGAGGGAGATGGTGTAGAAAACCTTCCGCCTCATATGTTTTTGGTTCTTTGGTGTGACTGGATATTTTTGAGCTATGAATAAAAATCACTCAAATAGTCATAAAATGAAATCATAGTTCAGTTTAGAGCAAATAACAGAAGAAAAAAAATAAAGAGATTGCATCATGTTTGCCCTTAACCTTGAACTTTTCTCTCCTTACTTTAGCTTCCAGAGGAGCTATTGTGATGACTCAGACCCCAGCCTCCCTGCTCATCGTCCCAGGAGAGCCGGCCACCATCTCCTGCAAGGCCAGTGAGAGCGTGGTACATACTAACGGAAACACCTACTTGCATTGGTACCGGCAGATACCAGGCCAGACTATTGAGCCCGTGATCTATGAAGTTTCCAAAAGGGCCCCTGGAGTGCCTGAGAGGTTCAGTGGCAGTGGGTCAGTGTCAGATTTCACTCTGAAAATCAGCAAGGTGGAGGCTGAGGACGCTGCAGTGTATTACTGCCAGCAATACAAACAATATCCTTCCACAGTGGTACAGCCCTGAACAAAAACCTCTGTGTGTGTGGTGGGCCAGCTGCCCAAATGAATGGCCTGTATGGCTGAGCAGACACAGTCTATTCTCTGAGTCCAAAGAAGAGGAAGACCCTAAAAACCTCAGGGGAAGGATCTGGACATGAGTGCCTCGGCCATGCCTCCAGTGCCGGTAGTTTGGGACCCCATCAGGTGCACCAACCTAAGCATGGCAGAGCTAACAGGGAGGATGGAGGCGGTCCCAGTGCCTCTGAGCAACCAGACCTGAGCCACAACGAGCTGACTGGGAGGGCATCTGAAACCTCCCTGGCTGTGAACACTTGTCAGTTACAATGGTCAACATGACACCAGGCAATTGACACAGATAAGTGGCCACACAAGTTGAATGCATTTTGGAATTGTTACTTACAACTATTATCTTTTCATCCATCCAGCTGGTATTTTTAAAGGCAAACGTTTTCATTCTGATGCAGTCAAATTTTCGATGCTTTTCCTTCTAAATTGTGCTTTTGGCATCAAATTTAAAAATCAGCAGTTCAAACCCACCAACCACTTTCTGGGGCGGGAGCGGGGGGGGGGCAATGGAGCTTTGTGTATCCATAAAGATTTGCAGCTTCAGAACCTACAGGAGCAATTCTCCCCTGTCCAATTTTGCCTTGCTTGAAGCCACAATCAATGCACATGGAACTGAGGTCAAGAAATTGAATGACCCATCGCATTGGGTAAATCTGCTGCACAGACTTCTTTAAAGTGTTGAAAAAACAAGGAGGTTACTTTGAGGATGAAGGTGCACCTGCCCCAAACAGTGGCATTTTTAATCATCCAGTATGCATGTGAAAGTTGGACATTGAATAAAAAAGGCCAAAGAATAGATGTGTTTGAATTATGGTGCTGGTGGAGAACACTGAAACACCCTGACTGCCAGAAGAACAAGCAGAAGTATGTCTGGTAGAGGTATGGCCAGAGTGCTCCTCAGAGGCAAGGCTGGTAAGAGTTTGTCTCCCATACTTTGGACATGTTGTCAGGAGTGAAAAATCCTCGGAAAATGGCATCATGCTTGACGGAGAAGCAGCTCAAAAGATGAAGGCCCTCCATGAGATGGATTCACACAGTGGCTGCAGTAATGGGTTCAAACATAGGGACAATTGTGAGGATGGCACAGTGTTTCATTCTGTTGTACACAGTTTGGGTCACCATGAATCTGGACTGACTCGAGACCGAACCACAACAGCACTGTGTGTGTGTGTGTTGCATGTATGTCTCATTTTTGCAGTGACAATGTTGGCCGTCCAGCACTGAAAATTTCCTACTTATTCTATTTTTTAATTTAAAATAATGTTTCAGAGATGACAACTTCAATACTTAATTGTCTAAAAGGGAAAAATACAGCAAAACAAAAATTTCAGCTAATAATTTCATTAATTCCAAATGGCACTGCTATTATCTAAAGTGAATTTGATTTCTATATGATAGTAATAGATACATGGAAAATACCTTATTTGAATAGAGCCCTTTTAAAATGATAATCTAGAGATCTTTCTGATCTAGCCGTGCCTGTAATTATTAACGAGAAGTTTCAGAATATCTCCTGCTTCTGGTTATAGAAGTAAACTGAGATGAGTACCTATTCCAAACAATGAATTCTACAGAGAACACACTTATATTCCAATTTGTTATCTTTCTGGAAAAATATAGGAATCAAGCAGATGACCTATCCAATTATAAGGCAAATTACTTAAGACAGTATTTTAAAATAATTCAAATACATCACTGACTCAAAAAGTTATTAGGGAACTTAGGGGAAGAAAAACTTGATGGAAAAGAAAAGTCAGGTGTAAGCAGCGCCATGGTCATCTTTAATGTCCACACGTCTGGTCATGTCCAATCCTCTTCGGTGACTGTTCTGTTGAAGACAGAATCTAAAATGATACAAGTTTTTAAAAGTGCCCAACATATTGGGATTCAAAATGATAACACCTCATGTTGACCTTCCAAAATTGAAAAATGATACCAGAAAGAATCAAAGCACAAAACTTGCGGTACCAAATAGTACCGTGGGTTAAATACAACCACGTTTTTCTTGCTTCGACTGTGTCCCTGGCCCCGTAGGCTAGCTGTCTGAGGAGGCCCTGCGCAGACCAGTGGCTGCACTCCATTCGACTCCTCAGGTCGTCCCGGTGGCACGTGTCAAGCTAGCCGTCCCAGTCAAGGTCGTTAGCTGTCTCAGCTCCTCAAGCAGCACAGCCAGAGGGCAGCCAATGGGGCAGAAGCTCTTTTCTTATTTAAAAGACAGTATTTTCAACCTGTGATCAATCTTCTGCCTGAAGAAGATATTTGAGGTTTCCCATCGGGAGGGTCTGCTGACTACCTCTCGTTGGTTTGTTGTTTCATTCTGAAAATGTATTGGCGTTGTTTTTAGGAAGTTTTTTTTTTTTCTTAACCCGACTGAAGCACCACATTTGGAGGTACGATTTACGCTCTCCACTCAGTTTCCTACCACAGGCTCCTGTTCAGCTTTTCAGTTTACCTCCGATGTTCCAGTTCAGTGAGTTAGCTCTAGCGGTGGATTTTTCACCCTAGCAATTTTTTTTGAGTTGTGTTCTTACTGGTGTCTCTATGTCCTACCATACACATTTTAATTTATTAGGATCTACTTCAGATTCCACTGATACACCAAAGTATTAATCCCTATATAGCTCTATTCCCTCTTCTCCTGTTTTATGTGCTGCTTTGTTATGCCCATAGATTCTGTATTTGGTATAAACTCGAGACTGCATTGTCATAATGGTCACTTTATATATGTGTTGAATCACATTAACTGAGCATAGGTATTTGAGTAAGCATATACTCAGATAGGTTATATTTATCTTTAAATTTGCTCCTATGAGTTTGAATAGCTCTCTAGTGTCCTTGTCTCTGTCCAATACTGCTCTTCTCACACCTACCCCTTTTGGGTAGTTATTGTCAAATATATCATGTTCGTATATATTGAAGCCCTATAAATTAAATTACATATATTTATGCAATTATAGCCATTTAGCTAAGAAGCAGCAAAGCCCACATGGAAGAAGCACACCAGCCTGTGTGATCACAAGGTGTCAAAGGGATCAGGGATCAGGCATCAAAGAACAAAAAATCATATCAGTGTAAATGAGGGGGAGTGCAGAGTGGAGGCCCAAAGGCCATCAGTAGGCAGCTGGACATCCCTTTATGGAAGGGTCAAGGGGAGGAGATGAGCCAGTCAGGGTGCAGTGTAGCAATGATGAAAAAATACAACTTTCCTCTAGTTATTAAATGCTTCCTCCCCCTACTATCATGATCCCAATTCTACCTTACAAATCTGACTCGGGATGGACACTGGTACAGATAGAATGGAAACACAGGGAATCCAGGACAGATGATTCCTTCAGGACCAGCAGTGAGAGTGGTGATACCTGGAGGGTGGAGCGAAGGTGGGGTAGAAAGGGGGAACCAATTACAAGAATCTACATGTAACCTCTTCCCTGGGGGAAAGAAAACAGAAATGTAGGTAACGGGAGCCATCAGACAGTGTAAGACATGACAATATAATAATAATTTATAAATTATCAAGGAATCATGAGAGGGAAGGTGGGGAGAGAAGGGAAAAATGAGGAGCTGATATTAAGAGCTAAGTAGAAAGCAAATGCTTTGAGAATGATGATGGCAACAAATGTACAAATGTGCTTGACACAATGGATGTATGTATGGATTGTGATAAGAGTTCTATGAGCCCCATAAAATGATTTTTTAATTACATAATTGTCTTTACCTGTGTTCTTGTATTTTTCATGTAGATGCAAATTTGCATCGAGGTTTTACTTGCTTTCAGTTTGAAGATTTTTCAAAAACAATTTCTAATAAAGTGGGTATGCTAGCAACCCAGTCACTTACTTCTGATTGTTTTGCTATTATCTTTATTGTAGCTTCAATTTTCTTTCAAATTTTCAAAAAAATTTTCAATAAAAAATATCTGGAAGACAAATGTCTTTTCAACTCATTTCCAATCAGACCTAATCAAGGAAGAAAAAAACATCTGAGTATGTTTGTGGGGTTAGAATATGGGAGGTAAAACCAAAGCAATGGTTTTCTTTCTAATCGGCTCAAGCCTGTCTGCATGAATTGTGAGGGTGAGGGGAACCAGAGATTCACTCAATGACCACAGCAGCAAAACACCTTCCTGATTCTGAGCCTAGGACTTCTGGCTCAGAGGGGAGACTAAACATATCTGTCATATCGAGGAGCCCAGCTCATCCCGCCCCCAGCTGCTTTGCATATTCCTCCCAACCTACCCTCCACTCCAAAGCCCATATCAGGCGTGGATCTCTGCCCAGAATACAATCTGCCTCAATTAGAAGACAGAGTGAACAATGGAAAACCTAACTCATCTTCTCTACCTGCTATTACTATGGCTGCCAGGTGAGAGAACTAAGGGGTGGTTCTGTCTGTCATTGAAAACCTTTTCAGTGTTGTTGAATCTAGGACCTGGGACTTCGATAGCAAGCTCAATGACTAAAGCTCATTGCTGGGATCTGCTGGGATGAATCTAGATAACATGAGTAACTCTTGTGTTCTCTGTCCAATGTCAGATACCACCGGAGAAGTTGTGCTGACGCAGTCTCCAGCCTCCCTCTCTCTGTCTCCAGGAGACAGGGCCACCCTCACCTGCACAGCCAGTCAGAGTGTTGGCACCTACTTAGCCTGGTACCAGCAGAAACCTGGGAAGGCTCCCAGGCTCCTCATCACTGGTGCATCCAGCAGGGCCACGGGCATCCCAGGGCGGTTCAGTGGCAGTGGATCAGGGACAGACTTTACTCTGACCATCAGCAGCCTGGAGCCTGAGGATGTGGCCTCTTACCACTGTCTGGAGGCCAGCGGCAGCTGGAGCCCTCACAGTGATTCAACGCAGAGCAAAAACCTCAAGAACCCATCACTGATTTCTTTTTAAAGCATATCTGCTCTTTGCTTCCTTTGTTTACTAATGCAGCTGCTTTCAAACTCAACTTCCTTTTCATATGCAGGCAGCCTCTTTAGCCTGGTGCTAGTGAAAACATCACCCAAATGATAGCTTGGGTGACTTCTCTAGAGAAATGTCCAGATCCTTGAAAGGCACTTTTTGGAAAAGAAATGATTTGGTCTTTGATTCCTGGATATTGCCTCGAACCTAGCTATACTGGCAGATCTGGGGACAATTCCATGATTAATCAATCAGTTCAGGTTTACATGAGTGAATGATTCTATTGGTGTATTCTGTAGGTCAGTGCGATAACATAGCAACTATAACAAAAAGCAAGAATGAGGATGTAACCGTGAAAGCTGTCGTATATCAGAGATGAAAGATCTGTATGCAGAGAAAACTCAAATTAATCTAAGGGAAACTTGTATGTAAGTAATACCAAAATAAAAAATTGTATTAAATGATCAATTATTCAATTGTAGACTGGCAAAAAGGTGAACAATTAAACTTCTAAAATGCAGCATTTGCTATGCTTTCAATGTATCAAGTGCATTGTATGTTCTCTTCAGGAGCAAAACCACTGGAATTTTTACATAAATATCTGTAATTATTACTGGTGGTTGTGATAGGCAGGTGTATTGTATCAACCTGGCCAATGGGAACATGTGGAATTTGTAAGGTTGCAGTTTGATTGAAGGGCAAAGAGATAAATGGCTGGGCAAGGCCCACTCCTCTCTCTTGCCCTCCGGTGATCAGACAAGCGTGCAGCTGCTTTAACCAATTCCCTACCTCAACTTGTGAGCTATACTAGCTGTGGGACAGCCAACCCATAGATCGTGTTGCTCTCACTTGAGGTTACTTTGAAACCTGCTTCACCACGTGGCTGGTCTATACATTGCTTCAGGCTGTTGGATCCTGTCATCTCATCTTGCATTACTTGAGTTTATACCCATCCAGGTCTGCTTCACTAAGCTCCTGAGCTGCTGACTGTTGGTGACTCACCCTGCTCTTTGCTGCCTATAGCCGGACTGCGTGCATTACCCTAGGGAAGACTAAGCTATCTGCTTCCTTGATCTTGGACCCAGCAGCTTCAGGAGTTGAAAGACTTCCAGTATGTTAACTGTTCCACTGAAGTGAGTTGAACTGAGCCCTCTGTACTGCTGTGTGGACTAATTAGCTGTTACATTCCTTCATACTCATCTATCTATCTATCTATCTATCTATCTATCTATCTATCTATCTATCTAATCATAAGTGTCCTGGTTTTATTTCTATAGAGAACCCTGTCTAACACAGCGGTGATGCCATAAAGTCTGTCCTATCTCATAGTTTCCTATGTACAACCGGATGAATGACTGACTGATCTTTTACCATCCTCACTATTGTTCCTATATTTGAACCTCTTGTTGCAGCCACTGGATCCATCCATCTTAGGAGGTTTTGACTCTTTTATCTTGATCCTGTACTTTGTCAACATGATGCCCTTTTCTAGAGATGAGTCTCTCCTAATAACACGTCCACAGTACATGAGACAAAGTCTCGCCACCCTCCCTTCAAAGAAACTTAAAATAATTTCACTGTCAGATATTCAAAAAGAGTTTATGCCAATTTTACATAATCTAGTCTGGAGATTAGAAGAAAAGTATCTTACACTGAATTTTATGAGGAAAATATTTCTCTGATCACCAAATCAGATAAAAGTAATTTGAAAGAACGCTATAGACCAATACTTCTCATTAATATAAATGAAAACTCCTCTAAGATATTAACAAATAAAATCGGTATACCATGACCTCTCAGTCAAACTCACTGCCATTGAGTCCATGTCAGACCCATAGCAACCAGCATAGAATGGTCCCTGTGGGTTTTGAGACTCTAACTCTTCATGGGAGTAGAAAGCCCTGTCTTCTCCCTCTGAGCAGCTGGTGGTTATAAATTACTGGATTTAGGCTGATGGGTAAGTGCACGCCTTTGACATCCTGCATCTGAGTTCTTGGAGTGGCTTTTAGTTGGTCTCCATCATCTGTCAACACTAATGTCATTCCAACTGCCTGATGGACAATTGACCATGGCAAAGCTGGGGCTAGATGTGGCCCTGGCTATGCTAAGCACTCAAGCAACAGGACCCCTAGGGTGCAAAGCGTGATGGTGCAGAGAGCTGGAACCATCTCATTGGATCTCCCTGTGAGTTGTGAGTCCATAAATACAGACACTTGAAGATGCAGACCCTGCTCCTGACCACCCAGTTCAGTCTGATACTTGTCCTGCAGTCCCAGGACCCTCGGTCCTTCCTCTGGGAGGAACAGGATGAGGCACAAGGAAGGTGGGGAGAGTGCAGGGAAAGGACTTGGGGCCTGGTGCAAAGTACATCGTATTGTTTCTAATTCCTCATTTCCCCTCTCCTAGCCTGTTATTCACTTAACTACTTTATATCTCGCTGAATTTGGTATACATTGTCAGGTGTTATAGGACCCAGTTTTGGGAGTGGTGCAAGATTACTGTGGTAGTTACATAATTTCCTGTCAATGCGAGTGCATTAAGAATTAAGGGGTGGAGTTTAGCCTGTCAGTTGGGTTGCAGCTTGATGTCCTCATTTGGAGGCTCCACCGAGATACATAGCTCCCTGGAGGCTGAACCTAATCTCTCTCTCTGCCTTCTCTTTCCTGCTGTTGAGACACCCAGAGAGCTGAAGGATCAACATAGAGATGCTTCCACTGCCACTGGTTCCACAAGACTTTCTACCCACCAGCCTGTGATCTTCCTGCATTTGGCAGCATTGCATGTGCTGTGTGAGTCTAAAGAGGAGTTTATGGACTAGTGTCTGATATATGGGCTAATATCAGAATTATGGACTTGATCTCAACTGGGCTGGGGTGTTCTCTCAATATACAATTGCTCTTTGATATAAATGTCTTTCTTATATGTATTCGAGTATCCTAGATTTGTTTCTCTAGTCAACCGGTCTAACACAATTGCAGACTTGCCTTACAGCAAGTTACACTGCTGGCGATGCCATTGGAGTAGTTGTTGGGGTGTCCAGTGCTGTATCTAGCAGCAATGTTGGTGCAGAAGTCTGGTGTATCTCATCAGGTGGTCATGGAGCTAGAGAAGCTTTCCTGATGAATAAGGACATTCATTTTACCCAAGGAGAATGACCAACTTACAGAGAAGGTAAGTGAGCAGTTTGGGTGTTTTTTGAGGGTAGGAGGTGGAATTAGAATCCCTTGGATCAGACATTCTCCCTTTCCATGCACTTCCCTTTAGATTAGGGAGTTTGATGCAAAATGAATGGGAGAACTGCTATACTGGAGAGTGTGCATGGGGAGTCCAGGATAACGTCCTGGAGGAGGGGCTGAGCAGAAGCAGGATGGGAGTGGAGGGCAGAAGGCATGCCATGGAAGCAAATGTCCAGCACCTGGCATTGTCCTGCCAGCAGCCTTCCCAGGCCCTTCAGCATCTTGTCTCCTTAGTTCTAGGTACTCCAGTTGGCCTAAAAGAACAAAGTTCACCCCTATGAAGGAGGAAGATGGGGGTTTCTGATCCACAGAGGCTTACGTCTTGGAAACCTTACATTATGAGTCAGAATCAGCTCGATAGTAATGGATGTGGTAACACATTCATATATACTTTTCCACAGAGACATATGCATAGACTTCTACTTACAGAACCACACGCATATTTTTGTTATTATAACTGTGGTACATGGACTATCAAACACCAAATGCCTCCTTTATGAAGGGTAATAAGTACAATGATCTGTTTATGGCTCGTGATTTTTTTAGTTAAGGAAATAGTATTCATAAAATCAAGAATAAAAGAGGCTTGAATTAGATGATGAAATCTTGAACATAGACCTAATGCAATTGTACCAAAGTTGCATTCCAACATTAAAAATATAGACATAAAAGTAAGTGCATTTTTCATACAAGATTTTTTTGGGGGATGCGGTCAAAGTAAGGTCTCTTGCCAATTGTACTCTGTAAGATGATTACAGTAAGACCCTCCACTTTAGCATCCCTCAATCTCACATATTATAATGGACACTTCTCCAATCCACTCCACTATCCTAAACCTAAATAGGTCTGTGACTTATTGAAAGTAATAGTGTGAGTCCTCTGGGTTTACACGAGTTATTACTTTTTTTTTATTCTTGATGAAATGTAACTGAAGTAAAGAAGGTACATATTTATGCCAACTGCCCCACTTGAAGTCTCAGCTTGCACCCAGCACAATCTGACAGCACCCATGTAGAAATCCTGATCAGGGACCTGGGTGAGGCCTGAGCCAGGAGCACAAATAGTAGAATGACTGAAGTTTGTATATGTTACTAAGCTTTGGAGTGTTTTCTTTTTCATCCATGTGTAATAAGTAAAATCTAAACGAGCAAAAAGCAGAAAGAATATAGAGTAAGAAAATAATCTATTAAAAATAAAATAAATAAATAGAAATTTTTAAATGTTTGAAAAGAAAACGAAAACAATCTATTGATGCTAAATGAATATGGGAAAAGCATAGTTACCTTAATTGTTTTTATAGTTCTTCTGTAGATTTGACATCACCCCAAAATGTTAAAAGTGGCAAAACAATATGTACAAGACATATAGAAAGAAATGTACATGATTGAGAGGAATTAAAAAAAAAGAAAATCCTAATAGAAGCTTATACCATGTTCATGAATTGGTAAATTTAATCTTGAAAATATGATAATTCTCAAATTAGTTCAATCTAATTGTGCAATGCAATGAATTACTGTAATAGTTTTTCTAGCTATATTTTTTGTGACCACACCAAGGCACTTTTCCCAATGGATTTGGGTAAGGGAAGGGGGCGGGGTCATGATGCTGATAGGAACACGTGAGCCCATGAGTGATTGCTACCAGGGGCAGTGATGATTGTAAACCCTTGAATTTTTAATGGGATCGGTCAATCTTGCTGGGGTTTTGATGAGTTGTTGCAGTCGAAGGAAAGGCGGAGTCCACCACCGTCCAGAAGGAAGGAGGTCAGAAGTGGGCTGTCTCCTTTGGGCCCTGTGATCGCTGTACATTTAACCTCTTCATCTCAGGGACTGAAAACTATGACACCGGAGAAGTAGCCAAGGAGAAGCAACAGCAGAAGTAAGAGCCAGAGCATGAGCTAGAGTGGTGAGCTTCACAGCCCACGGAGAGAGTGAAGCTGACTTGGCTGCGGCGTTAGTGGAGTTGCAGTGTCTCCAGGCACTTAATGGAGGCGCAGACCCCAGAGTTAGAGTTGAGCGCCGACCAGCCTGAGGCTTATGCCTGGTAGCGTGCTCATCTGCTCATCGTGCCCCCTTCAGCAGTGCTCAAAGAGCCCTAGCCACACCGAGCAAGCAGGGCAGAGGTCAAGGGGCTCCGTGGCCAAGAGATCAAGGGCCAGAGACAGGAAGAAGTGCATTCTGGGCTTTCTCGATTCTGCACTGAAAAGGGTTAACTTTCCTAATTGTCCCCCAAATCATGAGTATGGTTTGTGAATTCTGTGCAGCCCTGGCAATGACTTCTAGAATCCAACTGAGAAGTGGAGGGTGCCGTGGGAGACGCAGCTAGGGTCAGACCTGGTAAGAAGGTGGAAGGTGGAAGGATGTTCAACAACAACCCTGCCTTCCAACCACCTCAAATACGCATAGAGGAAGGAAGTCGCCATCTTGTGGTGTGGACAGAACATTCCGCATGCTTCGATGGTCCTGGTGAAAATACTCCATAGAAATAGGATGGCGACGCTTTCCTGACCTTATTTTAGAAACGTCGTCAGGAAAGACATTGCTGGAAAAGGACACGGTCTTTGGTGAAGTGGGGGGCCAGTGAAAACGAAGGGGACCCTCAGTGAGATGGATTGGCACCGTCAATACAGCAATGGACTCAAACTCACCTAAGCGCACCAACAGGGTGTGGGTTCTACCAACATTCCCTTCTGCTGTTTGCAAATGCCCAGAGGGCAGCAACCACCAAGGCAACGCAAGGGTTTCAGATCCTTTCCTCCGTCGCTTCCTTTCCTGGTCTTTGACTCTCTCCCTCTCCCCGCATCCTTTCTTTCTCTTCCTCACTTCCTACCTCCCTTCCTTCCTTCCTTCCTTCCTTCCTCCCTTCCTAACTTCTTTCCCCTTTTTACCATCTTAAAACTTATCTGGCACAAAGTTGGGTCTTGGTGCATATTTGTTGGAAAAGGAGGTTAAAAATGAAATTTGGTTCTTCTGTTTATAGAGAAAAATCAAGGAATTGAAGTGAATCTATGGGAACAGGAAGTCATTCTCCTGAATTATCTGCTTGGTTTCATCCAGTCATGTTGTAAATTGTTAAACTAGCAAGAGAAAGTTTCCTAGAAAAAATATGGAGTAGGTTGATTAAACTGTTAGGATAGTTATTTGCAAAATAACGTGGGTTAATAGACTCAATGTTAGAAGAGGAGACAAGATGTAAAAATATGGGGCCTGCTAGGTCAGAGAAAGAACTGAGGGGGCACCAAGGAAGATGAGAAAGAGCTCAGCGATACCGGGGCCTCCCGGGGAATCCTCCCGAAGCCCTAAATGACAGAGGCTTCGCTGCCCTTTGCAGAATCAGGAAGCAAAGTCATACTTTATGACCCCAGCCTCCAGAGCCTGCCTTCACTACAGCACTGAAGCAATACTTCCCAACTTTCATAAACAGTCAGGTCACACCTCCACTTAACTCCATAAGGTGTTCAGTTTAAAGGAAATAGAAGAGAATGGCTCTACCTGCCATACTAGATCTCAAAGATTGACAACCTGTTTTCCAAAGCAAAAATTCACTTCTGTCCTCACAATATATCAATAGGAGCTGAGATGAGAGTTTGAAAAAAAGAGAGAGAGAGAGAGTGATAGAAAGCGACTGGGTAGCTGGGCATCCCATGTCTGATCCTTCAATAGTTTCTTCTTTGATCCTTGGACAGCCTTGAGCAGCAAATAATTTTGCAGCCTCTGCAGCCTTGGCATTCCAGCCCTTGCAGGGAAATCTAAAGTCATGGGCCATTGCCGTCTTACTGAAAACAATGTGTCCACACACTTAGATCATACCTGAAACTGATTTTTATTTCTTGTAATCCAAAGGAAAAAGAAATACAACTTATTGTTTGAAAATGTATGAAAAAGAAGTACATGTTATTCTGGAAATGACACAGTCAATGAGGAAAAAATTGAATGTCTCCTTACACTTAGCCACAAGGGGGGGGACCATGTACAACTCTAAACAAGTGAGAATTCTGGGTTTGATGAGAATAATGGTTGAGACTTGACTGACCCTGGTTATCATCACTATTACTATTATTATTATATCATCCTCATTTCATTTCAGAGCCTACCCTTTTTAATCCAACAATAATTTCACTGCTCCTATTTCTGCTCATTGTTCTAGCACTCTATGACCTTAGAGCAAATCACACTTAGAGAAGACTTAGAATGTCCTGACACATGGGCAATTGGCTAAAACCCAGATTGTTATATCACGTTTAATTACAAATGCTTGTAAGTCTGGGGAAAGGAATTACAAAGAAAATGCGTGTTAGACACGTGGTGAGGAAGAATTCCCAGATGCCACTGGAAAAGAGTGTCTCGAAGGTCTGACCATATGGCTGCATTAGGTGACAAGCATCAGAGAGGTCCGGATCTAGTTGTTTCTCTCACCCAGGGATGAGCTCTATTTCAAGACTAGCACAGGGACCCTGGGTACGAAGGATGCACTCAACTTCTAACATGTCTTTCTTGATGGTTGAGTCCCTCATCTCAGCCAACTTGCTTAATCTCTGTGATATCACAGAAGAAATTGACACAAAATACAATACAATCCCATTGACTGCGTTCTGTCTTATTAACAAAGGTGCCCTGATGACAAAGTGGATTAAGTATTAGACTACTATCACAAGATCAGTGCTTCAAACTCATCAGATGCTTTGTATGAGAAAGATGAGACTCTGCTCCCATGAAAAACGACAGTCTTGGAAACCCTGTGGAACAGTGCTACTCTAGCCTATGTGCTCACTGTGTATTGGAAATAGCTCAATGGGAGTAAGTTCATGAAAATATGTGTATATTACTAATGCTGCCTTACTAGTGTCATAGAGGTTGAGACTTTTTCCCCTTAAAATTTTAAAAATCATTTTATTAGAGGCTCCTACAACTCTTATCACAATCATACATACATCAAATGTGTAAAGCACATTTGTACCTTCATTGCCCTCATCATTCTCAAAACATTTGCTTTCCACCCAAGCCCCTGGCATCAGCTCCTCATTTTCCCCTCCCTCTTCACTCCCCCCCCTCCCTCATGAACCCTTGATAATTTATAAATTATTTTTTGTCATATCTTGCTCTGTCCCACGTCTCCCTTCACCCACTTTTCTGTTGTATGTCCCCCAGGGAGGAGGTCACATGTAGATCCTTGAAATAGGTTCCTCCTTTCCAACCCAACCTTCTTATTCCCTCCCAGTATCAATCACCACTCACACCACTGGTCCTGAGGGGATCATCTGCCCTGGATTCCCTGTGTTTCCAGTTCCCATCTGTACTAGTGTACATCCTCTGGTCTAGTCAGACTTGCAAGGTAGGATTCGAATCATGACAGGGGAGGGGGAGGAGGAAACATTTAGGAACTAGAGGAATGTTGTATTTTTCATCACTGTTACATTGAACCCTGACTGGCTTCTCTCCTCCCCGAGATTCTTCCAGCAGAAACCACACCAATGTCCTCAACCAATCATCTATAAAGTATCCAATAGGCCCCTCTGGAGTCCCAGCCCGGTTTAGTGGCGCTGGATCTGGGATGGATTTCACACTCACAATCACCAATGTGGAGCCTGGAGATGTTGCCTATTACTTCTGTGTGCAGAATACTTACTGAGATCCTACACAGTGTAACAGCTCAAAACGTACACTTCCCACTCTTCTGGGTAACCCCTGCCTCTAGGGAATCAAGGACAGATTAGCTGCTTCTGTGACTGAGGAACCAACCCGGGGTGATGTGAAAGGATGCTGAGCACTTGATGAAGTGGCAGGGAGACCTCAGTATGTGGTCCTAGTCTTGACCAGTGTCTACGAAGCAATGATGAGGAAGCTCACAGAGGGCTGACTTTCTCCTCTGAGGCTTACATCACCACTGCCCCTGATAGGAATGGCTACCTGTTCTCAGCTGAAATAAGACCAGGGGTCTTCTAAGCCCTTACCTCCATTGTTCTGTGTGCACATCTTTCCTGGAGGATTTGCTGTTAAGTATGTATGTATTCATAAGTGTTATGCCATTGTTTTATGATTATGGTTTATTTTTCATTGATTCTAATTCTATTTCTTGTCTTAAATTCTATTTCACACATATTATTACTGCCACTGCAATCTTTTGTACTGATGGCATAATACTTATACACTTAAAAAAAGGTGGGACAGGGATATACTCAGCTTCTGGAAGCTCTCATGGACCACTGTGGATAAACTGTGTGTTTATCCAAAAAAAGAAATAACTGAGTAACTATGAGTCAAATGTGCAGTTGGAAACTGTGGGAGAGAGACACCACTTGGAGAACTGGATATGCAAATGGGTCAAATCGCCGACCAGAGTAGAGCACAGGAGCAGTGGTTGGTGATGTCAGCCAAATTGCCATGGGCTCTGTCACTGACAGGCTATTTAAAATCAGAATAACAGAATTTAACATTGAATCTGAGAAGATAGTGAGGAGACAAGTCTCTCTGCACAAAAACAAAGTTAGGGAGAGACAAAACTTTCCTAGAACACTGACGTTTATTCAGAGCTCTGTTCGATTCACTTGTCAGGAAAGATGACAGTGTGAGCAGTTCTTTCATGAAGTTTCACATATGCTGCCTGTGGAACACTGCTTCCCATTACTCTGAACATGTACCATAAAATTTGCATAGTTTTCCCACATCGAACCCTCCCACCATGCCTGAGGTCATAAAATGTATTCTGTTCAACCGATGAAGAAACTGACAACAAGCAGGGTCAAGGCTGTGGAGGCTCAGCCTCAGCTCCTCGGCTTCCTGCTCCTCTGCATCTCTGGTAAGAGAAAGGCTGGCTTTGCTTCACAGAATTTCAGTTCTCTGAATCTCAACAGAATATGAGATTTTCAGAAAGACGTGATATCATTCATTTTCTCCAAACACAATGCTTTGTGTACTTAAAATGTTTCCTATGTTCTTCCCTAAACAGGTATCAGAGCAGTAACCTTACTCACACAATCTCCAGCATTTCTGTCAGCATCTCTGGGGACAACGTTGAGATCGCCTGTAAAGCCAGTCAAGACATTGATGATGATGTGCACTGGCATCAACAAAAACCAGGAGAAGCTCCTAAGCTCATAATAAAATATGTCTCTACTCTCATCTCCGGGGTTCCCTCCCGGTTCAGTGGCAGTGGATATGGAGTAGACTTTACTATGAAAATTAATAACTTCGAATCAGAGGATTATGCATATTATTTCTGTCAGCAAGATGATAATACACCTCTCACAGTGATATGCCCTGTGACAAAAACCTCCAGATGTCCTCACTGAGATTGCCTCAACTGCTACTGAAAATGTTCACTCTGTGAACATAGCTGACCCTTGTGCATTTGTAAGGGTTTTCTTTTTTTTTTTTAATTAATACAAATGCTTATTGAGTTCCCTTTCTTTCTTTCGGTTCCTGTAATTTCTGCTTCAGCCCAAACTGCCTGATACACTTATCTGATACTTTATGAACCTTCAATCACATTACTCACTTATGCAGTGATCTCACTTTGAAGCAAACGTGACTTCACTACGCATGTCAGCCTGGCGATGTAGTGGTGATGTGTTGGGCTGCCATCCACAAAGTCAACATATGAAGCCATGATCTGCTCCACAGGAGAAAGATGGGACTCTCCCATAAAAAGTTAGTCTCAGAAACTCACAGGGACAGTCCTATCCTGTCCCATAGAGTCACCGTGAGTCAGCATCAACTCGAATACTGTTGGTGAGATGTTCGGCTGGGTTCTCTAGACAAACCAGAAGCTTTTCCTGACTCATGTAGCTGCCAGGGCTGAAGAACCAGGAAGCAAGAAGACCAGGGGTGATGGAGAGTCACAGGATAGGTTCTGATAACTCCAGGGTGGGCAAGCAATATGGCAGGTCATTGGCCGAAGTCCAAAGAACTGACGGTTGATGAGTCAGTTGCAGGATCCAATGCAGGAAGAAGGAAAGAAGCTAGCAGATTTTAACATTGGTAAAGCGGGACACCATTGATAAACTCATATTCTGGCGAAATAGCCACTTGGCAGCCGAAAACCATACACCCTAGCTTGTCGTGCATTCTTTCCAAAAATCAGGACTTTTTTTTTTTTCAGAAATATATATTTTTTTATTTTAACAATTTATTGGGGCTGATACAATTCTTTTCACAGTTCATACATATACATACATCAATGGTATAAAGCACATCTGTACAGTCTTTGCCCTAATCATTTTTTTCTCTTTTCTTCTTTTACATTTTATTAGGGACTTAAACAACTCTTACCACAATCCATACATATACATACATCAATTGTATAAAGCACATCCATACATTCCCTGCCCCAATCATTCTCAAGGCATTTGCTCTCCACTTAAGCCCCTTGCATCAGGTCCTCTTTTTTTCCCCCCCTCCCTCCCCTTTCCCCCCTCCCTCATATGCCCTTGGTAATTTATACCTCGTTATTTTGTCATATCTTGCCCTATCCGGGGTCTCCCTTCCCCCCTTCTCTGCTGTCCCTCTCCCAGGGAAGAGGTCACATGTGGATCCTTGTAATCAGTTCCCCCTTTCCAACCCACTCATCCTCCACTCTCCCAGCATCGTCCCTCACACCCTTGGTCCTGAAGGTATCATCCACCCTGGATTCCCTGTACCTCCAACCCTCATATGTACCAGTGTACAGCCTCTGTCCTATCCAGCCCTGCAAGGTAGAATTCGGATCATGGTAGTTGGGGGTAGGAAGCATCCAGGATCTGGGGGAAAGCTGTGTTCTTCATCGATATTACCTCACACCCTAATTAACCCATCTCCTCTCCTAAGCCCCTCTATGAGGGGATCTCCATTGGCCGACACTTGGGCCTTGGGTCTCCACTCTGCACTTCCCCTTCATTTAATATAATATATATATACACATACATATATACATATACACATATATACACATACATACACACACTTATATCTTTTTTTTTTTGCATGATGCCTTATATCTGGTCCCTTGGGCACCTCGTGATCGCACTGGCCGGTGTGCTTCTTCCATGTGGGCTTATTTGCTTCTCAGCTAGATGGCCACTTGTTCACCTTCAAGCCTTTAAGACCCCAGACACTATCTCTTTTGATAGCCGGGCACCATCAGCTTTCTTCACCACCTTTGCTTGTGCACCCATTTGTCTTCAGCGATCCTATCATGGAGGTGTGCAGTCAATGATATGATTTTTTGTTCTTTGATGCCTGGTAACTGATCCCTTTGGGACCACTCGATCACACAGGCTGGTGTGTTCTTCCATGTGGACTTTGTTGCTTCTGAGCTAGATGGCCGCTTGTTTATCTTCAAGCCTTTAAGACCCCAATCACTATCTCTTTTGATAGCCGGGCACCATCAGCTTTCTTCACCACATTTACTTGTTCACCCATTTTGGCTCCAGCCGTTGTGTCGGGAGAGTGAGCACCATAGAGTTCCAATTTAATAAAAGAAGGTATTCATGCATAGAGGGAGTGTTTGAGTAGAGGCCCAAGGTCCTTCCGCCACCTTAATACTTGACCTATAAATATAGACACAAAGATCTATTTCCCCAACCTCCTATATATATTTGCATGTACATGTCTTTGTCTAGACCTCCATGAATGCCCTTTGACTCCTAGCTCTTTCCTCCATCTCCCTTGACCTTCCTCCTGCCCTACTACCATGCTTCATCGCCACCTGGGCTAGAGTATACCTCTTCTCTAAGCAACCTTACCCTTGATCATTTCCCACCAGGCCTGCCACTCCCCCTTCTCTACCATTTGGGGTCCCATGTTTTTCCCTTGTCCCTGGGGTTGTTAACACCACTTCCTTACCCCCCCTACCCCCCCACCCCAAGTCCCCCCGGAACTGTCGGTCCCATTGTTTTTCATCCAGATAGTTCATCCAGCCTGTCCTATTCAGACAGACCTGTGGAGTCACTAACATGCACGAAAACTAG
This sequence comes from Tenrec ecaudatus, assembly GCF_050624435.1. Taxonomy (NCBI): domain Eukaryota; kingdom Metazoa; phylum Chordata; class Mammalia; order Afrosoricida; family Tenrecidae; genus Tenrec; species Tenrec ecaudatus. The sequence goes on along the minus strand of NC_134540.1, from coordinate 66,440,735 downwards.
ACAGAGGAACACAAAGCAACAGTATACAACCAGACAACAAAACAACCAAAACAAACCACTGAAAAAGAACAGAACAAAACAGTTCACAAGAGAAAAGCTTGTAGTTAGTTCAGGGATCTTTGCTGGCCCTTAGGAGCGTTTTCCAGTCCAGTCTGTTGGGGCACCACGCCCTGGCCCCAAAGTCCACTTTCAGCATTCCCTGGGGACCTTGCCACTCCATTCCCTTGCTGTTCCGCTGCACTCCCCCAGTGCTTTGCCTCGGTGTGGTGGGATCAGGTCAGGTGCAATTCCCACACTGTGTCTCCGGTGCTGTCCCCTGTATCGCCCTTAGTCACTGAGGGGCATCATGTCTCATAGTAGGGCCAGCCATGTTGTTCTCTCTGTGGACTGGCTGCTCTACTCAGGAACATCATCATCACGGCCTGGTGGGCCAGGCTGTGCTCCACTCTCTCCTCCTGCCCCTTCATCTGCTCCCGTGTGCTCTGATCAAATATGTCCATCTCCCATAGCTGCAGTGTCAATGTCGTCCTTTGGAACAAATTCTTTTCGGGGGAGGGGCAGGAATCCACTTAATTTATGGTGCTGGGGCCAGCCTCCCAGACCTCTCCACCGGTTCCCTCCTCCACGCCGGGATATTGCATTCACACCTTGCGACACTGGGTTGAAGTCTGGTTCCACTTTCCCTGTGGAGATATAAACCATACCCTCCCCTTGGGTGGATTAATGCCCCATTTCTGTCATGCTGATTGTACTTACCTCAGGGGACTCATGTTGTACCTGTCCCTTTGGGTCTGGCTTACCTCGCTTAACATAATTCCTTGAGCTCTTCCCATGAAATAACGTGTTTCATGTGCTCATCGGTGCTTTTCAGTGCTGCATAATACTCCATTGTGTGTATGTGCCAAAGTTTGCTAATCCACTCGTCTATCGATGGAAACTTAGGCTGTTTCCAAGTCTTTGCTATTGTGAATTGTGCCGCAATAAACTTTGGAGCGCATATGACTGGTCGTGTTTTATTTGCTGCTTCAACCGGGTATATGCCCAGTAGAGGGATGGCTGGGTCGTAAGGTAGATCAATTTCCATTTTCTTTAGGTATCGCCAGATTGCTTTCCACAGTGTCTGTACAAATCTGCACGACCACCAGCAGTGGAGGAGGGTTCCTACTTCACCACAGCCCCTCCAACACTTCTTGCTCTCTGATTTACTGATCTGGGCTAGCCTCAGGGGTGTTAGGTGGTATCTCATGGTTGTTTTGATTTGCATTTCTCTTATGGCAAGGGACTTCGAGCACTTTCTCATATATTTATTGGCCATATTGATCTCCTCTCTAGTGAAAGTTCTTCTCATTTCTTTTGCCCACTTCCTTAGGGGGTTAACTGTTTTCCTCTTTTTGCAGGTCATGATGGTGTTGTAGATTTTAGTAATGAGCCCTTTGTCTGACGTGTCATTACTAAAAATCTTCTCCCAGTCTGTGGGTTGCCTTGTCACCGTCTTGGCAAAGTCTTTCGAGGTGCACAGGTGTTTTATTCTTATTAGATCCCATTTGTCGATTTCCAGATCACCTGTGTGTGTCCCCTTCCCTGTTGCAGTGAGCCTATGTGCTCCCTGGGCCAGTGCTCTGAGATTAGTCCCGATTCCCTCCTTAATGGTCCTGATGGTTTGGGGTTTGACTTCTAGATCTGTGATCCACCTTGAGTGTATTCTTGTGCATGGGGTGAGGTAGACGTCTTGTTTCAACTTTCTACATGTGGATATCCATTGTTTCCAGCACCACTTATTAAAGAGGGCATCTGCTTCCCACTTGACGTTTTTGGGACCCTTGTCGAAGATCAGTTGTCTATATGCTGATGATTTTACTCCTGGGCTTTCTATTCTTTTCCACTGGTCTGAGTGTCTATCATTGTGCCAGTACCATGCTGTTTTGACCACTGTAGCTGTGTAGTAGGCATTAAAATCAGGTAGGGCGAGTCCTCCAATTGTGTCCTTCTTCTTGAGGAGTTCTCTGCTAATTCTGGGTTTCTTCCCTCTCCATATGAAGTTGGTGGTCAGTTTTTCCAATTCTTTGAAGAAGGTTGATGGTAATTGGATTGGTATAGCATTGAACTTGTAGAGTGCTTTAGGAAGAACTGTCATCTTTACTATGTTCAGCCTACCTAACCATGAGCAGGGGAGCTTCATCCATTTGTGAAGGTCACTTTTGGTTTCCTGTAATAGGGTTTTATAATTATGCTTATAAAGGTCTTTAGTATTTTTTGTTAAGTATATTCCTAGGTATTTCAGTTTGTTCTTGGCTACTGTGAAGGGTACTTCCCTCTTAATCGCCTCTTCCATGGCCCTGTCCGATGTGTATAGAAACCCTACCGACTTCTGTTTATTGATCTTGTATCCTGCTACTCTTCCGTATTCCTCTATTGCTGTAAGTATTCCAACTGTGGAGTTTTGGGGGTCTTCAATGTATAGGATCATGTCATCTGCAAATAACGATAGTTTCACCTCCTCCTCTCCCAACTGGATCCCTTTGATGTCCTTCCGCTGTCTTATGTTGTTAGCCAGAACCTCCAAAACGATATTGAATAGAAGAGGGGACAGGGGGCATCCTTGTCTTGTACCCTTTTTCAGTGGTATTGTTCTTGTCTTTTCTCCATTGACTATGATGTTGGCTGTTGGTCTTTCATAGATAGCTTGTATGAGCTTGAGGAACTTACCTTCCAATCCTATCTTCATGAGTGTTTTGATTAGGAATGGATGCTGGATGTTGTCAAATGCTTTTTCTGCATCTATGGATATTATCATATGGTTTTTATCCTTTTTCTTCTCGATGTGGTGTATGATATTGATGGATTTTCGGATGTTAAACCATCCCTGCATCGCTGGGATGAATCCTACTTGGTCGTGGTGAATGATATGTTTGATGTTCCTTTGTATTCTATTGGCCAATATTTTGTTAAGAATTTTTGCATCTATGTTCATTAGAGATATTGGTCTATAATTCTCTACACCTGTGGGGTCTTTTCCCTGTTTGGGTATCAAAGTAATGCTGGCTTCGTAAAATGAGTTTGGGAGCTTGCCGTTCTTTTCTATGTTATGGAATACTTTGTGGAGGATCGGTGTCAGCTCTTCCCTGAATGGTAAAATTCTGCTGTGTAGCCATCTGGCCCTGGGGCCTTTTTCCTTGGTAGGTTTTTGATGACACTCTCTATTTCTTCCTTCGCTATGGGTTTGTTGAGGTTCTTGATCTCTGTCTCAGATAATCTAGGGATAGATTGTTTTTCTAAATATTTATCCATGTCTTCCAGGTTTCTGAATTCATTAGAATACAAACCTTCATAGTACTTTGTGATTATCCTTTTTATCTCATTGGGGTCTGTTGTTATTGCCCCCGATTCATCCCTCATCCTGGCTATTGATGATTGTTCCTTTCTATCTTTGGTAAGCTTTGCCAGGGGAGTGTCAATTTTATTAATTCGTTCATAAAACCAGCTTCTAGTTGCGTTAATCCTTTGCATTGTTCTTTTGTCTTCCCACTGGTTTAACTCCGCCCTGATTTTTATTATTTCTTTTCTCTTGCTATTGGAGGGGTAGTTCTGTTGACTCTGTTCTAGTTGTTGGAGGTTTTGTGTTAACATATCTGTCATATGCCTTTCTTCTTTTTTCATGTATGCATTCAGTGATATCAAGCTACCTCTGATAACTGCCTTTGCAGTGTCCCATAAGTTTTGATATGTTGTATGCTCGTTCTCATTAGTTTCTAGAAATTTCCTGATATCCTTTCTGATCTGGACCTTAACCCATTCATGTCGCAGGAGATCGTTGTTTATTCTCCAATTGGTGGCCCTTGCTTTTCTGGGTGCCCTCCTATTAATCTCCAGCTTTATGGCATGGTGGTCTGAGAAAGACCTCTGGATAATATCTATGTGTTTGAATTTACTCAGGCTGGCCTTGTGCCCCAGCATGTGATCTATTCTTGAGAAAGATCCGTGTGGATTGGAGAAGAATGTGAAACCTTTTGCTTTTGGATGAAAGGCTCTATAGATGTCTATCAGGCCCTATTGCCTAATTACATTGTTTAGCTCTCTGGCCTCTTTGCTGAGCTTCTTTCCCTGTGACCTGTCTTTCTCTGATAGTGGAGTGTTGAAGTCCCCCACTATTATTGTTGTTTCCGTGATTTCTTCTGTCATTTTTTTAATAGTTTGTTTGACGAAATTTGCCGCACCATTATTAGGTGCGTAAATATTCAGTATGCTTATTGCTTCCTGGTTTACTGAGCCTTTGAGCATTATGTAATGTCCCTCTTTGTCTTTTTTTATGTTTTGGATCTTGAGATCCATTTTGTCGGAGATTAAGATAGCCACTCATGCCTTCTTGGAGTTACCATTTGCTTGGTACTTTCTGCCAGCCCTTTATTCTCAGCATATGCTTGTCTGCTTGCTTAAGGTGTGTCTCTTGCAGGCAGCAGATTGATGGGTTATGTTTTCTAATCCAATCCTCCAGCCTCTTTCTTTTAACATATGAATTGAGCCCATTTGTATTCAAAGTGATTATTACAATCTCTGGCTTCATGGTTGCCATATTCTGTTTTGTGTTTTGGGTCTTTGCCTATCTTCCTTCATATCAGTGTACTGCGTTTGAGTGGAGGGTTTCTATAAATCAGGACTTTTTAAAAACGCCGCTGGATGCAGGAAAAAATGTTGAGAATCGGGACTGTCCCGCCAAGAGCGGGATGTCTGAAACTTCACTTCAATTTCACGCCACCAACTTCTTATACCTGCTTGGCTGCCCACAGCAGGTCTCATCGTGGAATCAATTACACGTTGTTCGGTCACATCTGGGGGCATAACAAATCCCTGATGGCAGAGTGGTTACGCGTTAGGCTTATCTGAAAGGTAGGCATTTCAAAATGGCCAGCTGTTCCGTCGGATGGTGCTTCCTAGTCCCGTCAAACTGTCCGTCTCAGAAACTTCTAGTTCTTCGAGAGGGTACCAAAGAGAGAAAAGGAAAAATGGAATTGTGCTGGGCAGAGCAAACCTTTAATAGTACTTCTTTCCCCCCACGAGGCGAGCATGGAGCAACTCGCTCTGCACCCAGTGGTGTCGCCTGGGAAGGTTCTCTCTGGTCACAGGGAATTTTTTCATAAAAGCAGTTCTGTCAACCTCGTTTTTTGTGATGGCCGATTTAAGAGAACAGCATGCGCTGTGAATGTTTGTTTCCTGCTTGGAAAAAATGCCTCAGAAACGGTTGCGATGTTGAACACAGCTCACAAGGACAGGGCTGTGGAATGACTCTGGTGCGAGAGTGGTTTTCTCATTTCAAAAAAGGTGAATGTCGACTGATGACAAACCTCGTTCTGGACTTCCTGAATGGTAGAAATGCCAAATCCGAGTGCATCTGGAGTCTTCTACACCAGGTCAGACTGTTGATCAAGTTTTCTATTTAGAAGTTTTGAAAAGATAGTGTAAAAAAAAGTTTTTTTAAAAGAAAAGATAGTGTAACAGTATGCAACAAAAAAGACCTGATTGTGGCAGACAGTGGGGGATGGGGTGGGAGGGGTGGGGGAGGCTGGGTGGGCGCTGGTTTTGCCACCATGACAGTGCACCTGCTTAATGCAGCCATCTCGGTGTGCCTGTTTTGGGTGAAAACAACATGCTTCTCTTGCCCCACGCACCTTATTCTCCTGACCTCGTTCTACGTGACTTCTCTTTGCTTTCAAAAATGAAGAGTGACATGAAAGGACAGCGATTTGATGACATAGAAGAGGTGAAGAAAAAAGTGAGGAAGGTGCTGTCAGCCATCCAATCAGATGAGTTTGACAAATGTTTCCACGAATGGAATCGCAGATTTGACAAACGAAGTAAGAGTAATAGAGAGTACTTTGAATGTGATAAGATTGTTTCATAAAAAAATTAAATATATAGCTTTGGAAAAAATCCTGTTTTGTGTGTGTGTGTGTGTGTGTGTGTGTGTGTGTGTGCCCGTGCGCTTGGGGGGAGCCCCATGTATAAGGTTGCTCTGAGCCGGCATCTACTTGGTGGGGTTGAGTTTGGGTTTTTTTTGGATTTGAGCGCTGACCAATGAAAGCCCTAGCAGAGCCACATTGACACAGGACTTACTCATCACATTAGGGCAAGTCTCTATCTTTTGCCACACAAATCACTTATTTCTCCAAGAAAAATGGTTCTACAGGTCAACATGGATTCATTTTATGTTCCAAATGACAGTAAAGACAAGCTTCCCTCTCCCTGGAAGCACGTCCGGAGTCATCCACACAGATGTTCTGATTCATCCCTAATCCATCTATCGTTTCCCAGATCTTCCAGAATCTTCCTCGTTTCAGCTAAATGAAGAACCAGTAAGTGGTACGTATGATAACACCACTTAGATAAATATTCAATCTCTCCTTAGATTCCTAGGATTGTCTCCAGACTCTTTTCCCTTGTTATAATGAACAAGAGGATATATCTTCTGGGCTTTTTTGTTTTCTTTTTTAAGGTTTTTGTTCCTTTATGTAATTACAGGTTAAAAGGGTGGCCTCTGTACACTTGACCTCGATATTAGTTGGGCAGTGTTGAGCTTAAGCTCTTGTTCCAGTGCTTACATGTCACCTGGAATGAGTGAAATCCCAAGTGCTTTTCCTTAACCCGAAGGTTGGGGTAAATACTGACGTGGTTGAGAGCTGTCACTGAGGGGTGTCTGCTTCATGGCAGCCCTAGGTGCGCAAAGTAGAACTTCTCAGAAGGGTTTCAAAATAGTGACTTTTTATGAACAGCTCACCGGGCCTGTCTTCTGAGGTTCTTCTGGGTGAGTTTAAACGTTGGAACTTTCAGCTAAGCATGAAGCCCGTGAGCACAAGAGTATGTGAGAAAGGCTGCATCATGTAGTCTTTCTTGGATTTACGATGTTCTATTTAGGATTCTCACTAAAGCTTTGGTTTGGTTTGGTTTGGTTTTTTAATCTTACTCAGAGAAGTCTTGATGAGGACTTACAAAAAGCAAGCTGTACGAACTACTTGAGGCGTCCTTAGCAACCAGAATGGTTGCCTTAAATGTGGAAATTCAGAACACTACAGAGACATAGATGTGTGCACCATTCCACTCTCATAATCAGGAAGTTTAGCTGAGCGGTTGTTGTTTAAAGGCACTTTGCTTTGATCTGTGGGAAAGAGACGCTAATCTCGGAACCCTGCTGGTATAGTAGTTATGAGTTGGGCTTTGATCCAAAAGGTCAGTTGTTCAAAACCAGCAGCCACAAATCTGGAGAAAGATGAATTTTCTACTCCCATAAACAGTTACAGTCTCAGAAACTCACAGGGCCACTAATGCTAGAGGTGCACAAATACAAGGATCCATGGTGATGCTGTTGGGTAAGCGCTAGGTTGTTAACCAGAAGGTCGGTGGTTCAAACCTGCCAGTCTCTACAAAAATGAAAGATGAGGCTTTGGAAACATTATACTGGGTCACTCTGAGGTTTCTAATATGTAAGCTATGACCTCATAATTTTCAGACGAGGCCAGATTTGTGTTGTTGAATTATTACAACCAATATCTGGAGAATTTTCCTGTATGATGATAAAACTTGCCCAAGTCTAATTAATCCCCAACCTTTATCTGAAATGCTACTGCACTCTGAAATTGCATTTAATAAAATTGAATATGAACATTTGTGCTTCTTGGTTTTTAGTCCCGATTTGAAACTCTCCCTTTCTTATTTAATGTAATCTCTCTCCTGATTTTTATAATAAAAATTAACAGCACTATTAGTGTTGTTATGATTAGTCCAAGAGCTGGTGTTTGTTGCATGAAGCAGTCAGGTCGTGGAACAGATTATTAAGAAAAGTTCAAATTAAAATGTATTTATTCTTTCCAAATCCTTATGACATTTTCTCTGAGCAAGTCAAACTCAAACTTGTAGTGAGACTCCTGGCCAGGATTCTGGCACAACGGATCCCTTCTTATGTGTTCATGAATATTTGTTTACACAGGAGACATAGAAGTCCATTTCAACCCCAGAGGAATGAATAGAAACATGGGTTAGAGTTTTGTGGTTGCTGTTTTAATATAGACGTGTTTACTCCTTGCCTGTCAACTGTGTTCTCATGGAATCAGTACCACACACACCACATTCCAATATTCTGGTGGATTCTAGTAGCCTGCGATCATTGAAGTAGCTAGAAGAGGCAAGGTAGTTTACGTGAGGAAGTGCATGCACCTGCTGATTTGAACCTGGGCCTCTCACACTGTTGTCACAGCAACATTACAAGATCAGCCTCTATCTGTGGTAAAGGTCCCCCCAAACTCAAACTGCCAGCTAGTCGATGCCAACTCAAAGCAACGATGTAAGGCAGGAGAGGACTGCCTCATGAGGTTCCGTGACTGTAACTGATTACAGGAGTAGAAAGCCCAGTCTCTCTTCCTGATGGTTTTGAACAGCTGACCTTGTGGATCAAAGCCCAACATGTAACCACTATGACCCTAGGGGTTCCATGATACAGGTCATATACCTTCAAACATTGGATGAGTGGTTCCATGTGTCAGAAATCTTTGGACAAACACTTGCTAAACCACAAAATCAAACAAAGTCTTGCTGGCATATGAAACATTTTTTTCCAAAAGGGATTAAGAATTTTTACCTTCTAATCCTTAATGCATGAAGCTCCAAGTCCCATATCCCAATCACTTCTCGGCAATAGGAGATATACAGTGTTCCAGACTGCACAGTGTTACAGACGGCATACAGTGATACAGACTGCATACAGTGTTACAGACTGCACAACGTTACAGACTGCAGCAAAACCTTTCACTCGTCTGGCACAGCCGCTGCCCCTCGGGTGCTTGGAGGTCATAGTTATAGTTCCCTGTGTTGGGGTAAAGAGATGAGGCATCAAATTGAACAGGACACCAGAAAACTCATCAATTGAGATAAATAATTATCCAGGGGTATAACCCACAGCTAGTGGCCCAGAAGACCTTTTGAACTGCAAGCCGCTAAACTCCCCAAATCTCAATGTAACACTTTACAGCTAGCAGAGTGGTGGTTTTCTAAATGTGTAAGAGGAAACGAAGAACAGCAGAGAAATAGCATGGTGACTCTCCAAACACAATCTCATCATCAGTAAAGGCTAATGCATGTTGGTCATGGTCAAGTTCAGAAGCAACCCTGAGTGGGATTTTACTCCACAGCTAGGAGTTTTCCTCTCCTGGGAAAGTCTCTCCAACCTTCACAGTTGGATGGCACTTGCTTGAAGTTTGCTTGGTTCTTTTTCCACATATGCCAAGGCCATTCTGATTGGTATTTGGCCTTGTTAAAAGACTTTGGACCAGGAGATGATATTTTGACCAACGGGTGCCAGCCCTGTTGCCACAATGATGGTTTTACTCTATAGGAAAAAATGAACTGATTCTTGTGTTACTTCATTAAAGGCCTCTTAGATCATCATTCACAAAATCGTACTTCTGGTATTCAAGATAAGCACCATGATGGCCTTGTGAGATCAGATGAGAGCAGTCAGTTGGTCTCAATATATCAGTGTTCTGTGTTTCTAACTGCTGGCCTTTGCTCTGACTAATGAAAGAAATGGGAGATAGCTTGGTGAAGGAGCAGAACATTAAGTTTGATCAAGTTTAAAATATATTGGGATTATATTGTCAATGCTCTTCCCATTATGTGTAAGGAATTTGGTAGATTATTATCTCAATTCTGTACCCATTACATGTAAGGAATTTTATCCCACTGGATATTAATGGTTCTGTCAATTAGAGGTAGGAAAATAAACCAGTGAGAATTTAGCCAATTCAAATATATTCTTTTCTTTTGGGGTTAACTGAATCCATTTCTAGAGGAATTTGAATTTTATCAAGTATCTGAAAATAAAGTCAATGTCAACTTTCCTAATATAGAAGTCAAGAGGGTGACTTTCTATCAAGAGTCATTCACACAGGTTAATACATCATTCAAACCCAAAGACACAGAGGAGGCAGTAGCTGGGTGGTTGCAGCCCCATCCAGCTACGTTGGGGAATATTCCACCAGGGCTCCGGGCCACTAGGTAGCATAAAAATGGCATCAATACTACCTCAAGGACTGATAACTGCCTCACAGACTCTCTCATAAAAGAATTCCCAAATGGTTCTGCTCGGTGTCTCAAACTTTAGGGATAACTCGGGCAATTTGTGAACAGTTGGCTCCAGACCCAGATAGACTGATTTTGTAGGTGTTCATGAGTTCACCTCATTCCTAAAGGAAGTTTTGTTGGGAACTGAACTCTAGGACAATGACTACAATTCTATCATTTTGAAGACAAAACAGTCATCACCCCAAACTAAAATCCATTAGTGCTGGTTTCTCCAGTGAGAGAGTAATTATATCACTCCAGGCAGATTTCAACTCCCGTTGTGAAGAGCTGTCCCTGGGATGGTGGTAATTAGGACAAAACCAGCCAAGAGGAACTTCCTTCTCCTCTCCTCTGACCTTTATCTCCATCTCTGCCCGCTACTCGCAAAATCTAAAAGGGTGCATTGGCCAAGCATTCTGAGAATTATGTTAGAGGTGGGGCTGTTTCCTCATCCACCCTTCCCATCCATGGACATTCTGGTTGTAGGAGGAACAGAACAGCATAGTGGTCTCATAAAGTCTAAGTACACACAGCCATCTATAAAATTGAAATCATAGCCTTTTTGTCCATGAGGTCAATATTTATTATTCTAATGACACTAGTTACACAAATATACACATATTGTGTTTTTTTAATATTCCAATGACAGAAAGGGACACAAATTACAATATCATTCATGTAATATGTATGCAGTAGCCTTTACTAATAAATCTCCCAAAGCAATTTTTAAACATGTAGAGCCAGTAGAGTTGTGATTTTCTGATTACATGTACTAAAACTGAGCAATTATATATGTGTGTGTAAATATATATATATATATATATACACACACACACACACACACCCTGGTTCCACAGTGGTTACATCTTGGGTTGTGATCCTTAAGGTCAGATGCTGGAGAATATGGAGCTTATCTACTGCCGTAAACAGTTATCTTCTCGGTAACCACAGGCACAGTTCTGCCTTGTCCTGTAGGGTAACTATGAGTCAGCATCAACTTGATGGCAGTGAGTTTGGAATATATGGGGGTTTGGGTGCACAGTAGCATGGAGACTATCGAAGAAGAGTGCACGTTGGCCACGGTCAAGGGCAGAACCAGCTCGGACTGGGATTTCTTCCCCTAGGTAGAACAGTATATCAGACCGTCAGAGTTTGAGGGCTCTGTTTTATGTGCTTAGGAGCCTGGTGGAGGAGAGATTATGTGTAAGTTGCATTGTCAGAAGCCAACAGGGACAATTCTACCCTCTTCTATGGGGTCAACATGACTCATAATTGACTTGATGGCAGTCAGTTTGCTTCTGTTGGTTTGGTTTCATGTAATTGGTCTTTCTCGCTGTCTACTGCACACTCTTCTATAATCTGACTTCCTGCGAAGATTTTCATACCACAAGAGCTCAGCTATTTTCAGATGGGTTTTTAGGCTAATAGAAGGGGCTCCATTGCCATTATACTGTTTGAGTTCATTTTAGGGTAACTTGGAGTTAGGAGTGCAAGTTAATTATTTTATACAGCTCTAAAGTTGTTCCAGTATTAACAAATTTTTTTCTTTGCTAATATAATTGTTAAATATATTATCATTTGGCCATTAGAAATTTTGTCAAAGTCAATAGACTGTATGGGTTGGCCTATATCCAGAATCAAGGATCCCGCATGGCATAGGCGGTTACGCAGCAGGCTGCTAACCACAAGGTCAGCGGTTCAAACCCACCAGCCCTTCCACAGAAGAACGATAAGGCTGGCTACTCACTTGAAGACTTACAGCTGTGTAGCCCTACACAGTGTCATTATGAGATGGAATCAACTTGATAGCTATAGATAAATTTCTGGAGTCAATATTCTGCTTCGATGAGACTTTGATTCTTAAACTAATCCTACATTTTCTTGATTTCTGTAGCTTTATAATAATTCTTGAAATTAAAAACATTATTTCTTCTACTTCAAATGATTTGGCCTGTTCATGTCCTTGTTTATCCACAGACATTTTGGAATTAATTTATCAATATTTATTCTCTTATCTACCCTCTTCTCACCCACAAAAACAGATTGCTATGATTTTGACTTTAGCGCCCATTATACAGCCACAGTGGTCAAAACAGTGTGATACTGGTAAATAACAGTTACTCAGAGCAATGGAAAAGTACTGAAAACCAGAAATGTATCATCAGCATACAGGCAATTGATCTTTGATAAGGGACCCAAAAATATCAAATGGGAAGAAGATGCCCTCTTCAACAAGTGGTTTTGGTGGGGGCGGGGGGGAAGGATATTTACCTGCAGAAAAAGGAAGCAAGACCCTTCTCTTATTCCATGCACAAGAATAAACTCAAGGTAGATCACAGACCTTGAGGTAAAACCCCAAGCTATTGGGGCCATAATGAGGGAATTGGGACAAAGCCAAGAAGTTTGGCGCAGGGACTACATCGGCTGTCGGAAATAGGGGAGGACACACACACACAGAGGAAGCATGAATTGACAAGTGGGATACACTGAAGATAAAACACCTGTGTACATCAAAAGACTTTACCAAGAGAGGAATAAAAAAGCCCACAGATTGAGAAAACATCTTTAGCAATTACACATCAGACAAAGGCCTTATTACTGAAATCCACACTACTCTGCTAGCATATAATAATAATAAAACCCACAAAGGACAGCAATTATATGGGCTATTTTAGAATTATGCCCAACACAATATCATTGTTTGGCATTTACTAAATATCAGTAGACTCCAATCATATCTTAGCCATGCATTACTTTTCTGAGAAAATTCACTTTGGGAAATAATTACATGATTTCAGTCAAGTAAAGGCTAGAGAAGCTGGCTCCCTGGCTGGCACAGCAGTGGTGATAGCGTCCATATTTCCCCTGCCTGGCATGGTGAAGGCACATAACATCACTTGGAAAATATCTGTTAAAAACGGGAATTAATTCTCACCATGGCCTATGGATTCTCATTGTACTCAGTACAAACCTCAAACTCTCTGCCATACTTTCCTCCTCCACATACCATTTCCTTCATTTTCCTTGAATTTCCCAAGCCTGTTCTTCAATTAGGACCTGGGCATTTTCTGAAGTGCTCTTCTTCGAGCATGCCTGGCCAGCTTTGTCCTCCTTTCCGACATCAACTCAGGGGCACCGCCGCAGAGCAGCTATTGCTATGCTTCCACCTGCCACACTTCACATAGAACCCATTGACCCAGTTGTTTTCTATAATAGGTGTATTTCTGTAAACATCTTAGGTTTCCTGTAGGAATAAAAGAACTTGGAAATTGAAGCTTTTTAACCTATTATTCCAAGGGGGACTGGGACACCTTGGGACTATTAGTGGCAAAAGGATTTGGAAAGATGCTACAGATGAAATTGTGTCCCTCCTCCCCCTCCCAAATATACATCAGAATCTTAACCCCATACTGTGGTTGTAATCCTGTTTGGAATTATGTTTCTATTGTGTCAATAAGGCTACTACTGGTGTAGTATATGTCCTGGAGCAGTCAATTTCTGAGTGCAGTTTGTTTTTGTCGGGGATTATGTGCATATAAATGTTTCTGTTTTGTTTTGTCATCTCACGTTATTCCTTGTTCTTCTTCTAACTGCTATGCTTCTTCTGTCTCCTAACTATGGTAATATGGTTAATTATATTGGTTGATTTCTTAATATCAAACCACCCTTGCTTTCCAGGATGAATATTCTTTTTGCATATCGATGAGTTCTTTTTGCTAATTCTTTTGTTAATATTTTGTTAAGGATCTTAACATGTGTGCTTATGGAGCGCTATGAGTCTTATTTACTTTTCCCACAAAGATTTAATCTGGTTTTGTATCAGGGTAATACTGGGGCCATAAGATGAGCTGAGAAATACTTTGGAATCGCTGTTTCTTGGGAGAGATTGTGTATAGTTGGTTTATTGTTTACTTTAAATTATTTGGTACAACTGACCTGTAAGATCATCTAGACTAGACCTAAGAGTTTAATGCCCACCCCTTAAGTTTTTAAAGTATGCATCTAATCTTTTCCATGGAGATGTGACAATTTGGATGATGCACTCCTCCTTGAGCAAGCATTGCTGATATACAACTCTCAGGGGATCCGTGCATTCCATCTAAGTTCTCCACTCTGTCATCACAAATTGGCCACACCGTCCCTTTACTGTCACCTACATGGCAGGAGGGCCACACACGCAGCCTCGCTTTTATTTCCAATGTTGGCAATTTGTGTGCTTTCTCTTCTCCTTTGTCATTCTCCCTTCAAAAAGCCAGTTCTGGTCTCATTGGCTTTTCTCTATTATTTGGCTAATTGTGGTTTCATTCCCTGTCCTGCTCCTCTGTCCTTAATTTCCTTCATGCTGCTTGCCCTGGGTGCATGTGCTCCTAGTTATGACATCCTGAGATCCGAGTTAAGTTGTAGCTTTGAATCCTTTCTCTTTTCCAGTATTTAATATAATTGTATATATTATGGTTTTCCATCTAAGTACTTTAGCTGAAGTTCACAAACTTTGAAACACAATAGTTTCGTTTTTATTCAGGTAAAGAATTTTCCCTGTGTGAGCCTTCCTCTTTTATGCATGGGTTAATGGACGTAAATTGGGTAAGCTCCAATTATTTAGAATTTTCCAGATAGATTTCTCTCATTCACTCTTAGGCTAATTCTTTTGTTGTCAGATGATTTTTCTTGCAAAACCTCAATTCTTTGAAATTTATTTTATGGCCTACAATAGGATCTGTCTTAGTAAAAGTTCCAAATATAATTGAACACAATAGGTATGGGGTTGTTGTTGGGTGAGATATTTTATAAGTATCAATTAATTTAATCTGCTTAATAGCATCGGAAAGTCTTTTTCTTTCTATCCTTACAGATTTTCTGTCTATGTTGTCATCCTTTGCTAAAGAAGAATTTTCATCTTCATATATAATTGTGGATTTGTCAGGATGTCTTTTTGTTGTTTTTTTTTTTGCGTTTAATTCTAGCAATCTTTGTTTTATGTTTTTGGAAGCTGATTTTTACGTATATACACATTGAAAACTATTAGGTCTTCCTGGTGACTTGATTCGTGTTTTCATGGCATATTTTTCCCAATGTTCAATTTTCAAAATTTTTTGCTAAGATGAAAGTGACAGTGAGCATCAGTCTGCCTAAAGAATAGGGTCTAGTGGGGGAGTTTTGAGCTGGAGCATTAGGAAATGAAGCTGAGTCTGGCTGTAAAGGACTGGACTGGGACTGCAAATAGACAAGATGCGAATCTCACGGTTAGCTGTTAAGAGAAGAGCTAGAGCAGTGTCACGGAGATGGAGAAGGAGCTGGCCACGAGACTCAATAGAGACGGGGAGAGGTCACCAGAACAAAGTCAGCACGTGTACCCATCACTAGTATGTGTACATAAAATATTTGTTGGAAGTCCTGATGGCATAGTGGCCTGCAAGTTGGGCTGAAAACTGCAAGGTGAGCAGTTCAAAACCACCAGGTACTCCATGGGAGAAAGATGAGGCATTCTATTTCTGGTAAAAATTTACAGTCTTAGAAACCCACAGGGGCAGTTCTACTCTGTCCTATGAAATCACTATGAGTCATAATCCACAGGGTGGGAGTGAGTTATATAAAATTGGCTAGACTATGAAGAGTTGCAAGAGGACAAGGAGGGTACCACCCAAGTGCCTTTGACCAAACTGTCCCTTTCACTTCCTCTGAATTTGCTAAGCATTGTCTGTCAGAGGAACTCGGGTGAGGAGCAGATACAGGACACCTGGGCCTGTGGGGAGGCCCAAGTGGGGAGTTTCTGTTCGGGGTTGAATCACTGTGTGAGGGTTCTTCAATGTTTGAAGACAGTAATAGTCTGCAATGTCCTCAGGCTGCAGGCTGCTGATGGTGAGAGAGAAGTCGGTCCCAGACCCACTGCCACTGAACCGGGTGGGCACACCACCAGCACGGGTAGAAGCGTGGTAAATGAGCAGTTTAACAGGCTGCCCAGGTTTCTGTTGGTACCAGGATAAGTAGTGTTTCCCATCAGTGTAGAGGAGGCTCTGGCTGGCTCTGCAGCTGATGGAGACACTCTCACAGAGAGGCAGCCAGGGATTCCGCCTCCTGGGTGAGCACAATCTGTCCGGCGGAACCTGTAGTCACAGAGAGAAAAGGATGATGTTTCCAGACATGATAAGATTTGCTATGAAGACTAGAATGTGCTTCCAAGGGATGGTCAGACCGTCATCAGACCTGTGCTGGCAGGGGCGTTTGCTTCCTGTCACCTTCCCACACCACTGTTCTGGAGGAGTGTGGTGATCACTCCACAGGGAACAACCCACTCCTGGACATTCTCTCACCTGGAACACAGAGGAGCAAGAGCCCAAGTACCAGGAAGGGCGACATCTTCTTGTCCTCTGTCTTTTTTTCCCCTTAGGCTGTTGAGACCCTTCCCCTAGTGAAGTCTGGTTTTTATCCACCACTGACCACAGGGTTGGCTCTGTGGTGGAGCAGCTGAGGAAGATGATGCAAATCTCCTTGAAGGTGGGGCTCCTGGAGCCAAGTGTGGCAGTCCTGCTTGGTAACGCTGCCTGCCACAGCATCCCCTGACCATCTGCTCTCGCCCACTCTGGCCTCTGAGGATCTGCATCTGTATGAATTTCACCGCCTCTCACTGGTGCGTGCATATGTTTGATACTAAAGGAGAGTTCGTGTGTCTGACAGTGCCCCTAGGTTGTCCTGAAGTGCTCCAAAATACTCACAAAATTCAACTGTGGCTGGGACTACAGAACACAGGACTGTTGTCCCCAGGTTTCTCCTTTGCACCTACCTGTAGACGTTTCTTAGGAAACTGAACTGCGCCGCTGAAAGGGTATAATAGCTGCACTTATTTTCTCAACTTCTCCTTGGTGTCAGGAGAAAGCTGGATCTTTGTGCTCTCCTTAAGTGTTACAACCTCGGAACCCCACAAGGGCAGTTCCACCCTGTCCTATAGGGTCACTGCGATTCAAAATCAACACAATGGCAGGGAGTGATTGTTGACTCCTTGGAGTTCGTGTCCTGGGGAAAATGTGGCTATTTACATATTAATCCAACTGGATTTTTGAGAAGCAAAAATAATATTTTTAAAAGCCTTATTATATTGCACTCATGACATGTTTACACACAGCCTGAGAACTAAATCTTCTGGATGAAATGTCAGACAAAATTTATGTTTTCCAAGGCAAAAGTATCACTTTTAATACTGAGTTGCTTTGGAATCGTTGACCTCATATTCCGACGAGACCAATGAAAGGGACTAATGAAGGAGAATTGACACATATGGATCTGATATTAGTGAAGAATCTTGGATCTACCAGAAAGCCCTACAAATTCATGTTGGAAGAAATACAGAAAGACATTTCTTTAGAAGTGAGGATAGAGAGATTTCATCTTCTTTGTTTTCTACATGTCACCAAGGGTGACCAGCTGCTAGTAAAGGACGTCATGTGAGGGTCAGCTGAAACATAAGAAATCTTCAATCAGATGATTGAGGCAATAGACAGGCCAATGGGCTTAAATATATCAAAGATCACATAGGTGGCAGAAGACTGAGCAGGGTTTCATTCTGTTTACCAAACGTTGCCATCGTATGGGCATTTCTTGGCCAAGTCAGTTCTTATTTGGGTGTCTGATAATGCTTGCACCCCAAAACAACAGAGTATTAAGTCTGGCCCCTTCTCCAGATGAGGTCCATCACTGGCTCTTGTCTGAGCAGGGAGAAGGCTCAGCTTAGTGAGGCTTTACTTCCACGCCTTTCTATGGCTCCTCTAGATGGCACTCCCTGAGTCTTCCTGTATGTGTCATCCAGAAATCTACTCTCATCACCTTACCATCACTACACAGAGTGCTGTAATAAACCCAGCCTCACCCTTAGCCTCCGCGGACAAAATCCAAATATGCATGGGTGCCCTTAAGCTTCTACAGATACACAGCAAGCCCTTTAAAAGACCCCCAGAGAAGGACCTTGTTGGGAGTAGGTTGTTTCCCAGAGAGACTATTTATGAGTGAAGGAAAAGAAGCTTGTTATTCATTCCCCTGTTAGTAGATTTTTCTCAAGATAACGCAAAGGGTTCAGTCCATGTTTCAGTCAATGATGATGTGTTCACAGAAATCTGAAAGCACATGGACTTGAATAGCAGAATCAGCCAATGTGATCATGTACACTGTCTGTCAGCAGACACGTGAAGCATGTAGAACACAGAAAGCACATAGCACCAACAAAGCTGCTAACTAGTTGGTGATTCGACTTCAAAGAATGCATCCATGGTTATTATATGGGATGTTTAATAAGATATTGAATGCATTGCGATGTTGGATTTCTTTAAAGTGTTTTTGTTTTATGTATATAATAAATAGATTCATTAAGATGAAGTCACTTTAAACACAATTTTGTAATTATTTAGTATTTTAAAATTCAGCAGCTAGAACTGAGGGCTGGAGACCAAAATTGAGTAACATATGCTCTCCCTCCTGGAATGTGTGCCAGGCGACGTGGAAGTAGCTGCAGAAAAACAAACCTCTGAAAAGTGGGATTGGTTTATCTCAGGTTGGGTAAAAGATAAATAATCCAACTATCACTCGGGATTGCTCTGGGCTGAATTTTGGTTTCAGAAAATGATTAACATAGTATTCCAACTACCAGATATTACAAGTATATCACAGTTCTTAGATACATTCCCAAATAAAAGGAGTTTACCAACTTGAGTTGTTACTATTTAGTAAGTCTAAATGATTAACTATCATTATATTTTCACACTAGTCCTGTTTATTGCCAATGAAGCTTTATCTAAGAATTGTCCTATAAGCTTGAATAATAACAAGGTAACAAGTTAATTGTCAGGAAGCTAATAATCAAGTTAATGGAAATCTTGCATAGTACAATTCAATTTTCTATATTTTTCTTTGTAAGAGCTTAAGTATTACAGCAGTTTAAATAAATTCAGTCTAATTTAGTTATATGTTTTCTGGTTTTAAAATGTAGGTTAGCGAGGCAATACCTACATTAAAATCTTTCTATTCCTCATAAAATGCATGATTTACAGGGTTTCTTTACTAGTGAATTTATTTTTAATTTACACCACATAGAGGAGGTCCTGGTATACTTGATTCATATAAACAAATTGATATTCAAGGTTGAGAGAACAACAGTTTCAGGAAGAATTAGAACAGATGTTTCTCAACGTTATTTCTGTTTCACAATCCTGAGAAGACAGAGTTGATGGCCACAGAAACCTTCATCGAAACGCTCGACAGAGACACCAGTCCTTGCAAGCTTTGAGCCATCTCCTTCATGGTCACTGATCAATGGCGCATATATTGTTCAGGACCTAAGGAAAAAGTAGTGCAATAAAGTTTTTATGTGGATATAACTTACTGTTTAGTATTCATGTTATTCTGTTTGTGGGGTGATATTCATATAACCATTTGTCTACAAATAATTTTTTGGAATTAGTTCTGTCTACCATCCTGTCCAAATATCTTTATGTTATCTTCTTGGTCTATGTTCTATCAGCACTCGACTGAGTGTGGTTATCATGAGTACACTAGGATCCTTCCATGAGGAAGACCCATTTGTTGACCACATTGAAGGTGTTGCAAATTGAGCAGGGAGCGGAAATCAGTGATGATATTTCATCTCTCCACAGGGCATTGGCACACTGAGCCACAGGAGTGTGGTCTGCATCTTAAACATTGTCCACCTCGGCCCTGCATCTGCCGTTCCTGCAGAGGAAAGGAACGCAGAGTCTCATTAAGAAGCGTCCTAGGAAGGTTGATGTGTGAACCCTGCTTTACAGTTACACTGACAACGAAACGTCAGCAACTTCAGCTTCCTCTGCAGAGGCAGTGGGAGTAGCTCTGTAACCATTCCCAGGCCGCTGAACCTGCCTGGCACAGCCAAGAGCTGCCTGTTGGCATTATAGGTAAAGAGTCTGACCTAACTTCTGCTGGTGTCACTATAAAGTATTAAGACTATTAGGGGAACTGATTGTAAGGATCTATATATAGCCTCCTCCCTGGGGGATAGACAGTAGAGAGGTGGGTGAGGGGAGACGTCAGACAGTGTAAGATATGACAAAATAATAATTCAAAAATTATCAAGGGTTTATGAGGGAGAGGGGAGCAGGGAGGGAGCAGGAAAAAATGAGGACCTGATACTAGGGTTTACATGGAGGGCGAATGTTTGGAGAATGATGAGGGTAACAAATGTACAAATGTGCTTTATACAATTGATGTATATATGGATTGTGGTAAGAGTTGTATGACCCCCAATAAAATGATATTAAAAATTAGAAGTGTTCCTACTATTGAAGGTGAGACCGACATTTAGAGATTCAGACAAGAAGCATGCTGACTCGGATTGGGAAATGCTGCCATTCCACTGTGGGTAAAATGAGCCATCTCAGAACCGGACATGGGGGGGGGGGTCTCACTACCATCAAAAAGAAGAAATAGGAGTGGACTGTGTTTTCGGGACCCCAAGATCCCTGCACTCTGACACTCCTTACTCCTGAAGCTAGAACTGTGCTGCCATCAGAGTCGCTGATGAAGGGCGGCACCCAAACAGTCAGAGCAAGAAACAGAGTGGTGGCCTTCAGGGCCCAGGGAGGGAGAAAGCTAAGTGTCTTCAGGCCGAAGACTGGCTTGCACAGTGAGTTGACTCTGGGCACTTATTTCGGACATCTAGGTTTACCCCTCACGCAGCTAGAGCCTAACCCTGGGGCTGATGCTTATAGCAGGGTGGAAGTGCTTTAGGCATTTATCAGCCGTGCTGACAGACGGTCTTCACTATGCGCACGACACAGCGCATGACTCAACCACTGGTATTTGCACCAGCGGTTTTAGAGAATGAGGAGAGGGACAAACCCTGCCTTCTCCGCACTGGGGCAAGCACTGCTGTGTGCATGCGTCCACTTTCCAAAGGTTGCATGCTCAGCCACTCATCCTTTCCCACTCCGGAGGCTATTTCTGGAATGGGCCTCAAGACTCCTTCTGCAGAGCAGCCCACATCCCTTTCAGGATGAACTGGGCTACCTGGTTTTACCAGTTAGCAAAACTCCTTGCCTTCTTATTCTTACAGTGATCGCCGCCTAAAATACATTCGTGTTTGTGAAACTATAAAGCTTTCATATGGAAGGACCAAGGCTGTTCCCGAAGCAACTTGTTTTCCTTGAGTTGCACTCAGTAGGGCGGTACCTAACAGAACAGGAGATGAAGGAAGAAGTGTGCAGGGCCTCAAAAGCCCCTGTGCTGTGCTTGAGCCACGCTGCAAGATTTTGTGGTAGCCCTAACTCCCAACTGGGTGAAATGAGAGCAGGGGTCTCCTTTGTGCGCGGACCTAAGCTGTTTTCTGAACTGCTTTGCATGTTACGTCACGCACCAGTCCTCCAGGCTGCTCACAGCATATTTAAAGGCAGCGCATGAAGGCCCTTGAGGAAGGGTTTCCAGCTTAGTTCTCCGAGATGGAGTCAAAGGCTCACCTGCTCTGGATCCTGCTGCTCTGGATTCCTGGTGATGGATACACAGAAACAAACCCTAGACACATTCCTTGTGACCATCTTTGTTCCCTGTGCTTTCGAGTTGACAGCATTAGAATGAATTCACTTACTGTAGATTCCAAACTATGCAGAAAGCAATTGTCTATTGATTTCTAGCTACAATACTTGGTCGCTGACTGAGGTCCTGAGTGTCATTGGTGAAAGGTTCCTATCCTGGGTGGTCCCAGCACAGCTATCCTGGTTTACTGTGCTTGTTTGCTCACCATTCCAGGTTCCATGTGTGGAATCGTGCTGACCCAGTCTCCAGCTTCCCTGAGCGTGTCTGTCGGAGAGAGGGTCATCATCTCCTGCAGGGCCAGTGAGTGCAGAGTTTCTTGAAACCAACCTTCGTACCTGGTTCCAGCAGAAACCAGGGAAACCTCCCACGGCCCTCGTCTCCTTTGGTGGATCCAATCAAGAACCCGGCGTCCCAGACAGGTTCAGTGGCAGTGGTTCCAGGCCTGTGTTCACCCTCTCAATTCATCCCGTGGAAGCTGAGGGTGCGGCAAGTTACTCCTGCCACCAGACAAAAGATGATCATCCCACGGTGCTCTGAACAAAAACCTGCCCCGGCAGACGGTTCACTGTCCCTCAGCCCTCTCTTACCGCTCATTAGCCTGGCAGCTAATTTTAATTTGGATACAGAGTGAAAATATGAAATACATATGTCTCTGTGTCACATGATATATTTATTTTTTATTGTGAGTTAGATGTTACCAAACAGATCATTAGTTTTACATTCAAGGATTCATACTCGGTTTCTTTCAACTCATTGATTAAAATCCCTTCATTTTACCACCACTCTGTCTTCTTTCTCCTAGCGGCCCTTGGACTAGCAGGGACACAGCGTTCCATATCACAGCAGCACAGGAAACCGCAGTATGACCATCTAACACATGCGTGTGAACAGAAGAAGTCGACTACTGCATGATTAAATTCAGGGAGATGTGCTTCAGGGTTGTATGCCCTCACCATGCTTACTCAAGCTGTATGATCAGCTAGTGATACGAGAAGCTGGGTCACGTAAAGTAGAAGTCAGCATCCGGATCAGAAGGAAGCTTATTAAGAACCTGCAGTATACAGATGATGCAATTTTCTTGCTAGAAAAGAGGAGGACTTGAAGCACTTGCTGCTGATGATCAAAGACCGCAGCTTTCAGTATGGATTGTGACCAAACGCACAGAGACTGAAATCCTCATATCTGTACCGATAGTAACTTCATGATAAATGGAGAAGAGACTGAAATTCTCAAAAACTTTACTTTTCTTGGATCCACAATCAATGCTGAGGAACGCAGTAGGAAAGAGATCAAATGATGAATTATATTAGGTAAACCAGCATCACACGACTCTTTAAAGTACGGAAAAGCAAACACGTTACAAGGGGCTTTTTACCCAAGCCATCATATTTTCAAACACTCACAGACATGTGAAAGCCAGACAGACCTTGAAGAAGGAAGACTTAAAGTGAATCGCTGCATTTGCATTGTGGTGCTGGAGAAGAATATTGAAAGTGCCGTGGACAGGCAAAAGAGAAACAGATCTGTCTTGGAAGAGGTACAGCCAAAATGATTCTTAGAGGGAAGGGTTATGAATTCATCTCATGTACTTTGGACATGTTGTCAGGAGACACTAGTCCTTGAAGAAGGTTTGGCTTTTGCGTTCTGACTATACAACAATATTAGTGATTTCATAAACATCGTATGGAACCCTCAGATACGGTGTCCCCAAATTTAAAGACCACCCCTTCACATTACAATAGATTTAGGATCTCATAGGGAATGTAAATAGTGCTATGAATTTCTTGTCGCTCTACCTGGCTTAAAGATTGTAAATATGAGGTACATTTGTAATAGCAGGGATCAAAATTTAATCTAGCTCAGAGAAGCAGTAAAAGACAGGTGTCATTTTGGAAATATAGGGCCATGAGGGATAAGTGAGAGGTGCATAATCTACTGGAGGAGGACCATTCTGAGACTGTGGATTTCCTTGTGTGAAGGGAGAATTGAATTTTCCCTGATAAACATGTGCATCTTGTTCCACTAATAGTTGTCTAATTTACACACAGTGACTTCCTGGCAGATGCCAATGCCTTTTAACAGAAGAGGAACAATTTAATTGAAAGAAATAAAAGGGAATGCATCTTAGTAGGCATATAGTAGGATACCCAACCAACCCCAAAATAAATAAGCAAGCAAACATACAAAAGAACCCAAAAAGTATCAGGTTGAAAGATCATTTAAAAAAATCGTTTTATTGGGGGCTCGTACAACTCTCATCACAATCCATACATCCACCCATTGCCTCAAGCACATGTGTACCTATGTTGCCATCTTTGTTTTCAAAGCATTTACTTTCTACTTGAGCCCTTGGTATCAGCTCCTCATTTTTCCCCTCCTTCCCTCCCTCATGAACCCTTGATAATTTACAAATTATTATTATTTTTTCGTGTCTTGCACTGTCTGATGTCTCCCCCAACCCCCATGTCTGTTGTCCATGCCCTGTGAGGGGGTTATAGGTAGAGGTTGTTGTAATCGGTTCCCCCTTTCTCCCCCCACCTTCCCCTTACCCTCCTGGTATGGCCACTCTCAATATTGGTCCCGAGGAGTTTATCTGTCCTATATTCCCTGTGTTTCCAGCTCTTATCTGTACCCATGTACATGCTCTGCTCTAGCCAGATTTGTAAGGTAGAATTAGGGTCATGATAGTCAGGAGAGTGGGGAGGAAGCATTAAAGAACCAGAGGAAAGCTGTATGTTTCATCAGTGCTACATTGCACCCTGACTGGCCCTCCTTCTCCGCACGACCCTTCTGTAGAGATGTTCAGTTGCCTACAGATTGGCTTTGGGTTTCCACTCTTCACTCCCCAACGCTCATTCACATGATGATTTTTTTAGTGTGGATCTTTGATGTCTGATACCTGATCCCATCAACACCTCATGATCACACTGGCTGGTGTGCTTCTTCCATGTGGGCTTTGTTGCTTCTCAGCTAGGTGGCCCCTTGTTTATCTTCGAGTTTTAAGACCCCAGATGCTATATCTTTTGATAGCCTTGCACCATCAGCTTTCTTCACCACATTTCCTTATGCACCCACTTTTGTCTTCAGCGATCATGTTGGGAAGGTGAGCATCTCAGAGTGCTGGATTATTAAAACAAAGTGTTTTTGTGTTGAGGGAGGAATGAGTAGAGGGCCAATGTCCATCTGCTCCCTTAATACTAAACCTATAAATATATGACAGATATTTCCCCCATTGTCACATATAAATATATTTACATATGTACATACCTGTATATAGATCTCTATAATTGCCTTTTGCCTCTAGTTATTTCCCCTATTGCCTTGTACTTTCCTCCTGTCCCATTATCATTTTCAGTCTTCATTTGGGTTTCAGGAATTCCTCTCGGTTACATTGCCCTTGATCAAGTCCCATCAGACCTCCTACACCCTCCTCGCCATCAATTTCCCGTCACCTGTTGTTTCCTTGTCCCTGGGTTTGTTAACACCCACTTCCCTTAACACTCCTTTCCCTCGTCTTCCCGCTCCCATGTCCTGCCGGAACTGTCATCCCGTTGTTCACTCTTCCGGCTTGTTTATCCCATCCAGGTAGACATGATATGCACAAACACAACATTGAGCACAACAAAGCAACAACAGAAAATAAACAATAGCTACAACAACAATAAAAAGGCAAAGACAAAAATAAAAGGAAAGCCTATAAATAGTTGAAGATCTATTTGTTGTCCTGTACGAGTATTTTCTAGTCAAGTCTGATGGGGCTCCATGCCCTGGTCCCACAGTCTATTTTTGAAATTCCCCGGGGACTTAACTGCTCTACTCCTCTTGCTGCTCTGTAGCATGCCCCCAGCATTTCACCTCAGTGTGGTGGAGTCAGGATGGGCACAATTCCCGCAGTGTGTCTCCATTTTTGTCCCCTGTGGTGCTATAGGTCAGTGAGGAATGTGCTGTCTCGTGGTGGGCCCGGTCCTATGGTCCTCTCTGTGCATTGGCTGCTCTGAGCAGCAATATTGTCCTCAGGGCTTGGTGGGTCAGGGTGTGCTTCACTCTTTTCCTCACCCTCTCGTTTGCTCCTGTGTGCTCCGATCAGACATGTCCCTCTCCTTGAGCTGTAGCTTCAGTGCTGTCCTCTGAACTGAATTCTTCTGGGTGGACCGGGGAGGGGTGGGGGACAGGGGACTGTCCACATAGTTGGTAAAGGGGCCGGCCCCTCAGGTCTCTCTGTTGGTTCCCTGCTTTATTCCAGTGTATTGCGTTCTTGTCTTAGAGCAGCACGTTGAGGTCTGGTCCCTCTTTCCCTGTGGAGCTATAAACAACACCAGCCCCTTGGATGGGTTAGTGCCCTGTTCCCCCAGCTACCGATGTCAAAGAGCATTTTTAATGAAGACTAGACTCCTAAGAAAACTACTCAGAAAGGCATTCACAGATGTTTGTTGGAGACGTTTATCTGAGATAATTGAAGATTCATTTGGCTGACTATAATACAATACAGAATCTTCAGACTCCAAGGCATTTCCTGAGCCAGGTTGGGACCCAGATCGTAGGCAAGAACCATCTTTATCCCAAACTTAGACGTTTCTCCTAGTGTCTCTGAATGCTCATTTCCAGGGTAAATAAAAACATATAACTACCTATGAATGATTCCAGTTCAAACATGTAAGGGCTTATTCACAACAAATCCTGTTAAACATGTCTGTGTTGTGGACAGCTACAAACATGGTCTCTAAGGAATACACTGTCTGAGTTGCATTAACATGTCTTCAAAGAAAAATCAAAGAATACATGTTGTACCCAAGGAAAAGTGATTTTGAGGTAAATATACTTTTATATTTTTAATAAAAAGCAAGTAGACATTTTCTCAATTCAATAAAACTTTGCCACAATGTGATAGGAATACTAACACACATAACAAAGTTTTTCTATAGGTAAAACACTTTAGGAAGGTAAGCTAGACATAAAAGATGAGCCATGGGGAGCAGGGGGTGAGGGGGTGGAGACTAAATGTCAATGAATGAAGAAACTGGGCCTGAGGTACCAAAAATAGTGGAAGAAGGCATCCGAATTCACATTAACGTGATGGCTACTTACTTGGGTTTCCTTATGGTTCAGGATTTTCATTTTAAGGTAACATTTGGACCGCAGCCAGCTTTAGTCCAAAAGTGTTACTCAAAAGTAAGTCAGCTTAAAGAGTTGGTCTTTCTAGCAGGTTGCAGGGCAGGGTTTGGTGAAAGTCAACCACTGTGCTCATCTCCAGGTGAAGTGGATCTCTCTTGCACCACGTTACCTTTGACCCCTCCAGTCCCGCACTCACCGTCTCTAAATCACTGGGATGAACGCATTTTTTCATTTGATTATTCCAGCAGTAGTGGAATAAGGATAAATAAACCCTGATCTGCATCAGGTACAGCAGTCCTCATTTCTAAAGGGTACAGGATGGAGATCACGATCTCAAGGATCCTTGTGCTTGACTGACCTTAATGGTCTCCATCTTCCCCAAATGAACAAGCATGTCTTCCCCAAACCAACCCCCATCACTAGCATCAATTAGAGTGAAAGACAGCAATTAGAGACCTAAAGCAGTAATCCTGTTATTGAGACCAACACACTGCTCACACCTGCTCTCACAGCATCCTTTGTGTGGCACTCTTGATTATCAGGAGGCTTGTCTTAAAACAAGGAGCCATCCAAACAAGGCATCAGCTTCGTCCACACTGAAGAAGCACACCAGCTTGAGGGATCCAAGAATTATAAGTAACAAAGGCCAAAGCTGGAGCAAGGAATGTTGTTAGAGCTTAAGTTCTGAACACAAGTTTGCAGAAGCTTATGCATGATAGTAAAATCCCAAAATACATTTGCAGCACCCCACTATGGATTAATCTTCCAATGAATCACCTCTCATCCTAGCCTAGACATGTGAATAGCCTGTTATCAGATGGAGAGCATTGTAAAGAGAATTGTTGCAGACGTTGCTGTTGATGTTGTTGTCAGATGCCATGTATCAGTTCGAACTCACAGTGACCCTACATGCAACAAAAGGAAACATAGCCAGGTTGTGGGCCATCCTCACAGTTTGTCCTTTGCTTGAGACCTTGTTGCAGCCACTGTTTCAATCCATCTCCTTGAGGGCCTTCTGGTATTTTTCTGGCTCTGGTTCATCAGGTGTTCTCCTGGTCCCAGGACTTTTAAAGAGTCAAATTACATCCAGAAGAGCCCTGTCATGTGTGGGGAAAGAACCAAGCAAGAATCAAGAAAGTGCTATCAAATGCTGATGATCTATTATACCTTCCTTGAGAGAGAAATTTCTACTAGGGAGATGAATCCCATTTGGGGGTGTCATTAAATGTGTTAGGACCAAGCATTGCCCATGCAGATCATTAACTGTTGTTTGATTCTCGCCATTATATTTGCATGCATGTTTTCATTCCATTTTATATATTCATTAAACCACTAATATGCCAACACTATAAGTTGTAAATGATATTTGTGGAGTTCTATGGCTTGTAGGTCAATGAGTCAGCCGCACAACAATCTGGGTGGACATCCGAACAATTATTTATTTAGATTGATGAGTTTCCTGGTGTACCCTATAATTTTATGCCTGAGAGCCTCAGCTCTTTACCCTAACACAGGAAACTGATTCTCAAACCTCTAAGGGGGAAGCAGCTGTGTTCAGACCAGAGGAAGGGGTTTTTGTTGCAGTCTGTAGCACTGTGGATGGTGTAGTATCATATTGCTGACAGTAATAGCTGACAGCATCTTCAGCCTCCACACTGCTGATTGTGAGAGAGTAATCTGTCCCAGACCCTCTGCCACTGAACCGGGCAGGGGTCCCTGAGGCCCGGTTAGATGTGCCATAAATAAGGAGCTTTGGAGAGGCTCCCGGCTGCTGTTGGTACCAGTGTAAGTAGCTAGGGTTTACACTTGAGCTGGCCTTGCAGTTGATGGTGACGGTCTCTCCTGGGGAGGCTGCCAGGGAAGCTGGAGACTGGGTGAGCACCACCTCTGCGCTGGACACTGTGGCCATGTAGGAGAGAGGAAAATGAGACAATCTAGCATAAACAAGAATATGGCAATGTTTTCATAACATAGTAGTTACTCTAAGGCTATTTACTGTAAAACAATAAAAGCACTCACTTACATGGAAATTTCTATGAGACAGAGAAATGGGGTCATGAGTTTAAAACTGTGTCTCATTCTTACCTGTGACCCCGAGCAGCAAGAAGCTGAAGACACTGGCCGGGAAACCCATGATGAGGCTGAGCCCTGTCCCAGGCTAAACACACCTCTCCTCTAAGCAGCGCCTCTTAAAAGCGCCTCTGAGAGCTCTGTGGCTTCTGGGGAAGAGCTATGCAAATAAACTGGGTTTTAAACTACTAGGTCATTTCCAATAAGTGCATGTGGACTGTGTTCATTAGTTTAGTAGAGAAAAGTGAAGGCATGTGGTGATTTTCCTGAAGTGGAGTCTGTGCCTGGTCCAAGGCACCCCTGTCTAGAGGCTTAATTAAACCAAAACCTAGTTGGGTGGTAATTACACCTGTACCTTATTAGCACAGAAAATATCTTTATTTTCTCTTTGATAAATTTATACTAAAGATGATGTAAGGTAGATGTTAATCAACACCATCTGCCTCCCCACCCTTCTCTGACTCTGGTAGCTACATCACCCACTCCATCAAGGCCTCTTTAAGGTACTTTTTGAAACCAAAAAGGACCAGGATAACTAGCCTCTTACTCTGTGAGCTGAGACCAAAGTGAACTTATTGATTAGAAGTCACACAATGCATGCAATGGATCCAGAGATTACAAACCACTGCTAGCAAGGGCACATGAGTCTTTCCACATGAAAATGGAGGCCAATGAGCACCGGATCCATTAGCGTGATGACGTACTGTCCCTCTACCAGATGCTCGTCTGAAAGGACCTGGAGTTCCTATCACTACAAATTAAAAGAATAAATACTGTAGTTACAATGGAAAAAGTTGCTCTCTTTCTGAAGTGTTTAGAGAGAACGACATATTTTCCCTATAATGTTGCACAACTGTTTTCCCAAAATTTTACTTACTTATTATCAAAGGGCAGTGAGAGTTCTCAAAAGCAAGGGGAAAAAGCCGCACAATTAAGTCAATACCGACTTACTTTGACCCTCTAGAGGGGTTGTGAGAGTTTTAGAAGCAGGCTATTTTGCTAGAATTTGAAGAGGACAAACATTTACAATAGTCCTGGACAAGAAGAAGAGGCTAGAGGTTACAGCCCAGAGACACTCTCCCAGTGAACCTGTGGGAGGCCCAGCTGAGCAACCAGCTCCCTTATTCCTCTGGTCCCTCGGTGAATGTTGTGCCTGAGAGCCTCATTCGACTCACCCTACTTCCAACTCTGTCATAAATAACCAAGGCCAGAAAGCAGCCTAGTGTTTTATATCTAGGGAACATACATACTTTAAGAATAAAGGTCAACTACCTGCACTCTGAGACACACAAGGGGTTCTTGGAAATTTAGTTCCAAGATTTTTCAAGGATTTGGTGCATGCTCTGTCCAAATCTTCAACCTGGCTCCCATGCACTTGTCAGTAACAATACATTTTCACTTAGCCTTACATATATGCATATATACATAAGATGCATATATGAGGGGCCTATTAAAAGTTTGTAAAAACCATCTGCTGTCTTTCAATTTCCTTTTCAGTCTTTCTGAAGTTCCCCAATTTGCTTGTGTTCTTATACTTAATTTTAATTTTTATCTATACCTGTATCTGTAGCAGAGGTGCTCACACTTTTTCAGCGTGCGAGCTACTTATAAAATTATCAAGTCAAAA
This sequence comes from Tenrec ecaudatus, assembly GCF_050624435.1. NCBI lineage: Eukaryota > Metazoa > Chordata > Mammalia > Afrosoricida > Tenrecidae > Tenrec > Tenrec ecaudatus. Next base: position 66,410,275 of record NC_134540.1, on the reverse strand, counting down.
TAAGCAGCCATCTAGCTCAGAAGCAACAAAGTCCACATAGAAGAAGCACACCAGCCTGTGTGATCATGAGGTGGCAAAGGGATCAGTTATCAGGCATCAAAGAGCAAAATATCATATCATTGGGTGCTCACCTCCATGATATGATCCCTGAAGACAAATGTGTGCATAAGCAAATGTGGCGAGGAAAGCTGATGGTGCCCAGCCATCAAAAGATATAGTATCTGGGGTCTTGAAGGTTTGAATGTAAACAAGCGGCCATCAGCTCAGAAGCAACAAAGCCCACATGGAAGAAGCACACCAGCCTATGCGATCACGAGGTGTCGAAGGGATCAGGTATCAGGCATCATCAGAACAAAAAATCTTATCATAGTGAATGAGGTGGGGAGTATGGAGTGGAAACCCAAAGCCCATTTGTAGGTCACTGGACATCCCCTTATAGAAGGGTATCGGGGAGGAGATGAGCCAGTCAGGGTGCGATGTAGCAACGATGAAAAATACAACTCTCCTCTAGTTCCTAAAAGCTTCCTCCTCCCACCCCCCACTAGCATGATCCCAATTCCATCTTGCAAGTCTAGCTAGACCAGAGGATGGACACCGGTACAGATAGGAAATGGAAACACAGGGAATCCAGGAAGGATGATCCCTTCAGGACCAGTGGTGTGAGTGGTGATACAAGGATCTACATGTGACCTCCTCCCTGGGGAACGGACAACAGAAAAGTAGGTGAAGGGAGACGTTGGACAGGGCAAGATATGACAAAATCATAATTTATAAATTGTCAAGGGTTCATGAGGGCAGGGGGAGCGGGAAGGGAAGGGGGAAAATGAGAGCTGATGCCAGGGGCTTAGGTGGAGAGCAAATGTTTTGAGAATTATGAGGGCAATGAATGTACAAATGTGCTTGACACAATTGATGTATCTATGGATTGTGATAAGAGTCATATGAGCCCCTAATAAAACGATTTAAAAAAATGATCTACCAACTACAAAAATGCAAAACATATACTTTATTTATTTATTACATTTATTCATAAATGCATTGAGAATTCTTTATATGTACAATATATGTTTATGTACCTTGCATAACCACATGAGTCCATATTGCACAACACAACACAATTAACTATGTACATTTTTTGTCATTGCCTGAGTTTGCTCTGATGACTTGCACTGAATGGAATGAGCCAAGGATGCATAGTCTGGAAGGAGCTGCTGACAGCCGGGCTCAAGCGCACTTCCAAATGATCATCCGTCATGGTGGAATGGGACTTGGACTTAATGATCTTGATGTGGGAAAAGGCTGACTCACATAAGTAAGTAGAACCGAATAATGAAGTCAAGGAGGTAGCACATTTTCCCATATTTGGGTACTTTCCCTCTGCAAGTAAGTTCCAGAACTGTTCATGCTCTCTGGACTTCAGCTGAACGTTGGCTTGTAGTGTCAAAATCTCCCATTCCGTATGAAAGTGATACATTTTTGTCTTCTTACTTGGTCCAGCCCCCAACTCATTTTAATGACCTTTCTTACATTTAAGAGGGGGAAAAAAAGCACGGTCTAAAAATTGACGCTAACTTAGCTTGTCAGTTTTGCTGCACTTAGCGCAGTTGTTTGCACGTGTGTTTGACACCTAAGATTGACTCTGACTGGCTGCACTGTATATAAATTAAGTGATGGGATTGATGATAGGCTTACGTCTATTTTTGGAATGCCAGGCGATCTACCCACACTACATTTGCGATTTACTAGTAGATTGTGATTGATGTATTGAGCACCCCTGATCTATAGATACTTACAAATAAGGATGTCGCTTTAAAGACTAAGATGTGTCTGACCCAAGTCATGGCATTTTAAGTGACTTTACTGCCATATGAAACCTGAACAATGAATAAGGAAGACTAAAGAAGAATTGATGCCTTTGATTTATGCTGTTGACTAAAAGTACTAAATACACTACTGAAGGTCAGAAGAATGGACAAATCTATCTTGGGAAAGTACAATCTTTAGGAACAAGGAGCAAAACTTAACCTTTTGTCCTGTGGGCATGTTCTCAGGAGGGAACAATCTCTGAAGAAGACCTCATGTTTGGTGAAGTAAAAGGACAGCAAAAAAGAGGACGTCCCTAAAAGAGATGGATGGACCCAGGAGCTACAACACTGGACGGAAGCACAGCGATGATTGCGATGCACAGACAGCACTGTACACAGGATCACCATGAGTCAGAACCAGGAGCTTTTGGAAGACACCTTCATATATATATATAGCACCCCACTGCTCCAAAAAAAAAAAAAAGAAACAGCCCAAAGTCCACCCAGCGTAGTTTCCTAGTATGCATTTCCCCCCACTAGTATAGTATCCAGCAATTCACTTTTAGTCAGTGCACCCAGTGGCATCACCTGGGAAAGTTTTCTTTGGTCACAGTGAATTTTTCTTGTAAAAGCAACTTCACTCAAACCTCACTTTTTTGTGATGGCCGATTTAAGAGAACAAAGTATGGCTGTAAAATTTTGTATCCTGCTCTGGAAAAATGCTACAAAAACGTGTGAGTTTGAACACAACTTACAAGGACAACACTATAGGAAAAATCAAGTATATGCGTGGTTTTCTCATTTCAAAAAAGGTGATAGGTCGATTGATGACAAACCTTATTCTGCACACCCATCAACCTCCAAAACAGACGAAAACGTTGACTTGTAGTGCATTTGGAGTGCTTCCAACACATCAGACTGTTAATCAAGCTTTCTATTTTAGAGCGTCTGAAAAAATGGTGTAACAGTGTGTGACAAAAAAGGCCTGAATTGTAGCAAACAGGGGACTGATTTTGCCACCACGACAATGTGCCTGCTCACGTTGCCATCTCCGTGCTCCAGTTTAGGCAAAAACAGGATCTATCTCTTGCCCCACACACCTTACCCAATTGACCTCACTCCATGAAAGGACAGTGATTTCATGATATAGAACAGGTGAAAAGAAACCTGAGGGAGGTGCTTTCAGCCATCCACACAGACGGGTTTGAAAAATGTGTCCAAGAATGGAATCACAGATTTAACAAATGTATTAAGTGTAATGGAGAGTATTTTTAAGGTGATAGGTTGTGTTGTTAAAAAATATTTTGATATATATCTTTGGAGAAAAAATTTGCTTGGGGGGGGTGTACCCCCTCATATATACATTCACACATACAGGAACTAAATTTTTGCCTTGAATTTTTATTTTTAGCAGGTCAATAAGTATTTGTTTTTAAGCTCTTAGGGATGAGTTTTGAGTAACCTTTATTTTAGGGTTCATTTAGCCCCATTTTTAATGGTCTCTTCTGAAACCTTTCGTGTTTCATGATATCTCTGACCACCTGAAGGAGACTGCAAAGATTCTGTCCCCGTGTGAGCTTCTTGTTGTGGCTCCCAGAAAACTGTTCTTTCCTCGGAAGTTCTTTATATTTTATCTCATGGTTTTTTGTTTGTTTGTTTTGTTTTCCATTTTAATCCTGAGTATATTTGTATCCAGCCAAAGTCCCAAAGGGGCCCCATGTAGATTTCCTGCTCTTCTTCATTTGATCCCTTGTCTTTTCACTCTGTGAGCTCATCATATGTCTGTACCATAAGCCAACACACTCTCAAGGCAGAGAGCCAGGCTATTTCTGGGACTTGCTTCTTTTCCTTGTGTTGTCTCAGGGATCACAGGTCTGGCAACCCATTTCCAAAACCTGACAATGGTTGTTTCCTGTGAGACTTACAGTGTTTTGGTTTTGTATGCTATGGATGTTATTGCTGACCATGTGACTCTTAGAGTCCAAAGAAAATGGGGAGATAAGTTGTCTCACATGTCTTTCCGATTCCTCCTATTTTACCACACCATTCGAAATGAACTCATTTCTGTTATATAAGTAATTTATACATCATGCAAGTAAATTAGATGTTATATAATGCTTACATAGATTATGCAAGCAGTTGTCAAGAGAGCAAATGGCACATTGATTTGGGTGAATCTGCTGGATGAGACCTCTTTAAGGTGCTGCAAAGTAAGGATGTCACTTTGAAGACTAAATATGCCTGGTCCAAGCCATGGTATTTTCAATCCCCTCTTTTTAATGTGAAAGTTAGTTATTCAATAAGGAAGAACAAAGAAACATTGTTGCATTTAAATTTTGGTAATGACAAATAGTATTATTAAAAATGCCATGGACTTCCAAAAGAATGAACAAATGGGTCCTTGAAGAAGTACAGCCAGAATGCTCTTCGGAGGCAAGACTTTGTATCCTGTATTTTGGACATGTGCGGAGAGACCAGACCGTGGAGAAGGACATCATGTTTGGTAAAGTGAAGGGGCAATGAGAGAGAGGAAAGCCTTCAACAAGATGGATCGACACAGTCAGTGGTGCAATGGGAACAAAGGAAAGAGCAGTTGCTAGGATGTTCCGTTGTGCACAGGGTCACTGTGAATGGGAACCACTGGATTCAACCTGACCGAATGACAATCAGTTCATCCATCTGCTAAATCCTGTTTGTCCGTCATGTAGGTAATATATTAGCAAGATTAAGAGGTAACAACTTTGAGAGAAAAGGAACTTATTTTTTTGCCTACCCCATATATATTCAATGTGTTATGGACAGAGGGTTGATTATTCTGCCCTCACACTTTTTAGAAATTCAATTTCTTCATCAAGAAAATGTTTTACTATTATTTTTGCTGTTGGTATAAAAATATAAGGTAAATTTTCCACAATTATTTCAATGCCCTCTCATATAGTGTTATGAAGCCTGGAATCACCTGGAGAAAGCCATTTGTGAACAGGATCCACAAATTTGCACCCAGGATCAGATTGACTAGTATGAACCTCAGATGTGCTCCTTACCAGTTTGTTCCCACAGGTTAGTAGAGCCATTCAACTGTTCCATATCCTCACTAACTGTCTGTCTTTGCTCTACCAATTACTGAATAGAGTGTGTGAAAATTTACCTATATTCACAAATATTGCCAAAAGTTACAAAGTAGAATTTTATTTGTTTTAGAGAGCTGCCTACCAAAACATTTACACTGTTCTAAATAATATGTCAAACACACAAACAAATCCCACCCACCCCCAAAAATCAAACCCTTCCTGTTGAGTTAAATCCAAATTCATAGCAACCCTCTTGGACAGAGTAGAATTGCTCCCATGGAGTTTCCAAGATATATGTCTTCCTATGCAAGCAGACGGCCTCATCTCTGTCCTATGGAGTGGCTGGTGATTTGTACCACTGACTTTATGGTAAGCAGCTCAATGCTTAACATCCACTAGGATGTTTCAAAAGCATGGTGGTTTAATTTCAATGAATAATAAACATACCTGTGAATAATTAAGATAAGAAAAGACAGCATTGCTGAAGAGCACAGCACAGTGTGAGTAGCTGAAGCTCCTTCATTGCTTTCCTTATTCCCTAGCCTGGCTGTTTCCCCCTCCCCTGGATATCATCTGCTCAGGAGAAGTGGTGGTCACTGAGAGCAGGGGTGTGGAGGCTGGAGCTCATGCCTGCACAGGTCTCCTCAGTGAAATAGCCTCTCAGTGCCATCTCACCCACTTGGTGACAATTTTAGAGTTGGTACTTTCTGTTTAATACAGCCATTTTCACTACCATTGAATCCATGCCAACTCATAGTGACCCCACAAAACAGGGTAAAACTACCCATGTCAGTTTCTGAGACTGTAACTTTTTAAGAGTGCAGAAAGCAACAGAGCAAGTGCTCAGAGCCAGGGAGACAATTTAATCTGATTCTATTCTGGATGGCCAGGGGGTAAAAACTAAAAATAAGACCCTCTGATCTAGTATGTCACCAGCAGTCTAGACAGGCAAATAAGCCCAGCTTCCCTCTCAGTGATTCTACACACAGCTAGGGAGGTCCTGCCTGTCCTGGGGGCCTACATGGGGCTGTGGGAACACAACACCACCCCGCCCCTGCTGTAGAGCTACATACAGCACAAGGCAGGTATACCAGTGAACTCCAGCGCCACTACAACGGCGGGTGGGGGTGGGGGCATGTGGGGTGGGGGGGAGGGGACTAACAACTGCCACTGGTGCGATCTTGACTTTGAGAGTAATTCCACCCTGCATCTGTGGAAACCCTACATCAAGCCAGCACACCACCCCCACTACCTTGAGGAAGAGTTGGAACTTCTCCAGTCCCACCGACAGGTGAGCAAGTCTCAAATATCTCCTTATTTACCACTCTATTTCTTCTTTCGTATTCGTTCACCCTTCTCTTTCCCACCGCAGTCGGTCTCAATGAGCTCAGGTTTGTTTTAGTTATTTTTCTCTTTTTTCTTCTTTTTCCGCGTCTCTCCCTCTTTTTCGTATTATGCGCCCCTACTGGCTTCCAGGCCACTACCCTCCGCCTAGGGCAAATCATCCCAAACAGCAGGGGGAACTCCAGCCTGCCCGCTGTGGGAGTGCTGCACACCACACAAGGCAGCTATGACAGCCATCTACAGCACAAGGCACTGCTGAGGAAACCTCCATCAGACCTCTAAATTGATCTTGCCAACTAGGGCAATTCCGCCCAGCACCACTGGGTCCCTGCATTAAAGATGCACAACAACTTGCCATCATGGGGCAGGGTTTAAACGCCGCTGGCCCCACATTCAAGCAATGAAGAATCAGCTATCTCTTTATTCTTCATTCCCTTCTTCTCTCTTTCTTCCCTCTTTGCCGACACAGCCAACTTTAGTGAGCGTAGTTGAGTTTTTCCCTTTCTTTCTCTTCTCTTTTTCTTTCTTTCTTCTCTCTTTGTGCTCCTCTCCCCTCTCTCGGCTTTTATGATTCTCTCTTCTCCCTCTCCTTCCACATGCCACTATTGGTTTCTAGGCCTCTACCCTCTGCCTAGGACAACTCTGAGCTACAGCATCCCCCTTAAGAGAGTGTTGCACACAGCACAAGACAGTGCTACACACAGCACGCCACAGGGTGCAGCTATCTCTACCTTTTTACAATTTTTCTGTCCTTTGCTTTCTTTTTTCTTCCTTTCTTTTTGTTCTTTCACTTTCCTTCTTTTATCTCTTCTCTCTTTCCTGCCACAGTCTCAGCAAATTCAGTTAATTTTTTTTTCTTTTGTTCAGTCTGTGCATTTTATTTGTGTGTGTGTTAGTTTTCTTCACATTGTTGCTCCAGGCTTTGTTTTATTTCTCTCTTTTTCTTATCCTCTCCCTCTCTTTCCTTTCACAAGACACTGACAACTTCCAGGCCACTCCCCTCTGCATAGAACAACTCTGAAGGCCCAAGTTGGGGAGCTCCCACCGCATGTGTTGACTTTACATTCAGCTGGGGAAATCAGGGTGGTCATCTTCAATACACCAAGCATCAGGGGGGGGTTATCCCCTTCAAATAGTGGGGGAAAGTCCAGCCTAAACCCCGAGGCCCTACAAGTGGCTGGGGAAAACTCCTGCCCACCACTGGTGGGGCTCCACACTACTGCAGAAACATCCACCCAAGCTTCAAGGAGATCTCTCGGATGGTGGTAATTCCCCCTGCCAGCTACAGTGCTCTAAAGCAAGGAGGGTACACCCACATGACATCCTCAGAACTCCAGTTGCATAGGGAAACACCACAGGCCACGCGAGTTGCTCCAAGCACTTGAGGCTTACTTAGATATGAGCCAGTGAAGCGACTCCTTTGTGGACCTACAACAACCCGACCAGCGTCACACGAGAGAACTATCCAACGCACATTCCAAATAATGGAATACTGGTCGGCTATGGTAAGAAGAAAACCACAGGAAGATATAGCAATAGCCTGACCACTCAGTACAGCTACCAGCAGGTAGTTCATAGAAGCACTCATACGAGTCCCCCAAGAGAGAGCTCAGTGCTCTTCAACTCTAAAAGATGACTCCAGGTTCCTATAAAACAACACATAAACAGCAACCAGTCCTAACAGCCTCAACAAAAAAGCAGGATAAACATAAGATAATGCCGGAAGAAGCCATGAACCTAATGATGTGCATAGAAAAAGCTCCTACCACCGAAAGAAATTTTCAGAATACTGCTTAGAGTCATGCAGGATATGAGGGAAGCAAAACAGAAAAAAGGAAGAAATGATAGAGGAAAGAAAGGCAACACACTAATGGGAAATACCGTGTTTCCCCAAAAGTAAGACATCCCCTGAAAATAAGACCTACTTACATTTTTGCCTCTCACTAAAATATAAGGCATCCCCCCTGAACATAAGGCCTCCCCAATAATAAGGCCCTCTGAAGCTACCATAACTCTGGATGCTGGACTCTAGCGGCGGGTGCCACTACGCAGTTCACTGTTGGCTGCAGCGCAGCCAGAAAAGACAGGAAGTGCGAGAAAATGTACCATAGATTATGAGTAAATGAACCATTGATTGTTGTACAGGGAAGTAATGGTAGTAATAAGAAGTTCTTGATTTTGTAGGATTCACAATTTTGTCTGGTTATGCTGATTTGTAATGACAACTGCTACTGTATTGTATACAGGTAATAAATTTCCTTTTTTTGTTGTTCAACAATAAATGTGTACCATATTTTTCTTCATGGAAAAATAAGATAGCCCCTGAAAACAAGATCTAGTGAATCTTAGGGAGCAAAAATTAATATAAGACACGATCTTATTTTCAGGGAAACAGGGTATAAGACTTAAGGGATGGAATAACAAAATCCAGTGGAAAATTGACAGACTTTACCAGACTTGAGGAGGCAGAGAATTGCACCAGTGACCTAAAAGATAACCAAGCAGACCACAGCAAACAGGAAAAGCAGTCAAATAAGACAATTAGAGAAGCTGAAGAAACTTTAAAGCCATGTTTGAAGTTAAGAAGAGGAACAAATTAGAATAATTTTACTACCGTAACAAGACAAAACAAAGAAGTCAACAGTGAAAATAGCAAGGGAATACTTAAAAGAAAACTTCCCAAGCTTAATCAGTGAAAATCAGGCAACCATTCAGGAGGCTGAAAGAACACCAGCCAGACTGGATCCCAAGGAGAAGTCACCAAAACACATAATTCTGAAATTATCCAACTATGAGGACAAGGAGAAGACCATAAGAGCAGCTAGTAAAGAGCAAACCGTCATGTATAAAGGTACCCCAATAAGAGTATGTTCAGACCTATCGGCGGAAATGATGAAGAAGAGGAGGGAATAGAGTAACATATTACAAATTTGAAGGAAAACAATGCAAACCCAAGAATACTTTACGCAGCCAAAAGCTAGATGGAGAAATTACAGTCTTCCCAGACAAGGACAACCTCCAAGAATACATAAAAAGAAACCCAGACCTAAAAAAGATCCTTCCCAATCCAGTATGGGCAGGATATCAACACTCATCGAGGGCGACTAAGAGACCATCCCATAGAACAACTCTACCCAGAGGGCGACAAAGAACAAACAGCCCAAAGGATAACATTGGCTCGATAGTGGAAAGATGAAAACATAAACCACACAAACAATATAAGCAGATAAGATAGGTAGGTAGGAAAATACCCAATTCAAAAGGTGCAAGATGACTTCATACAGTCCACAGATGGATATAATAATACTGGATATCAATAGCCTGAACTCAGGCATTAAAAGGCAGAGGCTAACAGCCTGGCTCAGAAAACATAACCCATAGATCTGCTGCTTACAGGAGACACATCTCAAGCTTACAGACAAAAACAGTTTGAAAATTAAAGGCTGGAGAAAAATATACTAAGCAAATGGCAATGCAAAAAAGCAGGGGTACCAATCTTAATATCTGACAAAATTGACCTTAAGATACAGGCCGTAACAAGAGACAAGAAGGGGCATTATATAGTGTTCACTGGAACAGCAGACCAAGAACCAGCGAGCATAATAAATATATATGCGCCCAACGAGAGACGCGAGAAATTTGTGAATCAAACACTCCAAAAAATGAAAAAAGAAATCATCAGCAGATACAGAAAGCCTAATGAATGGAAGCAGAATATTGTCAAAGATCGTGCCCAAGGAAGCGCTGATTTCTTAGAATTGTGTTGACCATGGAAACATGAATCAGGCAAAGCCAGTGGGAGTGGAGTCTTTGTGATCTTTATTTGCTGATGAGGCACAACTGAAATTAAGGAGAAACAGCCACAAAAATATGTTAATGACCGGAACCTGGAATGTGTGAAGGGTGAATCTAGGAAAATTAGAAATGTTTGAAAATGAAATGGAACACATACAGCTATCAATTGTTCATAAGTAAATTCAGGATAAAATTGGAGAAAATTAAAAACAAGTCCATGAAAGGGCAAATATGATCTTCAGTCCATTGCACTTGGATAAAGTGAAAATCTCAAGAAAAGATTCAATGCATTGAACACTAATGGCAGATTATCTGATGAGCTGTGGAAGGACATCAATAACTTCATTCATGAAGAATGCACCAGGTCATTAAAAAGACAGGAAAGGACGAAAAGATCAAAGTGGTTGTTAGAAGAGACTCTGAAATGGCTCTCAATCGTACAGTAGCTAAAGCAAATGGAAGAAATGATAAAGGAAGAGTTGAAGAGAAAGTTCCAAAAGGCAGGTCAAGAAAACACGGCCAAGTGTTATAGTGAAATGCCCAAAGACTTAGAAAACCAAAAGGGAATGAGCATATCTGAAACGGAAAGAAATCATGAAAATAAAATCGAACCGTGAGTGGCAATATTGAAAGATTCTATGAGCAAAATATTTAATGATGCAGGAAACATCCAAAGCAGATAGAATACACAAAGTGACTGTACTATACAGAACTCGTCAACATTCCAGCATTCCATGAAACAGCACATGATTAAGAACCAATGATGCTGAAGTAACAAGTTCAAGCTGCACTGAAAGCATTATTCAAAATCAATCCTCCCAGAATTGGTGGAATACCAATTCAAATGTTTCAACAGCAGATGAAGCGCTCACTTGTCTATGACAAAAAATTTGGAAAACAGCTACTTGCCCAACTGACTGACAGAGATCCATATTTGTACTTTTTCCAAAGAATGGTGGCCCCCCCAAAATGCCCAATTTATAGAACAAAATATTTGATACCACATGCAAGTAAAATTTTTCTGAAGATCATCCAACAATGGTTATAGCAATACATTAACCGGGAGCTGGCAGTGATTCAGGATAGATTCAGAAGAGGACATGGAACAAGGAACATTAATGCTGTTGCTCTTGGTTCAATGCAGACAACACCAAAAAGATGTGTCCTTCTATTTATTGACTATAACAAGGGTTTTGACTGTGTGGATCACTACAAACTATGGATAACCCTGAGAAGCATGAGGATTCCAGAGCACGTCATTGTGCTCATGCTGCACTTATACATGGATTAAGAGGTAGTTGTGTGAACAGAGCAAGGGGATATTACATGGTTTAAAATCAGGAAAGTGTATGACAAAGTTGTATCCTATCACCAAAGCGGTCAATCTGTACATTGAGCAAATAGTCAGAGAAGCTGAAAAATGAAGAAGCATGTGGCATAAAGTTTTGAGGAAGGATTATTTATAACCTGGGACATGCAGATGACACAGGCTTGCTTGCTGAAAGTGAGGACAACTTGAAGCACTTGCTGATGACGATAGAGGATGGCAATCTTCAGTATGGATTACAATTCAATGTAAGACCAAAATATTCACAAGTGAACCAATAGGTAACATCATGATAAATGGGGAAAATGTGGATATTGTAAAAGATATTGTCTTGCTTGGATCCATAATCAATGCTCATAGAAGCAGCAGTAAAGAGAACAAACTGAGCATCACATTGGTAAGTCTGCTACATAGGACCCTTTAAGTATTTAAAAGCAAGAATGCTCTCTTGAAGACTAAGGTGCACCTGACTGAAGCCATGTTTTTTTTCAATTGCCTCATATACATGTCGGAGTTGAAAATTGACTAAAGAAGACCAAAGAAACATAGATGCGTTTGAATGATGGTGCTAGAGAAGAATATTGAAAGTCCATGAACTGCTAAAAGGATAAATCAATCTGCCTTGGAAGAAGTACCGCCAGAGAGCTCCTTAGATTCAAGGATGGGAAGATTTCGTCTTACATACTTTGGACACATTGTCAAGAGAGACAAGTCCCTGGAAAAGGACATCATGTTTCCTAAAGTGAAGGGGCAGCGACAAAGAAGAAGGCCCTCAGGAGATGGATTGACGCCAGGACTTCAACAATGGCCTCACGCTTGTGAGGATGGAGCAGAACCAGGCAGCGCTTCGTTCTGTTGAGCACGTGGTCACCATGGTTTGAAACCGCCTAGCTGGCACTAACATCACCAGCGACAGCCACTAGGAGGAGACAAACGAATGAATGAAAAATGGTTTTGATCTGTTCTTCCCTTAGAACAAATTTGCAATTTAAGAAAACCTTGTGTGAAAAGACCAATTTAGTACAGAATTTTGTGACATCCTTTTATGAATAATAGTGCTTTATTTTTAAAATAAAATAAAAAATTGTTTAGCAAATCAAAAAATAAGTGTTACTGTCTTGGAAGACTATAAGAAGAGTTCTATTCTGTGCTTTAGGGTCGTTATGAGTGAGAACAGACTCAATGGCAAAGAGTTTGGTTTTCGGTTTATGAATATCAAACAATATGAAGATTTTATAAACTTAATATGTAGACCTTCTGATACACTGTTGTCTTCCCTCTTCCACCTGTCCCCCCCCCCCCTCAAAAAAAAAATCCCCAAAGGATAAGGGATCTCACAGGGACTTTAAATTGTGGTATGGTTTTTCTCTGACTCTACTACGCCAAACACTAGTAAATATGAGGTCTGTTTGCAACATTACAGATCAGAATTTCCACTGGATTTGGGAGGCAGTATTCTCCTCTAGATCTACAGGATCAAGAAGAGTAGGAACAGTCTGAAATTGTGTACCCTGTGGCTCTCAGTGAACATCTTGCTTTCCCTGATAAACATGTGCATTTTGTTCCACTAATAGTTGTACCATTTGCATACGGTGGCATCCTTGAGGATTGCTAAATTTTCTAACAGAAGAGGAGCAATTGAATTTAAAGAAGTAAAAGGTAGATGTACATGCAATAGAACACCTCACTTCCCCAAGAAAACAAAACAGTAAAACCAAAAGGTATCAGACCTCAACGAGCATTTTAATAGCAGCTAGATCCCTTTAAAAAAGCATCCAGAGAACTATTCACAGATGTTTTTTAGAGCTATTTCTCTGAGATAATTGCAGTTTTATTTTGGTGACAATAATAAAATGCAGCATCTTCAGACTCTGAGTCAGGTTGGGACTCAGACTCCAGAGAAGAAACATCTTTATGATGAACTAAGAAGTTTCTCCTAATTCCAAAATGAAATCAAATAAACTGCCATCAAGCAGATTCCAAGTCATATCAATCATATAGGACTGGATAGAAGTACCCACGTTTGTTTTAAAAACTATAACTCTTTAGGTGAGTGGAAAGCCCGGTATTTCTTCCTCAGAACAGCTGATGGTTTTGAACTACTGTCCTTGCCAATCACTGCCCAACGCATAACCACTACACCACCAGGCCTCCTTTCTCCTAGTGTCACTGAATGTCAGTTTTCTAGTGTAAGTCAAGAGTGTTGCTCCTGTGGTTCCATGTCATATGTGCACAGGTTTATTCCAAAAAAAACCTGTCTCGGCGTGTCTGTGTAAATCTGTGGGTAGCTGCAGACAAGTCATCTCGGTAATATACTTCATTAGGGTGAATACACTTTGTACCATGACAAAAAAAGAAGAAGAAGAAAGAAGAATACACTTTGTACCATGACAAAAATGATTTTGACGTCAAATATAATATAAACTTTTTAATATAATGAAAATGGACATCTTTTCAAAACATTAAAACTTTGCAACAAGATTATAGGAATACTAACCCACATCTCCCTTTTTATTTCTTTAAATTCAACTGTTCCTCTTCAATTAGAAGATTTCAGCAATATTGTTGCTTTCGATCATTTTATTGACACATCATTCATGTATCATATCATTCAATAGTTCAGTGACATCAAGAAGAGTTGTGCAATCATCACCTCAGTTTTAGAACGTTTTCTTCAGTCTTGTACTTATTGTTATGAGCTCTGCATGTCCCCCCAGCTTCCCACGCCTAACTCCCACTGAGCCATTATTCCAGTTACTTTCTCTGTAGCTTTAAGTGTCTTGGATTTCATGTACAGAAAAACATGTAAAACAGAAAATAAAAACAAACCAGAATAACAAGGTAAAACAGGCAAAAGTCTCAATCATAAAGAAAATAGAAAATATTAAAAACTAGAACAAATTTAAATGACTCATAAGGGAGACCAAACAATAGCCTGCTAAATTTCAACCAAGTGCATCTGCAACAATCTACTTTCTGATGCATTCCGCATGTTACCAGCTGTTCACATCCCTTGTCCCTGGTCATAGAAGATTTTCCAGGGGCTTAATCCACTAGATTTCCCTTTCCTGTCTTTTCCTTAAATCTGAGACAGCTTTGAAATGGGCCAAAAGGGAGATCAAATGATAAGAGATTACATTTTGCCACAACTACGTGTGCCACAATTGACTTTATAATGTACTCTGTCTCATAACAGGGCTACTCACATCCCTCAACTATGATCAGAGAGGAATCAACTTAGCCTTAAATCCATGCATGGACCCTGCGAATGGATTCTGGACTTCACTGTTGTCCATAACCTTCTGCAAAACAAGTGTTCACAATTTAAACTCTGATGCCATTCCCTCCTTTAGTCTTTGGATTATTTTATTTACAATCCTTTCATCACACCGGCTCATGTGTTTCTTCATGTGCATTTAGTTGATATTACTCACTTGGATGGCTTCTTGTTTAAACACTAGACTTTAAGATTCCAGATGCTATTCTTTCTGACAGCCAGGAACCATCTAGTTTCTACAGTACTTTGCTATAGTACTCATATCTTCAGTGATCTTTTCTTGGGAATGAGCTTTAAGTGGGGGTCATGTCATAAGAACTAATTGTTCTTGGGTTGGGGTTAAAATTAAGTGCAAACCCCCAAATCATTCATACAGCTCTATGGTTTACATATCTCTTAATCACCTTAGAGACATAATTGTCATTTATGTTAGGGAAGATTGTCAATAAGGCCCCTGAGCATCACTTCCACTACCATCAAGTCAATGCTGACTTCATCCTCCATGGTCCCATGTAGCTGAGGGAACTTCCTCTGGCCTGTTGTAGAGCTTCACACAGCCTAAGGTAGCTCCACCAACCGTCTCCAACACTCCATGCTGCTGGAGGAACCTCTGGCCAACCAACCTGGCAATCTAGCTGACTAGGGCAATTCTGCCCGCCATCCATGGTGCTCTACACCAAAGTGTGCACACCCAGTGTGTTAGTCTGGGTAGACTACAGAAACGAATTCATAAACACTCTCATATGTGTACAAGAAAGAGCTTTATATTCAGAGTAATTGTACATAAAGGAAACATCCCAGCCCAGTCCAGATCAAGTCCAAAATTCTGATACCAATCTATAAAGTTCTCTTCAGCCTCACGCAACACATGCAATGATGCCAAATGTAGGAAGATCACAGGCTGTTTTTTAAGACATACCTTTATAGAGAGTGATTAATATTTCATGGTCACTAGACAGGCTCCCTACCTCATTGCTTAGGGGACTGGATTAGAAGAGTACCTGCCTTGTAAGCAGTGGCCTACCTTAACCTTGGTGTTTATATAATAGTAATGGACACATACATTTGTCCTTTTGTGATTGACTAACTTTACTCAGTATAGTGGTTTCCAGATCTCTCCATAAAACAGTTTTTACAAGGATAAAAACATTTTAGGAAGGCAAAGTAGACTAGAAAGATGAACCAAGAGAAAAAGGACTGTTGATATTGGTGAAGGAAAAAAACTGTTACTGAATTTTTTATAATGGTGGAAGAAGACATTTGAATGATTGACTTGAATTATTGGCATGATATCAACTGTGTCAGCCCCGGTTGACTAGAGAAATAAATTCAGAGACACTCAAATATGAGGGTACCCCCCAAAAAATGGAAACGGTTTTTCCAAAGCTATTCATTTAACCTTTTTTTTACAAAACAACCTTATTACCTTCAAAGTACTCTCCATTACAATGGATACATTTGCCAATTCCATCCTTGGAAACATTTTTCAAACTCACTTGTTTGGATGACTGACAGCACCTCCCTCATTTTTTTCTTCACCTCTTCTACATCACTGTCCTTTCATGTCCCTCTTCATTTTATGAAAGAAGTTGCACAGAGATCAGGTGAGTCGGGTGGGGTAAGAGAGGGATGCTGTTTTGTTCCCCCAAATAGCATCTTGAGTGAGCAGGTGAATTATTGTGGTGGCAAAACCAGTTCACTGTCTGCTACAAAAGCAATATTTTCAGAATCTCTTAATAGAATGTTTGATTAACAGTCTGACCTGGTAGAATGAACTCCAAATGTACTGTCCCCCTCACATCAAAAAACAAATGAGCATTGTCTTGATCTTTCATTTCACTTGACGAAATTTTTGGGGATAAGGTAACAAGGCAAGTTTTTTGTGTGTGTGGCAACTTTCACTGCTTCGATTAATATTTGCTTCCAGGGTCATAAGAATAACACTCTCTCATCATGAGTAATGACCTTGGGGAAAAGTCTGGGTCACTTCAGAGCTGTTCTTTCAAAGCACAGCATGTTTCCACTCAAAGCTCTTTTTTCCAGTCAACCAGAACCGGAGGCAAAAATTTTGTAGCTACCCTCCTCATTCCTAAATCTTCTGTTAATTCATGAAACCACGATCCAAGATAATCCAGATAAATTCTTTATCTCTTCAATGGTCCATCACCAGTGTTAGAGCACAAGCACATGAATTTGTTGACATATTCATCCGTTTGAGAAGTTGACAAACATATAGAATGAGGTTTGTCATCAATCAGCCTTTCACTTTTTTTGAAATGAGAAAACCACTCATACACTTGTGTTTTTCCCATAACACTGTCCTTGTAGGATGCATTCAACATCATAACAGTTTCTGTGGAATTTTTCCCTGAGCAGGAAACAAAATTTCATGGCTGGACACTATTCTCTTAAATCAACCATCACACACACACACACACAAAAAGGTTGAATTGAAACTGCTTTTACAAAAAAAATTCACTGTAACCAAAGAGAACCTTCCCAGGCAATGCCACTGGGTGCACTAACTCAGTGAGTTAGAGTTGCTTGATGCTCACCTATCAGGGAGTGGGAGGTGAGGGTGGGAGGGGAGAGGAGGGATGTGTACTACAAAATCTCTGCCAAGTGACACTTTTTCTGTGTTTTTTTTTTTTGTGAGTGGGGCAGGAGGTACCCCCTCATATTTATAAGAAAACGCTTTATACCAAAGAGCAATTGTATATTGAGAAAACAACTAGCCCAATCCAGATCAAGTCCATCAGTCCAATATTAGTCCATAAGTCTGATACCAGTCCATACATCCTTCTTCAGACTCATGTAGCCACAAGCAATGATGCAAAATGCAGAAAGATGACAGGATGGTGGGTGCAAAGTCTTGTGAATCCAATGGTGGCGGGAGAATCTCAGTCTTGGCACAGGTATCCACGTGGCTCAGTGGGGCTCTTCAACAGAAAGGTAAAGCAGTGAGAGAGATAAAGAGGAAGTTCCCAGAATTCTCACGAGAAAGGCATGCCCATAAATAAGGTAGCATCATAAGACTGTGAACTGATTGACAGGCTAGACCCTAGTCCTACACTTATTTATCAAGTTGACATTTAATGATGTAACTACCACATCTACTTAATCGAGCTTTCGCAGGGGTCAGCATCTTCACTGTTAAGTTGCAATATTGACCTCAATAAGAGTTAGTTTAAAAATGTTACTCAAAGATCAGCTAGCTCAAAGAGTTGGTCTTTCTACCAGGTTGCAATGAGGGGGTTAGGTGAAAGTCAATTACTGCATGGGATAATAGATGTCTTCAATTCTGTCCCTACTTCTCTCTGATAGAACACACACATTACTATTGATGTGCCCAGCCCCACAAACACAGGCTCTACACTCTGAGGCTGAATTCACTTTCTATTCGCCTCTTCCAGCAACAGCAGTATGAGACTATCTAAATCCCGCTCTAGAGCGAGTACAGCAGTCCTGCCATGTAATGGGTACAAACTGAGAGCAATAGCTAAACGCGTCCTTATACGTGATTGGACGTGTGTTTTTTCTCCATTTTTCCCAAACTCACAACATCTTCCCCAAATGAACTTCCAGCGTTATAGCTAATCACAGTGAGACAGTAATTAAAGCTATAAACCAGGGATGCTTTTATTGAGACCAACAGACTGCTTCTCCCACCAGGTCACACAGTGCGATTTTTGGTGATCATATTGATTATCAGAATTTCATTTATGTGAGCGAACTCACTTCTAAGAATATCCTTACAGAACAAACAATAATCAGTTCTTTTCTTCTATGAAGCAAAATTTCCATGGTGACAAAGGGCTGGCGCCTCTTATTCAAAATGTGCTCTCTGACCCAAGGTCTTTTAACAAAACCAAATGACAATCAGAAGGACCTTGGCATTTGAGGGGAAAGAACCAAGCAATCTTTTAAAAAGAGCTGTCGAACTCTAATGATCTGATATATGTTCCTTGAGAGGGAGAACGCCTACCTGGGGGATGAAATCACATATGGGGAAAATATTGACCTTGACCATGATGAAAATGCACTGTCCTTCCCAGAACACTAAACTCTTTTTGATAGTCAACAGTTTATTTTTGTGAATTTCATCATTTAATCTTATATATTCATGAAACCATTACTCTGCTGGCTCTAAAATCCTTAAATGAGCCGTGAGATTTTATGCTTTGTAATCAAAGGGTCATTTGATCACCAATCTATGGCTTAGCAATCTGACTAATTATTTATCTTGAATATCGAATTTTCTGTTGTTCCATTAAATCTCTTTGCACTAACACAAAAACTAACTATGAACCACATGCCTCTGAGGGGGAAGCAGCTGTGACCAGAGGGGTTAGTTTTTGTTGCAGTCTGTAGCACTGTGGCAGGAGAGTAATGCCCATTAAGACAGTAATAGCTGACAGCATCTTCAGCCTCCACACTGCTGATTGTGAGAGAGTAATCTGCCCCAGACCCACTGCCACTGAACCGGGCAGGGACCCCAGAGGGCCGGTTAGATGTGCCATAAATAAGAAGCTTGGGAGGGGCTCCTGGCTTCTGTTGGTACCATTGTAAGTAGCTAGTGCTTACACTTGAGCTGGCCTTGCAGTTGATGGTGACTGTCTCTCCTGGGGAGACTGCCAGGGAAGCTGGAGACTGGGTCAGCACCACCTCTCCACTGGATACTATGGTCATATAGGAGAGAGAAAAATGAGACAACAGCATAAACAGAAATGTTTTCATAAAATATAATATTGACTATACAACTGTCTTAGATAAAGCTTGATAAAATGAATTTTAGAGTCAAATTGCCATGAGAAAGAGGGTCATAAGTTTAAACTTTTCTCTCTACCTTACCTGTGATGCTGAGCAGCAAGAAGCTGAGAGTGATGGCCTGGAAACCCATGGTGCTGGCTGAGCCCTGTCTGCCCAGGCCGATCATCTTCTCCTCTCTGAGTGCCCCTTAACAGCAAGTGTCAGAGGTTTGTGGTTTTCAGAGAAAGAGGTATGCAAATCAACCAGGTGTTGTCTACTAGGTCAATAAGTGCATGTGGGGCTTTCATTTACTTCCTGATTTAATTGAGTGCAGGAAAGGGAAGGTTAGAGGAGAGAACTTGCCCCCTGTAAGTATTTGCGACTGTGACTCTTTATGGTCCTCGAAAGCCTCGTCTTTCTCCCGCCGTTTGGCTGGTGGTTTCCAACTGCAGATCTTGGGGTTCGATGTCTGAAAGCGAACCCACTACACCACCAGGGCAGGTCATTAAACCTACACTGAGTTATCGCAAAGATCTGACTGTTCTCTGTATTAAATATATGGCAAGGAGGACAGAGTGTCTATGTTAATCAGGACCACTTGCCTTCCTTTTCCCCTCGAAGCTGTTTCACTGAGACTCTACCATCTACCAAGGCCTCTGTCAGGCACCTTTGAACCCACAAAATAAACTAATTGGTAAGAAGCCACAAAACACATACAATGAATCCATTCAGAGATTACAAACTACATGAGTCTTTCCATCTGAAACTAGAGGACACTCATTAGCAGCATGATTATCTAACACTCTACCACATGCTGGTTCTGAAAGGACCTTGGACTTGACAATCTGAGACAGTAACTCATTATCAAAGAGCTACAAATTAGTGTAACAATTATCTTAATAACAACAGGAAAAGGTGTTCTTTTTCTAAAGATTTTAGAGAGAAAGTCATATTTTTTTCTATAGTGTTGGGGAAATGTTTTCCAAAAACTTACTTAATAATTATTAAAGAGTAGTGAAGTTTCTAGAAGCAGACTATTTTGCTAGAATTTGATGAGAAACACGTTATTAAAATATCTGCTGGGTCTAAATTTTAGAAATAAGAAAAAGGTGGGAAGCAAAATGGGGGGGGGGCTTTAAAAAGAATGAAGAGGATATTAAAAGAGAAAAATACAGTTTTTGCAAACTTTTTGTAGCCCCCTCAATATATGCATACCTTCTGTATATATTCATATATATAAGGCTAAGTAAAAAATATTCTTATTGAGACAGGGCATGGGAGCCAAGGTGAAGATTTAGTCAGAGCGTGCACTGATTCTGGGTAAGATCTTGGACCTAAATTTCCCAGAAACCCTGTTACCCTGGCAGAGTTCTGTGCAACTGGAAGGATTTTCTCAATGATCTTTTCCTCATGAGAATCTCTGTTTCATAGGGGGAAGTAAGATGCTCATGCTGCTGGGGAGGTTGCTCTTTCTCCTTGGAGTCGCTCAATAAAATTCTCCGTGAAACCCTCTCTGCCTCTCCAAGCAAATCTTTATGTTGGGAAGGCAAGAATCTAAACTTCATTCACAGATGCTTGGGCTTATTCCACAAAAACACCGGAGATCGGTGGACAGCTACAGACAAGGTCTGTGAATAATACATATGTCTTAGTCTTGTTAGGTGCCTGCAAACAACAAACAAGAAAAAACACAATTGCGTCATGGGGGGAAAATAATTTTGAAGTAAGAGCTAATATTAAACTTTTAACAAAACATATGTGGATGCATTCTGAATCATTAGAGGTTAGCAAAACATGGATAGAAATGTGAGTTAGTTTATTGTGCCAACCTGGCTGATAAACACATTTGGGGTTAATTGAAGGGCTGAAGGATAAATGGCTTGGCAAGCCTCGCCTTTCTAGTTCTCGGGTCTCTTGCTTTCTGATGGCCGGAGCAGGGTGCAGCCAGGTCCCTGCTTCAGCTGGCAAGGTTCACTTCCTGAAAGACATCCCTGGGGAGGAGCCACATGGACCTACCCAAATGCAGTCCTGGGTGCTGGAGCAGCCATGTGGAGACCCCTGCCATCACTGAGAGGCTGACACATTCACCGAATCGGCTTTACTCCTGCTGTCGGCATCAGTGTGTGTGTTTTTTAAGATGGAGGAGGACTTTGTGGATTGGTGTCAGAAGTATGGGCTAATGCTGGACTTGTGAGCTTGGGCAGCACTGGGTTGGGATGTTTTCTTGATGTGCACTCACCCTTTATATAAAACTCTCTCTTATACATGAGTTTTGTTGGATTTGTTTCTCTAAAGTACCCAGACTAACACAAAATATTTTCTAAACTATTCAAAATTAGGAAGGCAGAAGAACTGGTTCTGTGTTTACAAATGTAAGTTCATTTATATGGATATTTCATACAAATGGAATCATACAGGATGAATATTACTTTTGTGGGTCTTTCATATTCGTTTTGTGGTTCAGCTATGTTGAAGTATGTATAAGTCCTCATTCTTTGATACTGCTGGATTTGTAAAGTGTGTGGGTATACTTTATGTCTCGAGCATAGACGCATGGGTGGTGCTCACTGCTTAGCTATTATGAATACTGAGCTGTGCATATTGCCATAAAGTCTTCATGGCGACACTGGTTTTCTTTATCAAAGGTAA
Source organism: Tenrec ecaudatus (assembly GCF_050624435.1). Taxonomy (NCBI): domain Eukaryota; kingdom Metazoa; phylum Chordata; class Mammalia; order Afrosoricida; family Tenrecidae; genus Tenrec; species Tenrec ecaudatus. Next base: position 66,388,258 of record NC_134540.1, on the reverse strand, counting down.
ACTCCTTTTGCTGACACATATGATAAACTTATGCTTAGCTTTTTTAAAAATTGCCAAATTGTTATACAATGTGGACCTATGCTAGCTAAGATTCTCTAGAGTGGTGTGAAGGTTCTCCGCTTCCTTTTCCACATTCTTATTGCCTTTATCTACAATAGTGAGTATAAAGTGTATCTCATTGTGAGTTTAATTTTCATTACCTTCATGACTAAAAGTGTTAAACATTCTATTGTGTGTTTATGGATCTTTCATTTATCTTCTTATTTGACATGTCTATAGAAATGCTTTCCCTATTTTTTAACAATTTATTGGGGCTCATACAATTCTTATCACAGTTCATACATATACATACATCAATTGCATAAAGCACATCTGTACAGTCTTTGCCCTAATCATTTTTTTCTCCTCTTTTCTTTTTTTACATTTTATTAGGGACTCATACAACTCTTATCACCATCCATACATATACATACATCAATTGTATAAAGCACATCCATACATTCCCTGCCCCAATCATTCTCAAAGCATTTGCTCTCCACTTAAGCCCCTTGCATCAGGTCCTCTTTTTTTCCCCTCCCTCCCCTTTCCTCCCTCCCTCATATGCCCTTGGTAATTTATACATCGTTATTTTGTCATATCTTGCCCTATCCGGAGTCTCCCTTCCCCCCTTCTCTGCTGTCCCTCTCCCAGGGAAGAGGTCACATGTGGATCCTTGTAATCAGTTCCCCCTTTCCAACCCACTCACCCTCCACTCTCCCAGCATCGTCCCTCACACCCTTGGTCCTGAAGGTATCATCCACCCTGGATTCCCTGTACCTCCAGCCCTCATATGTACCAGTGTACAGCCTCTGTCCTATCCAGCCCTGCAAGGTAGAATTCGGATCATGGTAGTTGGGGGGAGGAAGCATCCAGGATCTGGGGGAAAGCTGTGTTCTTCATCGGTACTACCTCACACCCTAATTAACCCATCTCCTCTCCTAAACCCCTCTATGAGGGGATCTCCATTGGCCGACACTTGGGCCTTGGGTCTGCTTTCCCTATTTTAATTAATTTTTATTTGTGTTATTTAATTATAAAAGGTATGTGTAAAGTGTGAATGTAGCTGCTCATCAGATAAATTATTTGCAAATATATTCCTCTTTATTCTTGACTTCTTTTGTAACATGTACTTTTGTATGAGGGACTTGAAAAGTCTATGGAAAATGGAATTAAAAGAATAGAATTTTTCTACAAAATTTTTGAAGCCCCGTAATATATTCCTAATGGTGGCTTTTGAAGTACACTCATTTTCAATTTTCATAAATTTCAATATATTGCATTTTATTTTATATGAAGGTACTGAATATAAGGAAACAGGGCCTTGTTTCTTGTCTGAGATGATCTTCTTTCTAGTTTGATTAAGAAGTATGTCACATGGCAGACTTCCAGTGATCTCTAGAGCTTTACAGTGGCCTCCTCTTAACTGTCAGAAAAAATCCAGGACTTCTGGTAATATAGCCTTTGTTAGGCCAGATTGTCTGGAAAAAGAAATTCAGTGACACTCATCTACGTATAAAAAGGAGCTTTATACAAGAAGTAATTACACATCAAGGATTATACCAGCCTGTCCAACTCAAGCCTGTAAATGGGATGCTAGTCCACAGGTCCCTCTTCAGAACCATGCAGCCACATGCTGGTGATGCAGAATGCCGAACAGGGAAGCAGGGAGATCACGGGAAGGGGAGTGCACTCCCATAGATCCCAGGTTGTTGGGAACCTGGCAGGTTGACTGCAGCTTTGAGTCAGGTGACCCACGTGGGCGACCCCTGGTGGCAGGCAGAGTTCCAGCAGGCTGGACAGTGAAGGGCAGAGAGAGCACGTTTCCCAGAGTTGTCCACTCTGAGAAAAGGCCACACCTCCAAGGAGGTATCATCATGGTATCACTGGATTGACAGGTTTGATTCCACCCCGAGTCAGGTGAGTCTAGTTAACAAAAATCCTTATCTACCACACAGCCACACGCAAAACATTCTGGCAACAACTTGAAAAGGCTTGGAAATGAGTTATTGGAATCCCCAGAGAAGAATGCAGCCAAATCAACACCCTGACTGCCGTCCCCTCTCCAATGTGCCCAGACCCCTTACCCTTTGAATCTGTGTGACACTCGGATGTGTAATGGTTTAAGCCACTGAACAGTGGGCGTTTGTTCTGCAACATTAGAACACTAACACAACATGATTTGACACGGAGTAAGTTGGAATTATAAACTTGCAAGGCAATACGAATCTGAGCAGACTGGCCTTTTGCAAAGAATGATTTTGCCCCATTCCGCTGTAACTTAGGAGGCACAATCAGATGCCTGAGGGAGGGGCAGGGAGGGGAAGGAAAGGTGATAGTCAAATCCAGCAGATGTAGCAGCAATAGGTAACAGCATTACAGGTGCATTTCTGGGATGCTACCTCAGATTATTTTTCTCTGTCCAACGAGCATCTGCTTATATTGTCTAGCACACGTTAAAAAACGAGAAAAAACTACTTTAACTCACTGCTGTCCAGTAAATTCTGACTTGTAGCGACACTCTAGGACAATCAGAGTGTCATTTTGCATTGGGGAAGCTATAAATCTTTGCAGGAGTGCCAATCCTCATCGTTTTTCAGGGGCTGGCCTTTGAAACAGCTGACCGTGTGCCCAGCAGCCCGCGTGTCACTCACTGTGCTGCCAGGCCTCCCTCTACAGCGCATGAGGGACAATGAAGCCTTTTACACGCCCACGTCTAAGATGGTAAGAATTGGGCTTTATTCTTAGCGTAGACCTTTTTCTGACTACAGAAGACTAGACCTCTACCTAGCCTTTGTTATTTATGACTTAGCTGGGAACATGGCAACTAGTGTGAGGATCTGGAACAGACAGGAATAAGGATAAAAAATTGTTCAGCTGTCCAACCCCGCCCCCCCTCCCACCACCACACAGATGGTTTGACAGAGGGTCCTAGGACTGTATCCTCTAACCTCTTCCTTATTTAAAAAATTTAGACCCAGTAGAAAATTTTTGAAATTTTCCTCATTCAACTCTAACAAAATAGTCTGCTTCTAGAACTCTCATTACACTTTGATAATTAGTAAGTAAATTTAGGCAACTTTTCTCCTACATTAAAGAGGAACAAGTGAATTTCCCTCTAAACACTTCAGAAACAGTATTTTTCCTCTTGTGACTGACATAATTGTTTGTTTGATTTGTCGTTGTTTGATATGGGCTACTACACCAGCTTTTCAAATCCAAGGTCCTGTGAAAACCAGCATGTGGTAGAGCAGCAAAAAAACAGGATGCTACCCATGAATTAGGAGCTTAGGGGCCTCCAGTTTGTTTGCAGTCTCTGGAAAGACCCACTGAATATCTTTTGTGCCTCATCACATGGGAGAGAGGAGTTATCCTCAGGTTTTGTGGTTTCCAAGGGGCCTTAAGAAGCCTTGATGGATGCCACAGTCTCACCCAGTGATGAGGGAAAGGGGAGGGCTACAGGGCAGGGGGTCCTGATGAACATCTACTCACAGTCACCCTTGCCATAGATTTATCACAGAGAAAATTAAGGTCTTCTTCACGCTAATTAGGGATAGGTGTAATTACCAGCAAACTAGGTTTGGGGTAATTGAGCATCTAGACAGAAACATGGGTGATGCCTTAGACCAGGTACATGATCCACTTAAGAAAAAATGACCTAGAATCTTCACTTTTGTGTACTAAATTAACTTAAAAAGGAAATGAAAGGTCCGCAGGGAGTTATTGGAAATTTGCATAGCTCTTCCCCAGAAGCCACAGAGCTCTCAGAGGTGCTTTTAAGAGGCGCTGCTTAGAGGAGAGGTGTGTTTAGCCTGGGACAGGGCTCAGCCTCATCATGGGTTTCCCGGCCAGTGTCTTCAGCTTCTTGCTGCTCGGGGTCACAGGTAAGAATGAGACACAGTTTTAAACTCATGACCCCATTTCTCTGTCTCATGGAAATTTCCATCTAAGTGAGTGCTTTTATTGTTTTACAGTAAATAGTCTTAGAGTGACTACTATGTTATGAAAACATTGCCATATTCGTGTTTATGCTAAATTGTCTCATTTTCCTCTCTCCTACATGGCCACAGTGTCCAGCGGAGAGATCGTGCTGACCCAGTCTCCAGCTTCCCTGGCAGCCTCCCCAGGAGACACAGTCACCATCAACTGCAAGGCCAGCTCAAGTGTAAGCACTAGCTACTTACACTGGTACCAACAGCAGCCGGGAGCCTCTCCAAAGCTCCTTATTTATAGCACATCTAACCAGGCCTCGGGGACCCCTGCCCGGTTCAGTGGCAGAGGGTCTGGGACAGATTACTCTCTCACAATCAGCAGTGTGGAGGCTGAAGATGCTGTCACCTATTACTGTCAGCAGTGGGAAAGTAATCCAACCACAGTGCTACAGACTGCAACAAAAACCTCTTAATTCGTTTGGCCACAACTTCCCCCTCAGAGACTTTAGGGCCATAGTTATAGTTTCCAGTGTTAGTGCAAAGACAGGAGGCTCTCAGGAATGATATTTAAGAGGACACCAGAAAGTTCAACATTCAAAATAAATAATTATTCAGAACTTTATGTCACAGTGAGTTTGAGCAGATGATCCTTTGACCTACAAGCCATATAATTCTGACAACCTCATTTTAAAACTTTAGAACAGACTAAGAAGAGGAAATAGACACAAACAGAAAGGTGACTTTTTAAAAAATTCTTTTTATTGGGGCTCATAAGGCTCTTATCACAGTCTGTACATACATCAATTGAGCAAAGCACCCTTATACATTCGTTGCACTCGTCATTCTCATAATTCACCTTCCACTTGGGTTCCTGGAATTGGCTCGGTTTCCCTTTTTTCCCCCCTCTCCCTCCCTCCCCGCTCCCCCCAGGTCCCAGAACGGTGACTTTTAAAGAGAGTTTAGTGACCTGGAAAGGACAGTGTATTTCCATCATGAATAAGGTCAGCACCGTTCCGACGTGGGGTTCCCTCCCCCAGGTCGAAGTCTTGCTCGGCTTAGGAAAAATATACATGTCCATCCTTGTTATTTGATTGCACTTTCTGGAATCTTGCTTGGGTCTCTCCCCCTCAAACGCCAACGCTCTTCTCATGGTAGTTTGCTTGGTTAAAAGACCTCGGGCCAGGAGAGCACATTTTGACTAACAGGTATCAGCCCACTTGTCACAATGGGCTTTTATCCTGGAGGGAAATTGGACGAATTATTGCTTCCTCTATAAAAAAAGTGAGGTCATTCACGAAAGCAAACTTGTGATACTTAATGGGATCCCCAAAATGGCACTGTGAGAACAGGCATGATCAGTCTGTTCATCTCAATACAAGTATCAGTGGTTTGTGTTGGTAATTACTTTCTTTCACTCTGAATGCTGAGAGTGATGGAAGTTAGTTTGGGGAAGGTGTGAGTTTGGGAAAATGGAGAACATTAAGTTCAATCAAGTGTAAAGACCCTTGGAGATTTTATCTCAATTCTGTGTGCTTTATAAGTAAGGAGGGATGGACCTGCTCTAGAAAGGATGGATCGATTCTCATTGGACTAGTGCTGGATGGATCAAACAGATTCATTCTCAGTAATTCAGAGACTGGGGGTGGGCTGGGGCGGGGTGGTTGCTGAAGGTGTCAAAGTACTATAGTGCATCTTGAAAGCATGTCCAAGGTGTGTAAGACAAAGTCTTGCCATCCTTGCCTCTAGAGAGCACTCTGGCCATACCTCATCCGAGACAGAATGGTTTGTTCTATTAGAAGTCCGTGGTATTCTTATTCTTCATGGTACTCAATATTCTTCTTCAGCACCAAAGTTCAATTGCATCAATTCTTCTATGTCTTTCTTACTCAATGTCCTGCTTTCACATGCATATTATGCAATGGGGAATCCCATGGCTTGGGCCAGGCCCACTTTAGACCCCAAAGTAACACCCTTGCTCTTCAATACACTAATGAGGCCTTGTGCATCCGACTGTCCGAATGCATGCATTTTTTGATCTTGATGACTTCTTCCGTGAGCATTGATTGTGGACGCAAATAAGACTCAATCCCTGACAACTTCAACTTTCTCCATTTAATCATGATGTTACCTATTGGCCCAGTTGTGAGGATTTTGGTCTGATTACACTGAGTTTCAATCCACACTGAAGGCTACAATCCTTGCTGTTCATCAGCAAATGCGTAAAGTCCTCTTCGTTTTTCACCAAAGTGATGTCATCTGCATACCTCAAGTTGTTAGTAAGTTTCCTCCAATCCCGATGCCATACCCATGTCTGAAGTGGTCTCTTCATAAGCACAAGTGCCAGCAAGGCAGGGCTGTGTCACAAACTAATTATATTGGGGTTATGAGCAAGTGAGATTTCGAGATCCATTCTTGTAATTATGGTTTCTACAACTGGTTCAATTTTAGAGATATACTTGATGTATTCTCGTAGCACATCCTAAACCATCCATTTGGAGGTTAAAGCAACTCTATTGTTGGCAACGTTGTTTTAAACAATAGTATAGCATAGCTGAGTAGAGAATTTCCGACATGTGTGGGATTTGTCAGACTCCATTACATGAGTAGTGAGCTTGTGGCTCTCTGAGGTATGGGTGACTAGACAGCAGTTACACATGATGAGAGGGTTGGAGATCTGACACGACTTTGGGGAACCCTTATTTGTGAGGGCTGAGCCTTGTCTGGTATACTAATGCTTGTTGGACAAAGGCAGAGGGAATGTGAGAGAAGCACATATATGTTGGTCCTATGTTGCCATTCAGTGGGCACCCACCCATAGTCCAGTCTACCCTCACTTGAGCACCCACCCATAGTCCACTGCAGTCTTCAGTCTTGGGATAGTGATTGTCTGCTTCATCTTCCACTAGGACATTTCTGTTTAAAATTCAACAGGGAATTTCTATTTCTTGATTTGATAAGTGCGTTTAAGGTAAAGTCTGGGTCATTTAGTGGGGTTTCCAATCTGGATACTTCTGGTGTGGCCTATGAAGGGTGTTCTGTTTCTCAAAACTAGAGGGTCTGATATCTGGGCTGTCTGTGGCACATTGTTTGGGCTTCGTTAGGAAGTAGGTCATATGTGTCCAGTTAGAAACAAAATACAAGAAACAAAAGCATGCTTCCTTGGGGCCCGCACAACAATGCTAAGCATTTTATCCAATGGCTTAGTGCCCCACTCAGTCCACCCACTTTCCACCCTGTATGTAGTATGGACATGAAGTCCCGCTCCTCTTGATCCCGATGACATTCATTGATTGCTCCTACAGGGTTTCTGTTCATTTAGACTGACCATAGAACCCTGCTCTATGGCATGTTTGAATTTGTCTTCTCCTCCCTCAACATTAGAAACTGGCCCTGTCTGTAGTGAAGCTGTCTCTCAAGGTAGTTTTGAGGTGTCCTAATAAGGGAAGGATACCTGTTTTATGGGAGCTTGGTGTGCATGCGACTTTGTCGGTTAGGGGTCAGATTAGAAGACCACATCGCTTGGGAACCAGAGTGTGTATTTCTCTTGGTTTTTATCCATATAGCAGTGGGCGCATACAGCTTTATTCCTTTTCTAATTGACAACATTCACCCAGCATAAAGGTTTCCAGTCCCCTCCATGTCAATGGTGGTTTCATGGTTTCAACACTGTTTTGGGGGGATCTGGAGTATTCCACCGGGTATATGTACCAGTGTCTTTATCTAGTCTTCACCTCATTAAAATCTGGGCTGTTTCTACATTCATGCTGCTATGAACATGGGACAGGAACAGATGTCTCTTCATTTACTTTCTCTGCTTCTTTGGGGGCAATTTTCCCCAAAGAGGTATTGCTGGGTTGCAGGTATTTCTATCCCCAGTTGTTTCAGGTAGCACCACAATGGCTGTTCATGTTTACAGTCCAACCGCAGTGCACGAGAGTTCGAGTCTCCCCTCACCCTCTCCAGCATTGCTGCTCTCCGTTTCCTTATTTTCTGAAATTGCTATCGTTATGGATGCAAGGTGATATCTCATCATTGTTTCGTGCATCTCCCGGATGACAAATTATTGTAAGCATTTAGCTCTTCGTGTGTTTGTTAGCCATTTCGAGTGTCATCTCTAGTGAACTTTCTGTTCATGTGCGTTGCTGATCTTTTAATTGGAGTATTTGCGTTCTTCTTGTTGAGATGTGGCAGAATTGTTTATATTTTAGTAATTAGTCCCTTGTGTTCATGCTAAATATTTTTCTTCTCAGTCTATGAGTTCTCATTTTACCCTTTTTCTGCTCTTTTGATGTGCATAATTTTTTATAAGTTCTGGTAGGCTCTTTTCTCTCCCGCAGTGTGTGTTTCCTTTATTATGCTTGGTAGTCTATGTATGTCTTGCTGCTGGGCCCTTAAATTTGTCCCAAGTTCTCAGTAATTCTTAAAGTTTTAGGGTTTACATTTACATCTGCAGTCCATCTTGCAGTAATTTTGTACACGGGATGAACTGTGAGTCCCGTTTCATTCTTCGATGGATACGGCTCTAGTTTTCCCCACACCATTTGGTGAAGAGGATGTTTTCTTCAACTGAATATTTTTGATCCTCTGTTGAAATTCATTGCCTGCAGGTAGTTGATTTTTATTTCTGTGTTTTCTTTTCTGTTCCATTGCTCTCTGTATCTGTCATTATACCAATAGCAGGCTCTTTTGATGACTTTGTGTAATAGGATTTGACGTCAGGTGGTGTGGGGCCTCCAATTTTGTTCTTCTTTTTGAAACGTTCTTTTCCTATCCTGGGAGTTGAGATTTGGATTAGAATTGCATTGTATTGATAGATTATTGAACCCGTTATGTAGCCAACAGCAATCAATCCTGTTGAAGACTCTTCCTCTTCTTCTTTGTGCTGTCCTTCTACTTTACCACAAATCAGGTCCTTCTTCAGAGATTGTTCCTTCCCAAGAACATGTCCACAGGACAAAAGATGAAGTTTTGTCATCCTAGTTGCTGAAGGTTGTAATTTTCCAGGACAGTTCATTTGTTGGCAGTCCGTGTTATCATTAGTTTTTTTAGACAACCCCAGACTTCAAAAGTATGAATTATTTTTCAATCTGCCTTATTCGTTGCCCAGCTTTCAGATGCATGTGAAGTTGCTTAACAAACCACGGCACGGGTCGGACCCATATTAGTCTTCAAAGTGTCATCTTTATATGCGATATATATAGTTAGATATACGATGTGGATACGAAATTTAGAACATATATTTATTATACACACACCAGGAGCTTCAAAAGTAGAGTGATAAGAAAATTGAAAGAAAATAATTGTTTTTTAAACTTAAAAAATTTATCCCATATATACATCAGATTGTGTGCTCTCATATGTCTGCAAATAGGAATGAAGAAAGACCAATAGTTTGGTTAATTGTGTGTTTTACAAATGTGTCACTATTTCACATCTTGCTTGTAATGTACATCTCTCTTCAGTTCACTTATGGTAGGTTCTTTATGTATCTCATATAAATGGAATAATCATGTTTGTGATCTTTTCCTCTGGCTTCTTTCATAATGCTTTGGTGGTGCATCCATGTGGAAGCATGGGTCAATAGCACATGTTCTTATATTGCTGAGCTGCTTTCCGCTGTACAGGTATACTATGTTTCCTGTATCCGCTCATAGGCTGATGAGCTGTTTTCACTTTGGGGATATTAGGAATACGGTTGCTATGTGTATTCCCTAAAGCGTTTGTGTGGACACTTACTTAATTTGTCCAGGGAGATTCCTTTTGCTGAACCATGTGATAAACTTTTGTGTAATTTTTTCAGATACTGATAAATTATTATAGAAGGAAGTTATGCCAACATCCCCTCTGGCATTGTGAAGGTGCTCCACAGCCTGTCCAGCATTCTTACTGTCTCGATGCATCATTGTGGGTATGAAGCGGTATCTCGCTGTGAATTTAACTTGCATTCTTTTATGACTAAAAGTGTTCGGTATCTTGTCAAGTGTTTATTGACGTGTCATTGATCTTCTTGGGTAAAATGTCTATTGAAATGCTACCTTTGTTTTTTAATTCACTTTTGTTTGTGTAACTGAGCTATGAGAGGTAAACTCTGAATCTAGTTATTTATCAGATAAATTATTTGCAAATATTTTCTCCTACTATCTTGACTTTTTTTTTATATGCATTTCAAAGTATGGGGGGACTTGAGAAAGGGTGGTGAAATGGAGACAAAGGAATGGGAGTTTCTCACAACTTTTTGAAGTGTGCTTGGTATGATCCTAAACAGTAGCCTGTGAAGTGCCAGCTTTTTGAATTTAATGAAGTCCAATTATCAAAATTTTTCTTTTATATGCAAGGACTATATATAAAGAAATGGGCCATCCCAATTGTTACATATAATCTCCACTCTAGTTCGATTAATAAACAGCTCACATGACAGAGAGTTTCCAGTGACCTCCAGAGCCTTCTGGTGGCCTCTACTTAAAAGCCAGCAAAAGTCTATGACCCCTTGTTATACAGCCACATGAAAAAAATTCTGGCATAAACTTGAAAAAGCTTGGAAATGGATTCTTCTAGTCTCCACAGAAGAAAGTAGCCTAGTTACACTTTTATTACAGCCTATCAGACTCTAAAGGGATGACCCAGCTCAAATGTACCCAGCCCCCTGACTCATGGAGTGCATGTACTAATCAAGGTGTGCCGTTTTAAGCCACCAAGTATGTGGGTGCGTTATACACACATAGTAATGGAAATGTGAGCAGACTGACTGGTTGCAAAGGATGGTTTCGCAGTTTCCTTGTCACTTGTGAGCAGCCTGCAGATGGCTGAAGGAGGGCGAGGTAGGGTGAAAGGAATGTCATAACCCAACCTAACAAGACTGTAACTGTTATATTTAGTTTATAAAATTTACGGTGCATTTCTGGGTTACTACCTGAGATCATTTTTCTCTGCTTAGAGAGCATCTGTTTATATTTGTCTAGCACAAGTTAAAAACAGAAAACAAAAACTCACTGCTGCAGAGGAAATCCGGAATCATAGTGGCACTGCAGGACAATTGGAATGCCCTTTTGGGCTTCTGAGGCTGTAAATCTTCACGGGAGTAGAAAGTCTCATCTTTTTACAGCTGAGCTGCTGGTGGTTTGGACCTGCTGACCCTGTGCTTAGCAGTCCCGCGTGTAAGTAACTATGATACCAGGGCTCCTTCTAGAAAGTGCATTCGAAGCAATGAATTCTCTTAGATTTGTGAGTCTGAAAGTATTTTGTCTTTACTCTTAAGTGACATATCTTTTCTGATTATAGAATACGATACTTCCCCCTAGCGCTTGTTCTTTATGACCCGGCTGGGCATAGGGCAGCTAGCATGAGCCTCTCAGGCACAACATTCAAAAAGGAAACAGAAAAGTTAGGAGTAAGGATAACTCACTGTTCAGCTGACCCTCCCAATGATTGTTAGATAGTCCCTTTAAGCTGCAGCCTCTGATTTCTTTTTCTTATTTTAAAAGTAGAGACCCAGCAGATATTTTAAAGATGCGTGAGTCTTAAAATTCGAACAAAATAGTCTGCTCCTAGAACTCTGATGATTTTTTGATAATTAATAAGGAACGTTTTTGAAATCTTTTCCCAAGACTAGAGGGAAAAATATGACATTCCCTCTAAACACTTCAGAAATAGAATATTTTTCCCTATTGTGAACAAGGTATTATTTAATTTTTAGTTATTTGATATGAGTTACTACACAAGTTCTTCAAGTCCCAGGCCCTTTGAAAACCAGCGATACAATGTTAACTCATGAATGGACCAGTACTCACTGGCTGCCAATTTCCAATAGCAAGGCTTGAGTGCCCTTGATAACTGGCCCTTTTCTTCTCCATAAAGATCCACTGAATATCTCTTGTGGCTTCTTATCAATGAATTTATCTAGGTCGCAGATCACATAACAAGCGGCTGGTTAGACCAGTGCTTTGTAAGTCTCAGATGCTTTGCAGAGTCCTTGATAGAGAGCCAGGTCTCAGGGAAGCTGCTCAGAGGGAAGAGGAGGCATGGCATGCAGGATGTCCTCTTGACCGGCTACATTTTCATCCTTACCAAACCTTTCCAGCAGAGACCATTAAGATCTTTTCCTTGTTAATGACCAATCCCAAACCAGACTCACTGCTGTGGAGTCCATGTGGAAGCACAGCGAGCCTATGGGGCAGGAGAGAAGTGGCCCTGTGAGCCTACTGGCAGCTCTTTGTAGGAGGAAAGCCCTCAGCTTTCTGCTTTCACAGAGTGGCAGCTGGTGGTTTCACTCTGCTGACCTGCCAGTCAGCAGCTCAGTGAGGAAGCTCCATACCACCAGGGCTTCTTTGCTCACAGGGACAGGATTGCTAATTAGCCTTATGTTTAATTAGCATCTAGAAAGAAACGTGGGTTATGTCTTAGATGAGGTACATGCTCCAATTCAGAAAAGTCACAAGGAACCCTCACTTTTCTGCACGATTTTGACGAAAACAGTGGGAAAGTCCTAGGGGTCCACACCTGGTGATTTGCATAGCTCTTCCCCAGAAGCCACAGGGCTCTCAGAGTTGCTTTTAAGAGGCGCTGCTTAGAGGAGAGGTGTGTTTAGCCTGGGACAGGGCTCAGCCTCATCATGGGTTTCCCGGCCAGTGTCTTTAGCTTCTTGCTGCTCGGGGTCACAGGTAAGAATGAGACACAGTTTTAAACTCATGACCCCATTTCTCTCTCATGGAAATTTCCAAGTATGATAGGCTTTTTTGAAATTTTATGCTAAATATTCTCATAGTAAATATTATATGTGATGTAAATATTTTTTCATCTCTCCTATATGACCACAGTATCCAGCGCAGAGGTGGTGCTGACCCAGTCTCCAGCTTCCCTGGCAGCCTCCCCAGGAGAGACAGTCACCATCAACTGCAAGGCCAGCTCAAGTGTAAGCACTAGCTACTTAAACTGGTACCAACAGCAGCCAGGAGCCTCTCCAAAGCTCCTTATTTATAGCACATCTAACCGGGCCTCGGGGACCCCTGCCCGGTTCAGTGGCAGAGGGTCTGGGACAGATTACTCTCTCACAATCAGCAGTGTGGAGGCTGAAGATGCCGTCAGCTATTACTGTCAGCAAACTGATACTACACCATCCACAGTGCTACAGCTTGCAACAAAAACTTTCACTCCTCTGGCCACAGTTGCTTCCCCCTCAGATGTCTGAGGGTCAAGCTGTTTCCTGTGTTAGAGTTAGTTCTCGGGCATAAAATTAAAGGGGATCCTAGGAAACTCGTGAATCAAGATAAAGAATTATTCATATGTCTACCCACATATCATTAACCTATAAGCCTAGAAAATAAATATCGTTTTAAAACTTTAGTATTAGCAGAGTAATAGTTTTCTGAATGTATAAGATAAAATGAGGAAATTCATACAAATACAATGGTGGCTATCAAAGAACAGGTTAGTGACATGGAAAGACAACTCATTTCCGTCATGCTCAAAGCGAATGACAACCCCAAAAGGGATTTCATCCCCAGGTAGATATATCCCCTCTCATGGAAGGTATAACAAATCATCAGAATTTGATAGTCCTTTCTTAAACTTTGCTTAGTTATTTTCCCACCAGTGGCAAGGCTCTTCTGGTTGTAATTTGACTTTGTTATAAGACCTTGGATCTAGAGAGCACATTTTGACAAACAGACGCCTGTCCACTTTTCCCAAGGGAATTTTATTCCAAAGGAAAAATGGACGGATTACTAAAGGATTCTAAGAACTGAGTTCACTCACAAAAGCAAACTTCTTTTTAAAACAGTTTTATTGACATATAGTTCGCATAAAATACTAGGTAATAGAGCAATCAACCTCCCGGATCCAGGGACGTTATAACACCACAGGAGCAGCAGAAGAAGCAGGAGTCTGCGCGTGTAACAGAGCAAGTAAAGTTCACTGCTCTTGTGCAGGTAGGTAGCTAGCTGATGTGAGGAATGGGGTGACTCTGGGTACTTAATCGGGGAAGTTGGGCTTGCTGACCCAATGAAGTGGAGCTTAATGCCTTTGGGCTGAGGTTGACTGAAGTGGCGCTCCTCTGGGCCCTTAATTCAGGGAGCTGGGTGTGCTCCACCATGGAGCTTAAGCTGAAAGATTGGGGGTTCAAACGACACATGAGTGGCATGGCCCTTTGGACATTTATTTGCAGACCTGAAATAACTTTGTAATAAGCCCTGAAAATCAACTATCCTGAGTAGTGCACACTGGCATTGCCACTTGCTAACTTCCTTAATTAACCCTGGGATGCCTTTTGACTGAGTTCCGTGCAGCCATTCCAAATGGATATTAGAATGCAGGGAAGTAAAATAGAGAACATTAACTAAGATAGCACAGACCTCATAAAATGCATTTTGTTTTTCAGACTACCAGATTGCAAGTCAATGAATTTGTGTTGTTTTAAACCACCGAGTTTGTGGCAATTTGTGGTAGTAGCAATAGGAATCACACATCAATAGATAGAATATTCTCGATACTCCACAATGCATCTTCTGAATGAAAGAACTTCTTCTTATAACTACAATGACCACCAATTTGACTTTCATTATAATCACATCTGCCTTTACCTCTTAAGGATGCACCTCAATAATTATATTTGTCTTTCTTTTAAATTATATATGATACCATACAATTTTATTGCTTGGCCTTTTTCACTTTGCTGCATATTTATGATATTGATACATGTTGTGAGTTTCTGATGTTCATTATCCTTCATTTCTAGGTCATATTCCACTATGCAGATAATATCACAATTTATTTAGACTTGAATGAAATAATAAAAAAACAATCCAGAAAGAGTTGTATTACTGTGAAGAAACAGGAATAGGACTGATAACTTGTAAACATAAACAAGGGAAGAAAGAGGTGATAGGCCTGCTCAATACCCTCCTTGACAAGGAGACCAAGGAAGACAATGGAGCTGCAGCAAGAGCAGTGAAGAAAGCTGATGGTCCCTGGCTATCGAACGGAATGTCTAGGGTCTTAAAGGCTTGTATTGAAACTAGCAGCCATCTAATGAGACGTCAACTAAGTTCACACAGAAGAAGCATGCCAGCCTGTGTGATCCAAAGATGACAATAACAAAATCCAAATATGATGAAGAAGAAAGTATCAGAGCTTAAATTGTGAACATCCAATTTGTAGACGGCTAAGAAGGACAGTGGGAGCCCAAAATCCAACTGCAGAGTGACTGGTCAGATTGAGTCTCTGGTAGATCCCCTCCAGTCCCAGGTGAGAGACTCTAGCAGCTTTCCTATCAGTCAGAGATTGTTGTAAACTTGATTATGGTGGTTTGAACCATGGTATAACAGGGTACTTGGTCAGTTGACCTCTCTTTTCGTCCCAACCTGAATTTATTCTATGTTCAAATATTTCTCAATTATTCAAGTAAAATTTCTTCTCTAGCTTTTTATATATTGCTGTTGATTTTTTCCCTTTCTTATTCTTTATTTTTCTGTTATTATTGCTATTGTTTTCTTCTTTCTGTTCTTTTGTTTTATATTGTTTCTGTTATGTCTCCCAATTTATGAAGCACAGCACAAGTGGATGCACAGAGATAATAACTGATGAAATGGTATGCCAGGAGAGGGTTGGGAGAGGGGAGGGGAGGAGGGGAATTGGAGAGCAATCAGTGGATGTGAGGGGGTCGGGGTGGAGCGTTAGAGCTGATTGTGATGATGTAACTATAACTCTTTTTAGAAGCGGTCTAACGAAGGAAGTGTAGGATAAGTAAATATTATATCAAGAAAACTACTAAAAAGAGTAAAAGAAATCAAACTTGACCTGAGGTTACCGTGCGGGAAGGAGGAGGATTTTGTGCGGAGGAGGCCTTGAGTTCATGTCCCTGCTGGTGGAACAATTTGGAGAAGGATATCAATAATGGCTGTACAACACAAGATGATCAATGGTATTGGATTGTACATGTAGAAGTTCTTAAATTGATAAATGCTTTGTTGTGTATTTTTTTTGCCAAAATGGAAAATAAAACTTACATGAATAACAATGAGGATGAGGAAAAAGAGAATTCTAGACTTGATTGTGGTAGAAATTGTATAACTCTTCTTGAAATGCTTGAACTATTGAATTGTATGATATGTATATGAAGTGCCAATAAAATGGTTTAAACACAAAAGAGGTCATAGAATATCTTCCAAATTATGAGGAAAATTAGCCAGTTTCCTAGAGTGTATCCTTTGTCAATTAAGATAACCTCAAGATTGCCTAGGAACTAAGTCATTTGGTTGTAGACCTTTAGTCACAAACCCTGAAGTTGTTTCTTTTTCTACATTTTGAGAAACAATAAACAAGGAGGAAACTCTTTCTTCAGAGAAGCTATGAGATCTTATTAGTCCTTGAGGTCGCACAAAAGATCTTTTTCTTTTACCTTGTGGTCCTCGTTTTGAGCTGTTGTGGCCGCCACCGTGTCCGTCCATCCCGTCAAGAGTCTGCTCCTTATCACTGCCCAGGCATGATGTCCTTTCCGAGAGACAGCCCTCTCCTGATCACGTATCCAGAGTGGGTGACAGGGAGTCGTCTTGCCATACTCACTTCTAAGCGCATCTAACTGTACTTTGTTCTTTTTTTGCAGTTCATGGTCCTTTCAGTCTTCTTCTCCAGCACCACAATTCAGAGGCACCAGTGATTTTTCAGCTTTCCTTATTCAAGATCCACCTTTCCCATGCATCGGAGAGGCATGACAATACCATGACGTGGGCCAGGCCCACGTCAGTCCTCCAAGTCACATCCTTGAAAGTGGTCTTGAGCAGCACATTTATCCAATGCAATGCTCCCTTGGATTTTTTGACTCCGCTTCCATGAGCGTTGATTGTGGATCCAAAGAAGATGAAACACTTCAACCTTTTCCTCCATTTATCATGATGTGATCTATTGTCCTAGTTGTGGGAATTTTTTGTTGCATTGAGTTGTGATCCCTACTGAAGGCTCAATGCTTGATCTTCATCAACAACTACTTCGACTCCTCAGCACTTTCAGCACACAAGCTCATGTCATCTGCATATCACAGGGTTTTAAAAAATTAATAAATAATTTTATGGGGGCGCTGTTACAGCTCTTATAATAATCCATACACCAATTGTATCAAGCACATTTGTACATATGTTGCCATCATCATTTCCAAACATTTTCTGTCTACTTGAGCCCTTGGTATCAGCTCCTCTTTTTTCCCCTCCCTGCTCTCCCCTCCTCTCTCACCCTCATGAACCCTTGGTAATTTATAAATTATTTTCATATTTTACACCATTCTCTGTCTTCATTCACCCATGTTTCTGCTTTTTAATAAATCTTCCTCCACTCTTTGTGCCACATTTTCCTTCCAGCTATTCTGATTATTTTCTCTGATATAAATGTAAAATTACAAATGCAATTAATTTAAAATGTAGCATCTTAATCGTTGATCTTGCTTCAGAGCCATTTTAAACTTGTTCTAGTTTTTAATATTTTCTGCTTTCTTTTCTATGGAAGATTTTACTTTATTTTTCGTTGTTTTTTCCCTTTTGTCTTTGCTTTGTATGTTTTTATGTGTATGAAATCTAGGAGCTGTAAACATAGAGACAGTAACTGGATTAGGATCCTAGGGGCATGAGGGGGGAGCTATGGGGAAAAAGGGGAGCTATCAACCACACGTACAAGAAAGAAGCAAATATTCTAGTGTTGATTGCGGTGATAACTGTACAACTTTTAAAAATGAATCCTCTGATGAGTTGTATTATAGGTGAAGTATATGTGTAAAGCTGTTTTTTAAAAATGTAGGTTGCTTCTTGTGAATGCACTCAGTTCTAAGAATCCTTTCATAGAGTAACACATTCATCAGTCCATTTTCCCTGGGGAATAAATTTCCTATGTGTCAAGAGGTCTGGCATCTGTTAGTCAAAATGTGCTCTCCTCGTCCAAAGTCTGTTAATAAAGTCAAATGACAGTCAGAGGGTCTCGGCATTTGTGGGGAAAGAACCCAGCCGAATTCAAGAAAGAGCTGTTGAACTGTAATGACCAGCTAGCTCTTCCTTGAGAGGGGAATCTTCCTCCTAGGGAATGATATCCCACTTGGGGCTGCTGTTCATCATGGTAGGACCACACACTCTAGTTTTCATGTGATTAAATTGTTGTTAGATGCCCACAATTATATTTACATGCATGTCTTCATCCCATCTTATCTATCCACTGAACCACTACTATGCTAGCACTAACACTTTAAAATGAAAAAAAATTTTTAATAAAAATTTTAAAATTATATTTGTGGAGTTCTGTGGCTTGTAGGTCAATGGGTCATCCATGCAACAATCTGTGGGTGGACATCTGAACAATTATTTATCTAGATTGATAAATTTCCTGGGGTCCCCTTTAATTTTATACCCGAGAATTTCATCTCTGATGCTAATACAGGAAACTGTAGCTCTAACCCTGGAGAAAGAGGGGGCAGTGGCTATGAAGGAGGTTTTTGTTGCAGTCTGTAGCACTGTGGGTGGATAACTTTGCCACTGCTGACAGTAATAGCTGACGGCATCTTCAGCCTCCACACTGCTGATTGTGAGAGAGTAATCTGTCCCAGACCCTCTGCCACTGAACCGGGCAGGGGTCCCTGAGGCCTGGTTAGATGTGCTATAAATAAGGAGCTTTGGAGAGGCTCCTGGCTGCTGTTGGTACCAGTTTAAGTAGCTAGTGCTTACACTTGAGCTGGCCTTGCAGTTGATGGTGACTGTGTCTCCTGGGGAGGCTGCCAGGGAAGCTGGAGACTGGGTCAGCACCACCTCTGCGCTGGACACTGTGGCCATGTAGGAGAGAGGAAAATGAGACAATTTAGCATAAATAAGAATATGGCAATGTTTTCATAACATAGTAGTCACTCTAAGACTATTTACTGTAAAACAATAAAAGCACTCACTTAGATGGAAATTTCCATGAGACAGAGAAATGGGGTCATGAGTTTAAAACTGTGTCTCATTCTTACCTGTGACCCCGAGCAGCAAGAAGCTGAAGACACTGGCCGGGAAACCCATGATGAGGCTGAGCCCTGTCCCAGGCTAAACACACCTCTCCTCTAAGCAGCGCCTCTTAAAAGCAACTCTGAGAGCCCTGTGGCTTCTGGGGAAGAGCTATGCAAATCACCAGGTGTGAACCCCTAGGACTTTCCCACTGTTTTCGTCAAAATCGTGCAGAAAAGTGAGGGTTCCTTGTGACTTTTCTGAATTGGAGCATGTACCTCATCTAAGACATAACCCACGTTTCTTTCTAGATGCTAACTAAACTTAAGGCTAATTAGCAATCCTGTGCCTGTGAGCAAAGAAGCCCTGGTGGTATGGAGCTTCCTCACTGAGCTGCTGACTGGCAGGTCAGCAGAGTGAAACCACCAGCTGCCACTCTGTGAAAGCAGAAAGCTGAGGGCTTTCCTCCTACAAAGAGCTGCCAGTAGGCTCACAGGGCCACTTCTCTCCTGCCCCATAGGCTCGCTGTGCTTCCACATGGACTCCACAGCAGTGAGTCTGGTTTGGGAGTGGTCATTAACAAGGAAAAGATCTTAATGGTCTCTGCTGGAAAGGTTTGGTAAGGATGAAAATGTAGCCGGTCAAGAGGACATCCTGCATGCCATGCCTCCTCTTCGCCTCTGAGCAGCTTCCCTGAGACCTGGCTCTCTATCAAGGACTCTGTAAAGCATCTGAGACTTACAAAGCACTGGTCTAACCAGCCGCTTGTTATGTGATCTGCGACCTAGATAAATTCATTGATAAGAAGCCACAAGAGATATTCAGTGGATCTTTATGGAGAAGAAAAGGGCCAGTTATCAAGGGCACTCAAGCCTTGCTATTGGAAATTGGCAGCCAGTGAGTACTGGTCCATTCATGAGTTAACATTGTATCGCTGGTTTTCAAAGGGCCTGGGACTTGAAGAACTTGTGTAGTAACTCATATCAAAAATTAAATAATACCTTGTTCACAATAGGGAAAAATATTCTATTTCTGAAGTGTTTAGAGGGAATGTCATATTTTTCCCTCTAGTCTTGGGAAAAGATTTCAAAAACGTTCCTTATTAATTATCAAAAAATCATCAGAGTTCTAGGAGCAGACTATTTTTTCGAATTTTAAGACTCACGCATCTTTAAAATATCTGCTGGGTCTCTACTTTTAAAATAAGAAAAAGAAATCAGAGGCTGCAGCTTAAAGGGACTATCTAACAATCATTGGGAGGGTCAGCTGAACAGTGAGTTATCCTTACTCCTAACTTTTCTGTTTCCTTTTTGAATGTTGTGCCTGAGAGGCTCATGCTAGCTGCCCTATGCCCAGCCGGGTCATAAAGAACAAGCGCTAGGGGGAAGTATCGTATTCTATAATCAGAAAAGATATGTCACTTAAGAGTAAAGACAAAATACTTTCAGACTCACAAATCTAAGAGAATTCATTGCTTCGAATGCACTTTCTAGAAGGAGCCCTGGTATCATAGTTACTTACACGCGGGACTGCTAAGCACAGGGTCAGCAGGTCCAAACCACCAGCAGCTCTGCTGTAAAAAGATGAGACTTTCTACTCCCGTGAAGATTTACAGCCTCAGAAGCCCAAAAGGGCATTCCAATTGTCCTGCAGTGCCACTATGATTCCGGATTTCCTCTGCAGCAGTGAGTTTTTGTTTCCTGTTTTTAACTTGTGCTAGACAATATATAAACAGATGCTCTCTAAGCAGAGAAAAATGATCTCAGGTAGTAACCCAGAAATGCACCGTAAATATTTTTTAAAATCTTTTTATTGGGGCTCATAAGGCTCTTATCACAATCTGTACATACATCAATTGAGCAAAGCACCCTTACACATTCGTTGCACTCATCATTTTCAGAATTCACCTTCCACTTGGGTTCCTGGAATCAGCTCAGTTTCCCTTTTTTTTTCCCCATCCCCCTCCCTCCCCGATCCCACCCCTGGTCCCTTGATAGTTTATAAATAGTTATTATATCTTATCTTACACTCCCCGGCATCTCCCCTCACCCGCCTCCCCATTGCCCATTTCCCAGAGAGGAGGTTACACATAGATCTCCAAGATCGGTTCTCCCTTTCTACACGCCCTTCCCTCCTGGTGTCACCACTCCCACCGCTGGTGTTGAGGGGTTCGTCTGTCCTAGATTCCCTGTGCCTCCATATCCCCACTGCACCGCTGTACATCCTCTGGTATAACCAGGTCCGCAAGGCAAGGTAGAATTGGGGTCATGATGAATGGGAGGGGAGGAAGTGTTCAGGAACTAGAGGAAGGTTTTGAGTTTCATTGTTGCTACACTGAACCCTCAGTGGCCCATCTCCTCCTCACTACCCCTCTGGAAGGGGTGTCCAGCTGTCCACAGGTGGGCATTGAATCCCCATCATGCACTCCCCCTCTTTCACGCACCGTAAATTTTATAAACTAAATATAACAGTTACAGTCTTGTTAGGTTGGGTTATGACATTCCTTTCACCCTACCTCGCCCTCCTTCAGCCATCTGCAGGCTGCTCACAAGTGACAAGGAAACTGTGAAACCATCCTTTGTAACCAGTCAGTCTGCTCACATTTACATTACTATGTGTGTATAACGCATCCACATACTTGGTGGCTTAAAACGGCACACCTTGATTAGTACATGCACTCCATGAGTCAGGGGGCTGGGTACGTTTGAGCTGCGTCATCCCTTTAGAGTCTGATAGGCTGTAATAAAAGTGTAACTAGGCTACTTTCTTCTGTGGAGACTAGAAGAATCCATTTCCAAGCTTTTTCAAGTTTATGCCAGAATTTTTTTCATGTGGCTGTATAACTAGGGGTCATAGACATTTGCTGGCTGTTAAGTAGAGGCCACCAGAAGGCTCTGGAGGTCACTGGAAACTCTCTGTCATGTGAGCTGTTTATTAATCAAACTAGAGTGGAGATTATATGTAACAATTGGGATGGCCCATTTCTTTATATACAGTCCTTGCATATAAAAGAAAAATTTTGATAATTGGACTTCATTAAAATTCAAAAAGCTGGCACTTCACAAGCTACTGTTTAGGATCATACCAAGCACACTTCAAAAAGTTGTGAGAAACTCCCATTCCTTTGTCTCCATTTCACCACCCTTTCTCAAGTCCCCACATACTTTGAAATGCATATAAAAAACAAGTCAAGATAGTAGGAGAAAATATTTGCAAATAATTTATCTGATAAATAACTAGATCCAGAGTTTACCTCTCATAGCTCAGTTACACAAACAAAACTGAATTAAAAACCAAAGGTAGCATTTCAATAGACATTTTACCCAAGAAGATCAATGACACGTCAATAAACACTTGACAAGATACCGAACACTTTTAGTCATAAAAGAATGCAAGTTAAATTCACAGCGAGATACCGCTTCATACCCACAATGATGCATCGAGACAGTAAGAATGCTGGACAGGCTGTGGAGCACCTTCACAGTGCCAGAGGGGATGTTGGCATAGCTTCCTTCTATAATAGTTTATCAGTATCTGAAAAAAATTACACAAAAGTCTATCACATGGTTCAGCAAAAGGAATCTCCCTGGACAAATTAAGTAAGTGTCCACACAAACGCTTTAGGGAATACACATAGCAGCAGTATTCCTAATATCCCCAAAGTGAAAACAGCTCATCAGCCTATGAGTGGATATAGGAAACATAGTATACCTGTACAGCGGAAAGCAGCTCAGCAATATAAGAACATGTGCTATTGACCCATGCTTCCACATGGATGCACCACCAAAGCATTATGAAAGAAGCCAGAGGAAAAGATCACAAGCATGATTATTCCATTTATATGAGATACATAAAGAAACTACCATAAGTGAACTGAAGAGAGATGTACATTACAAGCAAAATGTGAAATAGTGACACATTTGTAAAACACACAATTAACCAAACTATTGGTCTTTCTGCATTCCTATTTTCAGACATATGAGAGCACACAGTCTGATGTATATATGAGATAAATTTTTTAAGTTTAAAAAAACAACTATTTTCTTATCACTCTACTTTTGAAGCTCCTGGTGTGTGTATAATAAATATATGTTCTAAATTTCGTATCCACATCGTATATCTAACAATATATATCGCATATAAAGATGACACTTTGAAGACTAATATGGTTCTGACCCATGCCGTGGTTTGTTAAGCAACTTCACATGCATCTGAAAGTTGGGCAACAAATAAGGCAGATTGAAAAATAATTCATACTTTTGAAGTCTGGGGTTGTCTAAAATTACTAATTATAACACGGACTGCCAACAAATGAACTGTCCTGGAAAATTACAACCTTCAGCAACTAGGATGACAAAACTTCATCTTTTGTCCTGTGGACATGTTCTTGGGAAGGAACAATCTCTGAAGAAGGACCTGATTTGTGGTAAAGTAGAAGGACAGCACAAAGAAGAAGAGGAAGAGTCTTCAACAGGATTGATTGCTGTTGGCTACATAACGGGTTCAATAATCTATCAATACAATGCAATTCTAATCCAAATCTCAACCCCCAGGATAGGAAAAGAACGTTTCAAAAAGAAGAACAAAATTGGAGGCCCCACACCACCTGACGTCAAATCCTATTACACAGACAAAGTCATCAAAAGAGCCTGCTATTGGTATAATGACAGATACAGAGAGCAATGGAACAGAAAAGAGAACACAGAAATAAAAAGCAACTACCTGCAGGCAATGAATTTCAACAGAGGACCAAAAATATTCAGTTGAAGAACATCCTCTTCACCAAATGGTGTGGGGAAAACTAGAGCCGTATCCATCGAAGAATGAAACGGGACTCACAGTTCATCCCGTGTACAAAATTACTGCAAGATGGACTGCAGATGTAAATGTAAACCCTAAAACTTTAAGGATTACTGAGAATTTGGGATAAATTTAAGAGCCCGACAACAAGACATACATAGACTACCAAGCATAATAAAGGAAACACACACTGCGGGAGAGAAAAGAGCCTACCAGAACTTATAAAAAAGTATGCACATCAAAAGAGTTCAGAAAAAGGGTAAAATGAGAACTCATAGACTGAGAAGAAAAATATTTAGCATGGACACAAGGGACTAATTACTAAAATATACACAGTTCTGCCACATCTCAACAAGAAGAAAGCAAATACTCCAATTAAAAGATCGGCAACGCACATGAACAGAAAGTTCACTAGAGATGACACTCGTAATGGCTAACAAACACACGAAGAGCTAAATGCTCACGATAACTTGCCATCCGGGAGATGCACGAAACAATGATGAGCTATCACCTTGCATCCATAACGATAGCAATTTCAGAAAATAAGGAAACAGAACAGCAATGCTGGAGAGGGTGAGAGGAGACTCGAACTCTCGTGCACTGCTGTTGGATTGTAAACATGAACAGCCATTAGGTGCTACCTGAAAAACTGGGGATAGAAATACCTGTGACCCAGCAATACCTCTTTGGGGAAAATTGCCCCCAAAGAAGCAGAGAAAGTAAATGAAGAGACATCTGTTCCTGTCCCATGTTCATAGCAACACGAATGTAGAAACACCCCAGATTCTAATGAGGTGAAGACTAGATAAAGACACTGGTACATATCCCCAGTGGAATACTCCAGATCCCCAAACAACAGTGTTGAAACCATGAAACCACCGTTGACATGGAGGGGACTGGAAACCCTTATGCTGGGTGAATGTCGTTAATTAGAAAAGGACAAAGGCTGTATGCGCCCACTGCTATATGGATAAAAACCAAGAGAAATACACACTCTGGTTCCCAAGCGATGTGGTCTTCTAATCTGACCCCTAACCGACAACGTCGCATGCACACCAAGGTCCCATAAAACAGGTATCCTTCCCTTATTAGGACACCTCAAAACTACCTTGAGAGGCAGCTTCACTACAGACAGGGCCAGTTTCTAATGTTGAGGGAAGAGGAGAAGACCAATTCAAACATGCCATAGAGCAGGGTTCTATGGTCAGTCTAAATGAACAGAAACCCTGTAAGAGCAATCAATGAATGTCATTGGAATCAAGAGGAGCGGGACTTCATGTCCATACTACATACAGGGTGGAAAGTGGGTGGACTGAGTGGGGCACTAAGCCATTGGATAAAATGCTTAGCATTGTTGTGCAGGCCCCAAGGAAGCATGCTTTTGTTTCTTGTATTTTGTTTCTAACTGGACACATATGACCTACTTCCTAACCAAGCCCAAACAATGTGCCACAGACAGCCCAGATATCAGACCCTCTAGTTTTGAGAAACAGAACAACCTTCATAGGCCACACCAGAAGTATCCAGATTGGAAACCCCACTAAATGACCCAGACTTTACCTTAAACGCACTTATCAAATCAAGAAATAGAAATTCCCTGTTGAATTTTAAACCGAAATGTCCTAATGGAAGATGAAGCAGACAATCACTATCCCAAGACTGAAGACTGCAGTGGACTATGGGTGGGTGCTCAAGTGAGGGTAGACTGGACTATGGGTGGGTGCCCACTGAATGGCAACATAGGACCAACATATATGTGCTTCTCTCACATTCCCTCTGCCTTTTTCCAACAAGCAGTAGTCCGCCAGACAAGGCTCTGCCCTCACAAATAAGGGTTTCCCAAAGTCGTGTCAGATCTCCAACCCTCTCATCATGTGTAACTGCTGTCTAGTCACCCATACCTCAGAGAGCCACAAGCTCACTACTCATGTAATGGAGTCTGACAAATCCCACACATGTCAGAAATTCTCTACTCAGCTATGCTATACTATTGTTTAAAACAACGTTGCCAACAATAGAGTTGCTTTAAGCCCCAAATGGATGGTTTAGGATGTGCTACGAGAATACATCAACTATATCCCTAAAATTGAACCAGTTGTAGAAACCATAATTACAAGAATGGATCTCGAAATCTCACTTGCTCATAACCCTAATATAATTAGTTTGTGACACAGCCCTGCCTGGCCGGTACTTGTCCTTATGAAGAGACCACTTCAGACATGGGTATGGCATCGGGATTGGAGGAAACTTACTAACAACCTGAGGTATGCAGATGACACCACTTTGGTGAAAAACGAAGAGGACTTGATGCATTTGCTGATGAACAGCAAGGATTGTAGCCTTCAGTGTGGATTGAAACTCAATGTAATCAGACCAAAATCCTCACAACTGGGCCAATAGGTAACATCATGATTGAATGGAGAAAGTTGAAGTTGTCAGGGATTGAGTCTTATTTGAGTCCACAATCAATGCTCACGGAAGAAATCATCAAGATCAAAAGATGCATGCATTCGGACAGTCGGATGCACAAGGCCTCATTAGTGTATTGAAGAGCAAGGGTGTTACTTTGGGGTCTAAGGTGGGCCTGGCCCAAGCCATGGGATTCCCCATTGCATAATATGCATGTGAAAGCGGGACATTGAATAAGAAAGACATAGAAGAATTGATGCAATTGAATTTTGGTGCTGAAGAGGAATATTGAGTACCATGAAGAATAAGAATACCATGGACTGCTAAAAGGACAAACCCATTCTGTCTCGGATGAGGTATGGCCAGAGTGCTCCCTAGAAGCAAGGATGGCAAGACTTTGTCTTACACACCTTGGACATGTTGTCAAGCGAGACCAATCCCTAGAGAAGGACATCATGTTTGATAAAGTGAAAGTGCGCCAAAAACGAGGAAGACCCTCAATGAGATGGCTGGAGACAGGCATCAATAGGCTCAGCATAGGAACAATTGTGAGGATGGCACAGGACAGGGCAGAGGGTCACCATGGGTCGGAATTGACTTGGTGGCACCTAGCTCCAGCAGCAACCACTCTCCAATTGAGAGTGACTTTCAGCGGCTCTTCTGACATCCACTTGATCCTTTCTTTCTCTCCTGTCTTTTTTTTTCTTCTTAACACTTTTTATTGTAGTTAGAAATTTACAGAGAAAGTTCTATTCAGCAATGAATATACAGTTTGCTTCCTCCCTTCAACGTTAGTGCCCTCAATGTAGCCATGTTCTTCCTCCTTTTTGGACCCCCTCTTTCCATTAGCCTGCCTTTCCTGCCCTTTCTGCCAGCTAAGCTTTAGTGTTGTGAAACTGGCATCCCTTTGGTCTCAGAGGAATTTGTCCTGATGGTCTGAGGAGTGCACTGTCCCTGCTGTGATTATTCACTGTATAGGCTTGTCTATTGTTTGGCAAAAAGTTGATCCTTGAAGGTGAGCTGATTCCCAGGTCTGAAGAATTATGAGGGTCTCAGTCTCAATGGGGGATTTTCTCCTGTCTTTTGAAGGACCTTTTGCTTTCTTCATTAGTGATATATATGGTGTCCTCCCACAGCCTATCAGGGCTTGTGTCATTAGTGTTTCATAAGTCAATTCTGTTCTTGAGATGATTTTGACATTCAGATGGAATAGATTCAAGGTCATGTGTTGGCTCTCATGGACTTATTTCAATTTTCTTCAGCTCTACCTGAAATCACATATTAGCAATCGATGTTACATCTATTTATGTGTTGTAGAAATAATTCCTATGCTACATAATGCAGATATGTATTATGCACATTATATTAAATTATGCTATATTATGAAAGCAGCAGTCAAGAAAGCAAATGATGCATTGCAAGTATTAAAAAGAAAGGATGTTCCTTTGAGAGTAAAGTATGCTTGACCCGAGCCATGGGGTTTGCAGTCACCTCATATGCATGTGAAAGTTGGACATGAAAGAAGGAATGCTGAAGAAGAGGCAATGCGTTTGAAGCATGGTGTTGATGAAGATTATCGAATGTACCAGTGACTAGAACAGAGCAAGCAGATCTATTATGGAAGAAGTACAATCAGGATGCTCCTTAGACACAGGGCGGTGAGACTGTGTCTCCCATACTTTGGGCATGTTATCAGGAGAGATCAGTGCCTGGAGAGAGACCTCATGCTTGGTAAAGCCAAGGGGTCATGAAAAAGAGGAGGGCCCCTGACAAGATGTATTGGTGTCATGGCTAGAACAATGAATTCCAACATAAGAAGCATTTTGAAGGTGGCCAGAGATGAGGTGGTTTGCTCATTATGTTATCTGTAGGGTACTATGTACTAGAAGTCATTAATGCATAGGTTGGAACGGACTCAATAGTACCTAACAAAAACAATCAATCAATCTGTTAAATCCCTTTGCCATACAAGGTAATATATTCCCAAAGTTAAACATAAACAACTTTTGGGAGAAAGAGGACTTTATTTTGGCTGTCACATATATAATCGATATATTATGGACAGAAGCTCTATTATGTTCCCATCGTTTTTAGAGTTTAGAGATTACATTTTCCCTAAAACATAATGTTTAAATATTGTTTCTGTTGCTACTGGAATAAAATGATAATGGAATTTTTCCAGAAACATTTTGAAGCCCTCTCATATCGTTTTGTGAAGCCTGAATCACCCTGCCGAAAGACGTTTGGACTTTGTTCTTGGTTCTTGATCCTCATAGCAACACCTGATGCTAACGAGTAGGGGGCTGACCTGCAGGGGAACAGAGGGCCTGCTACTGACTAAAGGTCATCATATATCCTATCATGAGCATGTGGCAAGGCAGCTAACGGCATTGGAAGATGGAAAGTTGAGGAATTGCCTAGCTGGCTCATGTATGGGAAAGATAATATATCCCTTTGTGGGATCTGGAAATGCTTTACACTGCAGTCTAGGACCATGATCCATTTCAGATTACATTTTATGCATCTCTTCCTCTGAATCCCTTTTTGTTATAATAAAACTTTGAGTTATGCACTGGGCTACTTCCCGCAAGGTCAGCCGTCACTCCACAGGTGTGTCAGTCTGGGTTTTCTAGAGAAACCATTCATAGACACTCATATGTGTATAAGAAAGATCTTTATACAAAGTAATTGTATAGTAAGAAAACACCCCAGTCCATTCCAGATCAAGTCCACAAGTCTGATATTCAGGGGGCCAGCTATAGCGGGCTCTGAATTAGGGCACTAACTGAAAGGTCAGTTGTTTGAACCCACCAGCTACTGTGGGGAAGAAAGATGAGACTTTCTACTCCTATAAATTTAGTTCTTAAGACATGCCTCTGCTTGAGTTCACCCTCATGCAGAGATCACTGGAGATAAGAATGCTGTAGTAAAGTGTGGTGAAGAAACCAGATGGTGCCTGGCTATCAGAAAGAATAGCATCTGGACCCTTAACACGCTTTAAGCGTCTTCTCTTCACGCAAACAGTCATTTAAGTGAGGCAACCTCCAAGTCCACATGGGGGAAGCACAGCAGTGTATGGGATCCAAGACTATAAATAATAAAATCCAAACCCAAATAGGGATGGGATAAGAACCTCAATTGTGAGCACCCCGTTTGCTTCCAGAAGGTTATGAATGTGGACTCCATCTCCATTTGCAGGGCCTCCACATGGGTTCAGTCTCTGGTGAACCCCTTCTGACCATAGTCCGGGATGTGAAGAGCCTTTCAGACAGAGAGCCTACTAGAGTCAACTATGGCGGATGTTAAGTTAGAATGTAACGTCTTATCATCTGATCTCCCTTCCAACCCACTTTAAAGTCGTCTCCATTTTAATTTGTTTTCTGTTTTCTTTTTGATTGAGGTTTTTCAATGTTTTACCCAGTCATTTTTGTTTGTTTGTTTGCTTACTTGTGTTTTGTACGAGTTTGTGTTTTGTGCGAGTTTCTGTACATGGAATCCCGATAGGTAGACCTATGGGGCAGTAACTGGATGGAGAGTCGCCTAGAGGCATGGCAGGGAGGACGGGAAGTGCGAAGCTAACAACAATGAGCACTAGAAGAAAATGTTTTGAAACCGGTTGTGGTGATGATTGCACAAAACATTCTAACATGATTGAATGATTCAGTCATCTGATACGTTGAGAATATGCCGGTGAAACTATTTTTTTTAAACAATTTATTAGGGACTCATACAACTCTTATCACAGTCCATACATATACATATATCAATTGTATAAAGCACATCCATACATTCCCTGCCCCAATCATTCTCAAGGCATTTGCTCTCCACTTAAGCCCTTTGCATCAGGTCCTCTTTTTTTTCCTCTCCCTCCCTCATGTGCCCTTTGTAATTTATACATCGTTATTTTGTCATATCTTGCCCTATCCGGAGTCTCCCTTCGCCCCCCTTCTCTGACGTCCCTCTCCCAGGGAGGAGGTCACATGTGGATCCGTGTAATCAGTTCCCCCTTTCCAACCCACTCACCCTACACTCTCCCAGCATCGCCCCTCACACCCTTGGTCCTGAAGGTATCATCCACCCTGGAATTCTACCTTGCAGGGCTGGATAGGGCAGAGGTTGTACACTGGTACATATGAGGGCTGGAGACACAGGGAATCCAGGGTGAAACTATTTTTTATAAAGAATCTTATGGGAAAAAAACCTTCGGAAAGGTAATAGAGTACAGTGGTCACTTTTTAGGAATCTGTCACTAGAGACAAATGAATGCAAATTTGTTTTAATCTGTTCTTCCCTGAGAAGATATTTTCAATTTAAGAAAAGCCTCTCTGAAAAACTTATTTTGTGCAGAATTTCTAACAGTCAGCCTATAATGAAAAGCAACAGCTGGTCTTGAGAATTTTTTTTTAAGTTACATAAAAGGAAAGTGTTCCGGGCTTGGACAATCTGAGGGCCTGCTCTACCCTGTCCTGTAGGGTTACTTTGAATGGGAATCGACTCCATAATTGTGTATTTACTTTTGGGTTTTGTGAATATCAAATAATATTGAAATTTTATAAACATAATATGTAGACCCTCAGATACTCTATTTCCCCAAGTTAAAAAAAGAAAACCTGTCAGTCCTTTCAGCCCTTCACATTCCAAAGGGTTTAGGATTTCCCAGGGACTTTGAATAATGGTATAATTGTCCTGTGACATTACCAAGTTGAAAGCTAGTAAATATGAGTTATGTTTACAATATACAGGATGCGATTTTAATCCATATCTGGGAGGCAGTAAAAAGAGAGGTTCCGTCATGGTAATAAATGGCCCGGGAAGCTACTCTCCACGTGCAGGGGCTAGAGGAGGAATAGGACCACCCTGAGACGGTGTATATTCCTTTGATATCAGTGAAAAATCTTACTTTCCCTGATAAGCGTGTGCATCTGGCTCCACCAATAGCTGTCCACTTATACACAGTGGCAGCCCCCTGTAGCTTGCCAAAGCCTTCTAACCGAGGAGGACCAATGGAATCTAAAGAAGCATAATGGGAGAGCCACACATCATAGGACACCAAACCTCCCAAAATGAAACAAAGGAAAACAAACAAACCCAAAAGATAACAGAGCTCAAATAGCATTTTTAACAGCAGCAAGCACTAAGAAAATTACCCAGAGAGACAGTCATATATGTTGGTTGGAGCTGATTCTCTGAAATAATCATCGTTTCAATCTGCTGACAATAATAAAATGCAGCATCTGCAGGCGACAAGGCACTGCCTGAGTCAGGTTGGCACCCCGAAGCAAGGGGAGCAGCATCTGCATAACGAGTGTAGACCTGCTCCCCGTGTGACTGGAGGACAATTTACCGTGCTAGAGCGACTGTGCTTCCAGTGCATCCATCCACAGGCTTCTTCCAAACAAACCCTGTCTGTCTCTGTGGTCCGTGGGTAGCTGGAGGCACGTCCTCTCATGAAAGCGCTTCATTAGGGTATCATTAAAAATATATATCATTCAAAATAATTCTGACATCAAACATAGTATCAATGTTTTTAATAACATGCATGTGAACATCTTTTCAAATCCTTAAAAATTTGCAACTAAGTTATAGGAAAACAAGCCCACATCAAACAATGATAAAGCATTTTAGGAAGACAATGTAGACCAGAAAGATGAGCCAAGAGAAAAAATACTGTCAGTTTCCATGAATAAGGAAACTGTTACTGAGTTCAATGCGCCCCTAATAAAATGTTTATATTTATATATATATATAATGAGTTACTATTGGTACGATAGCTACTTAAGTGGGTTTTCCCATGGATCAGCATTTTCTATCTTAAATTAAAATATTGACCACAGCAGGAGTTAGTTCAAAAGTGTTACTCAAAGATAAGTGAGCTTGAAGCGTTGGTCTTTCTGTCAGGTTACCATGGCAGGTTTTAGTAAACGTGAATCGGTACACTGGCCTCTAGAGGTCTGAGATTCTGTGCCTGCTTCTCTCTGATGCACTATAGTACTTTGACACCTTCAGCAACCACCCCGCCCCAGCCCACCCCCAGTCTCTGAATTACTGAGAATGAATCTATTGTCTATTTGATCCTTCCAGCACTAGTCCAATGAGAATCGATCCATCCTGTCTAGAGCAGGTCCATCCCTCCTTACTTATAAAGCACACAGAATTGAGATAAAATCTTCAAGGGTCTTTACACTTGATTGAACTTAATGTTCTCCATTTTCCCAAACTCACACCTTCCCCAAACTAACTTCCATCACTCTCAGCATTCAGAGTGAAAGAAAGTAATTACCAACACAAACCACTGATACTTGTATTGAGATGAACAGACTGATCATGCCTGTTCTCACAGTGCCATTTTGGGGATCCCATTAAGTATCACAAGTTTGCTTTCGTGAATGACCTCACTTTTTTTATAGAGGAAGCAATAATCTGTCCATTTTCCCTCCAGAGATAAAAGCCCATTGTGACAAGTGGGCTGATACCTGTTAGTCAAAATGTGCTCTCCTGGCCTGAGGTCTTTTAACCAAGCAAACTACCATGAGAAGAGCGTTGGCGTTTGAGGGGGAGAGACCCAAGCAAGTTTCCAGAAAGTGCCATCAAATAACAAGGATGGACATGTATATTTTTCCTAAGCCGAGCAAGACTTCGACCTGGGGGAGGGAACCCCACGTCGGAACGGTGCTGACCTTATTCATGATGGAAATACACTGTCCTTTCCAGTTCACTAAACTCTTCTTTAAAAGTCACAGTTCTGTTTGTGTCAATTTACTCTTCTTAGTCTGTTCGAAAGTTTTAAAATGAGATTGTTGGAATTATATGGCTTGTAGGTCAAAGGATCATCTGCTCAAACTCACTGTGACATAAAGTTCTGAATAATTATTTATTTTGAATGTTGAACTTTCTGGTGTCCTCTTAAATATCATTCCTGAGAGCCTCCTGTCTTTGCACTAACACTGGAAACTATAACTATGGCCCTAAAGTCTCTGAGGGGGAAGTTGTGGCCAAACGAATTAAGAGGTTTTTGTTGCAGTCTGTAGCACTGTGGCTGGATAACTTTGCCACTGCTGACAGTAATAGGTGACAGCATCTTCAGCCTCCACACTGCTGATTGTGAGAGAGTAATCTGTCCCAGACCCTCTGCCACTGAACCGGGCAGGGGTCCCCGAGGCCTGGTTAGATGTGCTATAAATAAGGAGCTTTGGAGAGGCTCCCGGCTGCTGTTGGTACCAGTGTAAGTTGCTAGGGCTTACACTTGAGCTGGCCTTGCAGTTGATGGTGACTGTGTCTCCTGGGGAGGCTGCCAGGGAAGCTGGAGACTGGGTCAGCACGATCTCTCCGCTGGACACTGTGGCCATGTAGGAGAGAGGAAAATGAGAGAACAGCATAAATCGAAATACAAAGCCTGTTTTCATAAAATATAATATTGACTGTAAATTTGTCTTAAATCTTGATCAACGAATGTTAGAGTCAAATTACCATGAGAACGAGGGTCCTAACTAAACTTTTCTCTCTTCCTTACCTGTGACGCTGAGCAGCAAGAAGCTGAGAGTGATGGCCTGGAAACCCATGGCGCTGGCTGAGCCCTGTCTGCACAGGCCGATCATCCTCTCTGAGTGCCCCTTAACAGCAAGTGTCAGGGGGTTGTGGTTTTCAGAGAAAGAGGTATGCAAATCAACCAGTGTCGTCTACTAGGTCTTTGCCAATAAGACCACGTGGATCATTCATATTTAGGGTAGAAACTGAAGGCTCTGGGTGATTTTTCTGAAGTGGTCCAGGACCTCACCCATATTTCTACCTAGATGCTTAATTAAACCTAAACCTAGCTCCCAAACGCAAAAACCAAGCTCACTGCCGTCGTGTTGATCCCAGCTTATGGAGACCCCAGAAACAGCGTAGCCCCTCCTAGTGGGTCTCTGAGACTGGAACTCTGGATGGCGGTAGAAAGCCTCATCTTTCTCTCTCAGCTTAGCTCATGGTTTCTAACCGCTGATCCTGTGGTTAGCAGACCAACAGGGAACCCACTGCACCACAGGCAATGGACTTTACTGATCATCAGCACAGAAGGGACCTTCATTTTCTCTGTGCTAAATGCTTAGCAAGGGTGACTGAGAGTAGATGTTCATCAGCACCATCTGCCTGCTTTCCAATCCTCCTCTTACCCTGGTAGCTGTTTCACCTTCCCATCGTCAAGGCCTCTTGAAGGCAATTTTAAAACCACAAAGCACTAGGATAGCTAGCCTCTTACTCTGTGATCTGAGACCTTAATGTACTTATTGATAAGAAGTCACATACATGCAGTGGATCCAGAGATTACAAACCACCATTAGCAAGGGCACAAGAGCCTTTCCATGCGACACTGGACACCCTGAGCACTTGATCCATTAGCCTGATCGATTACCTCTCACTCTACTACATGCTGGTCTGAAAGGACTTTGGACTTGAAGAGCTGGTCTGCTAACGCCTATCATATCACCACAAATTGAATGAATGAAGTCATATTTTCCCTATAATGTTAGGGAAATGTTTCCCAAAGATCTACTTATTAATTATCAAAGGTTCTAGAAGCAGATTTTTTGTTAGAATTTTGTGAAGAACAAATTTATTAAATATCTTCTGGGTCTAAATTTTTTTTAATTAGGAAAAAAAAGAGGTCAAAGGCTGCAGCCCTAAGAAGTCCCTGTCAAACAATCTGGGTGCGGGTCAGCGGAACAGCTTTTCTCCTTATTCCTGCCTTTCCTGGCGCCTCTTGAATACTGTGTCCCAGAGCTTCACTCTCGTTACCGTATTCCCAGCTTCATCAGACAGAGCAAATGCCAGGAGGGAGGGTGGTATTCCATATTCAGGGATAAAAATCCTTTAAGAATAAAATCAAATTACGTTCACTTTTAGACACACAAATGAACTAGAATTCATGGCCACTAATAGGCTCTCGAAGGAGCGGGATGCACACTGGGCTCCTAAGCGCACGATCAGCAATGGCCATTCTTCAGCAGTTCCGCCGGAAACAGATGAAGCTTTCTACTCCTATGAAGGACTGCATCCCCTCAGGAACTCCAAGGAACATTCTATTCCATTTTAGTGAAGACACACCCGTTAAATTCTCTAGTGTCACTGTCACTTGACTCAACTGCAGTATGGTTTTGTCGTTATTTTTCAGTTAATCTGTGCTAGAAGTGCTGTAAGTGAGGATCTTTCAGCAGAGAGAAATGATCTCAGATAGTAACCCAGAAATGCACATTAAATTTTATGAACCCAATACAGCAGTTACCATCATGTTAGGTTTGATTTTTGCATTCCCTTCACCCTGCCTTGCTCTCCCTTGGGCATCTGCTTGCTGCTCAAAAGTAACAGGGAAAACTGCTTAAAGTAATTCTTTGCAACAATTCAGCCTGCCAATTTTTCATATTATTTTGGAAGCTTCTAATCTGTCTTACCACATGGGAAAGCTTATTGTTGTGTTTATCTTCTATTGTTGTATAACAAGCCCCCATGTAGTTAGTGGCTTATGAGAAC
This sequence comes from Tenrec ecaudatus, assembly GCF_050624435.1. Classification (NCBI taxonomy): domain Eukaryota; kingdom Metazoa; phylum Chordata; class Mammalia; order Afrosoricida; family Tenrecidae; genus Tenrec; species Tenrec ecaudatus. The sequence continues at coordinate 66,352,632 of NC_134540.1, read as the reverse complement.
ACACATTTAGTATCGCACAGACTATGAGTCAGGCGTCTGGGCACATTTTTGCTGGGTCAACCCTACTGGCTGCAGTTAAGCTAGAACTGGGCTGCGTTCTTCTCTGGAGACCCAAAGAATCCCTTTCCAAGCTCTTTTCAGGTGTTGGCAGAATTCCTTTTCATGAGGTTGTATAACTAAGGGTCTGGACTTCCTCTTGCTATTAAGAGGCTAACCTAAGGGACTCAAGATAAGCAGAACCCTCTGCCATATGGGTTGTTCATCAATCAAATTAAAATAATTATCTCTGACAACAAGGAAGTCTCAGTTCTTATATGCGGTTTTTTCATGTAAAAGAAAGCATTGATCTACTGTTGTTGTTGTTGTTGTTGTTGTTAGTTGCCATGGAGTCAGTTCCCACCCATAGCGGACCGTATGCACAACAGAATGAAGCGTGACCCAGTCCTGTGCTGCCCTCACAACTGCTCCTTTCTTGAGTCCATTGTTGTGGCCACTGTGTCAAGCCATGCTTGGTAAAGTCGGGGACAATGAAAAAGAGGAAGGCCCTCAATGAGATGGGTGGATATAATGCACTTCATTATGTTTTGAAAGCCAGCCAGAGGAATATATTACAAGCTTTCAAAAAGTTGGTGGAAAAATTCTCTTCTTTTCATTGAATTTTTCCACAAACTCTTTCTTATTATGTACATAGGCATAATATCTAAACCAAGTCAAGAAAAGAGAAGAAAGTATTTGCAAATAGTTTATCTGTCAAATAAATTACTTTCAGAGTTTACATATGCCTTTAATAAGTCAATAAAACAGAACTATTAAAATAAGTAAAGTCTTGTATTGACATTTTACCCAAGAAGCTCTATGAGAGAGCAATCAGCACATGGCGTGATGCTTAATTAACACCATTAGTTATGAGAACAATGCAAATTCAATCCACAATGATAAACTCACCTTGATAAGTAAAGACAGTAAGAATGCTAAGGAAGATGTGGAGAACCTTCATACAACTAGAGGGTATATTAGGAGACATGGCTGTACTGTATAGCAGTTTGGCAGTTTCTTTAGAAAGTTCAACACACGTGTATCATATGGCTCAGCCAAAGGAAGCGCTCTTTGATAAGTCAAGCACGTGGGCAAAGATGGAAATAACTCATCAGCTTCTGAATGGCTGCATAAAGCATGGCACAGCCATACCTTGGAAAATAACCCAGTGATGAAACCCAATGAACTGTGAGGCATGCTTCAATATGAGGGAGCCTCGAAACTGTGACGATAGAAGCCAGGAATAAAGCCCACGTTTGAAGACTTCCTGGATAATGGCTATCATTTAACAAGCACGGAGAGCTCTCCTCCGCGCGCGCGTGCACACACACACACACACACACACACAAATAAATAAGTAACCAGCCAGAAGAAAGAACTAGGAAAGCAGAAGAACCGCTTGAAAGCTAAATGGACGTAGATCCCTGCAGCCCATAGTCTTTGGGAACTGGCAGAGCAAGGGGAGGAGGGAGTGCAGTAGAACCCAACACGTGGAGAGCAGTGAACTCTGCGGGCTGCTACTGGCAGGTCTGGTGTGTGTCCCTGCCAGGAAGAGCCTCCACTCCCATATCCTCATTTCACCGTGATCTCTGGCCTTAGTCGCACATTCTGCTCACCATGATCGCCACTGACCCCCAGCATGAAGCTCCTCCTCCTCTGTTACCTGTTGCTCTCTCCCAGCCCTCTCCCAACTCTGCAGCAGCTAATGGCTAGCTTTCCACCCAGGGCCTTACAGACTGGAAGAAAACCCTTCTTAACCACCCAGAACCCAGTTGACTCCACCAGAGGCTCTGAAGGTCATGATGTCGGTTCCTTTTCTGTGAGAATGTTTCACCTATGGGAAGTTGGCTATCTATGTTCACCTATGGGAAGTTGGCTATCAAAGACACTTGGGTATCAAAAAGAGAAAACGAAGTAGGGAGTCATGGACAAGAGAAAAATTTTCAAAAGGTTCCAGATCAGTGGTAGCCTGTACAATGAAAGAAAGGATACAGATGTGATGCAATTTCTCCCAACAGAGCATTGGTCATTTTAACCATTTTATTGAGGCTCATACAAGTCATCACAATCCATCCATCCATCCATTGTGTCAGGCACATTTGTACATCTGTTGCCATCATCATTTTCAAAACATTTTCTTTCTTCTTGAGCCCTTGGCATCAGCTTCTCATTTTCAAGTCGGTTTTTCTATTAGCGTTCTGCTCCATACATGGGAGTGCGGAGTTGATCGAACGTCTCTTCCATCAAAGGAATATGACGGTGCACTAACCCCACAGGAGCAGCATCCTCTAGGCCCTTGGATTGCAATGATGTGTGAGCCTGGGTGAGAGACACCGGAGAGAAAACCAACCCCGCTCGTTCTTTTGTTAGGGAAGATAATGTTGAAAGGATTTGAAAATAAAGAACTGAAAGCACGAAGTAGGGCAGCCCAGCCAAGGCATGGACTGATGCAGCGATGCTGTGGCCAGGCCCACACGATACAGTTATATTTATTATATATATAATATATATATATTATACTCAGTTTCCTCGCTATAGGCACTGAAACATTAGTCATTTATGTGCACATTATGTGTAAATCCATGCATCCTTTCATATACGGGACATATTTAAGAGAATCTCTCCTAGCCTTAAAAGCCCTTCTGATTTCTAAGAAGTACTTCGGATTGCAAGGGGGGTTTGAGCCACAGTAGAATTTTACTGAGGCCCTCTGAGAAAAATGTTATTAAAAATAAGATTCATGTAAACATTAAGGATCAGAATTTAATCTAGAGACAGAATGATGGATTGTTGGTGTTAGGTACCATCAAACATTGCAACATTATATCCAACAGAAGGAAACAGCGCCCGGTCCTGCACCATCCCCCCAATTGTTCTGATATTTGAGTTCATTGCTGCAGCCGCTGTCAATCCATCTTACCAAGGGTTTTCCTCTTTTTTTTTTGCTGCCCCTCTACTTCACCAACCACGATGTTATTTTCTAGACACCAGCCTCTCCTGATTGCGTACCCAAAGTACACGAGATAAAGTCTTGCCATTCTTGCTTCTTTAGAGCATTCTGACTGTACTTCTAAGATTTGTTTGTTCACTTGGAATCCCTGGTACTTTTAATATTGTTTGCCAACACCATAATTCAAGTGCATCAATTCTTCTTTGGTCTCCCTTATTCAACGTTCAACTTTCACATGACTAGTTTCATGTACTGAAAATTTTCAGTAGCAGTTGAGGCAATCCATTTGGAGGTTTTGTAGCAGGATGTATCACTCAGAGGAAATTCATCAGAATACTGGCGGAAATATATGCAATATCTTCAGGTGTCGTTGTTGTTGTTGTCGTCATTAGGTGCCGTCAAATTCATTCATTCTGTGTACAACCGAATCAAAATGCCCCCAGTCTGGTGCCATCTTCACAATTGATCTCAAGGTTGAGCTATTGTTGCAGCTATTGGATCAATTCATCTGCCTCTCTACCAAGCAGGATATCCTTTTCCAGAGATTGGCCTCTTCTGGTAACATGTCCAAATTACATGAGACAATATCTTACCATACTGTCTTCTAATGAGCATTGTTGCTGTAATTCTTCCAGAACACATTTGTTTATTCTTTAGGCAGTTCATGGTACTTTCAATATGCTTTGTTTGCTATTACTATAATTTACGTGCATCAATGCTTCTTCAGTCACCCTTACTCCATGTCCAACTTTCACATGCACATGAGATTATTGAAAATACCATTGAGTTGGAATTCATAGTAAAGGTTGGTGTCTTTGACATTCTTCAGCAAGTGTTTCAAGTCTTCTTCACTTTCAGCAAACAAGGTACAGTTGCCTGCACATCCTGAAAGCACTGCAATAAATTGATCAAGAGATATAATCTCTGGGCAGACAGAAGAAGCATACAGGCTCTAACTTGAGTGGAAAGGAAGCAGCTGGTGCAGTGGAGACTCACTGGCCTGCAGCCCTCGGGAGGAGGTTTCTGTTCAAGGCTGAAACACTGTGGGTGGTCAGTTATAACTCTGCCGACAGTAATAATTGGCCACATATTCAGCCTGGAGGTTGCTGATAGTGAGAGTGAAGCCGGTCCCACACTAGGGACCCCAGTTGCCAGGGCAGATGCATACTTCATAAACAGCTTAGGAGCCTGTCCTGGTTTCTGCTGGCACCAATGTCAGGAGCTGCCCACATGCTCCCTGGACTTGCAGTTGATGGTGACTGTTCCTCCTGGATGCAGCCAGAGAGGCCGGGGACTGGGTCAGCATGGTGTCCCCACTGGCACCTGCACTCAGAGAGGACAATTACTTACCACACACACACACATATATATATATAGACACACACTTTACCGCAGGCACATTAAAATATATCATTGGAACAATAGCATCTGATAATGTTACATATCGGCACATAATTGAGCCCACTTTGAAAATAACTGCTATTCCCCACTAGATCATAAAGTTGTTTTGAGCGATAAAGAGATACTACATTAGAGGTATTAGGACACTTTTAATTTCTCACTAGAGACCCAGAGCCACAGGGACATGAGGACCAGAGTCTATGACACCATCTCGCTGCCCTGCCTGCCTGATGCAGCTCAGCTCACAATGCCATCTCCTCATTTATCAAATATGAGGTGCCCGCCTGGCTCTGGATGCACCTATGCAAAGAGTTAGTGAGTGGCAAGCAAAGCACAAGGACAGAGGATATGAAACTACCTAATTAAGAGGCAAAAATAGCACAGAACAGGCATTTTATCAGTATAAAAGACACCGGTTTGCTTAGAAGCTCTAATATAAACTTGAAAACAAATAAACAAGTGAATAGCAAGAAAGCAAAACTGTTGCAATCCAGTCAATTCCTCCTCACAGCGGCCCTAAGGGTAACCCTGCTCCCAGGGCTTCATGACCTGTGATGTTTATAGAAGCAGGTCCTCAGGCTCGCTCTCCTGTGCGTCCACACGCCTTCAGGTTAACAGCCTCTGGAAAACTGCGTGAGGTTTCCAGGATCTACTGATGAGCTTCTTTTAAACTCAAAAGCATTTTAAAATGGATTGAGATTCCAAAACTGATGGGCTAGTCTCCACAAATCCACGATCTAATAAAATAATAATGGGAAGTAATACAGGAAAGAATGACTATAAGGAATTTTTGCCTCAAGCTTTGATAAAAATATGGTGCCCGACTATCAAAAGAGATAGTGTCTGGGGTCTTAAAGGCTTGAAGATAAACAAGCGGCCATCTAGCTCAGAAGCAAAAAAAGCCCACATGGAAGAAGCACACCGGTCAGTGCGATCACGAGGTGCCAAAGGGACCAGGTATAAGGCATCATGCAAAAAAAAAAAAGAATATGTATGTGTATATATATATATATATATATATATATATATATATATATATATATATATATATATATATATATATATACCATATTGAATGGCGGGGGAGGTGCAGAGTGGAGACCCAAGGCCCAAGTGTCGGCCACTGGAGATCCCCTCGTAGAGGGGTTTAGGAGAGGAGATGGGTCAGTCAGGGTGCGAGGTAGTACCGACGAAGAGCACAGCTTTCCCCCAGATCCTGGATGCTTCCTCCCCCCAACTACCATGATCCGAATTCTACCTTGCAGGGCTGGATAGGGCAGAGGTTGTACACTGGTACATATGAGGGCTGGAGGTACAGGGAATCCAGGGTGGATGATACCTTCAGGACCAAGGGTGTGAGGGGCGATGCTGGGAGGGTGTAGGGTGAGTGGGTTGGAAAGGGGGAACTGATTACAGGGATCCACATGTGACCTCCTCCCTGGGAGAGGGATGGCAGAGAAGGGGGGGAAGGGAGACTCCGGATAGAGCAAGATATGACAAAATAACGATGTATAAATTACAAAGGGCACATGAGGGAGGGGGGAGTGGGGAGGGAGGGGAAAAAAAAGAGGACCTGATGCAAAGGGCTTAAGTGGAGAGCAAATGCTTTCAGAATGATTGGGGCGGGGAATGTATGGATGTGCTTTATACAATTGATGTATGTATATGTATGGATTGTGATAAGTGTTGTATGAATGAGTCCCTAATGTAAAAAAAGAAAAGGGAAAAGAAAGAAAGAAAAGAAAATGATTAGGGCAAAGAATGTACAGATGTGCTTTATACAATTGATGTATGTATATGTATGGACTGTGAAGAGTTATATGAGCCCCAAATAAAATGTTTTTAAAAAAAAGAATGAGTGCAGCTAAAAGAAATGGAGAGAAGAAGTTAGGGGAGAACAAAAGCGTGTGTGTGTGTGTGTGTGTGTGTGTGTGTGTGTGTGTGTGTTGGGGGGTGGGGGGGTGTGGAATCTTCAGTAGGATTAGCTAAAACAGCTTTGATAGACACCAGGATCAGTGGAGGATGGAGAAGAAGCAAGAGAGGAATAATGGTTTCTAGCAGGGAATTAGTGAACGAAAGCCAAGGGCTTGGTATTTCAATGGTCCAATGTTGGAAGATGAATGCAGAAAAAAAGAAAAATACCAGGAAGGAAAAACAATTTTAATATAAACATTCAAGACCCCAAAAGATCCAGGAATTACCGGATGGATCCTGATATAGGGGGACAGACTTAGTCTGCCATTCATCAGTGCTGGACACGTGACCTGGTTTGTGATCTGGTCTGTTGACTTGGTTTGCAGAAAAATCCATATGTAAGAGGCACTCCACCCTCTTTGGGGTAAAATTCAATTTTCAACTTAAGGATGTGCTAATTCAGCAAGTTTGAAAAAACAAAAACATCTGGGCAGGCCATGCTTTTTAGATATGGAGCTTGGGACCTTGGGGACAGTGGCTGGATGCCTCCCATTTCTGAGGAGCGGGCCCCTGTGTCCCATACAGAAGTTCTCTCTTCATTGTAACTGACCTGATAAACATTCTCTCACCTTGCCACACAGATGAGGGTATCTAACTTGCTTTCCTTTTACAGAATTTGGTAAAACTTTAACCTCACTGCGTCCTTCTGCCAGGGACATGCAGAAACAAACTTAGAACTGCTCCAGTCACCCTAGTCTCTGTGTTTGGCTAAAACAGTGATAGGCATCTTGAACCTTATCAACAGGATGAGGGTCTCAGGGTGAAAAATTAATTGCACATTTCTCCAGACATCTCTTGGGATCTATCCAGGTAAAAATTCGTGGTCCCTGATTAAAAGCATTTCAAAAAGACTCTGGAAGAGTTTAACACTTTATTATTTTTCAAAAAATGTTTTTCCTTCCTGGTATTTTTCTTTTTTTCTGCATCCATCTCCCACTAATGGAGGCTCAGAAGAAGAAACATCTCTAACACTTTCCTAACTGCAAACACCCCAGGAGATTAGTCAGGAGATGCAGCCTCCTGCACAGACAGGGGAAGCATGCAGGCTGGTGGTTGAGCAGGAAGGAAGCAGCTGGTGCAGTGGAGACTCCCCAGCCTGAACCTACTGGAGGTTTGTGTTCGAGGCTGAATCACTGTGAGAGGATAGCTATTAAGCTGCTGACAGTAATAATCTGCCACATCCTCAGCCTGCAGGCTGCTGATGGTGAGCGTGAAGTCTGTGCCTGACCCACTGCCTCTGAACTGGCTGGGGACCCCAGGTTGCAGGGAGGTTGCCCAGTAGATGAGAAGCCTGGGAGCCAGTCCTGGTTTCTGCTGGTACCAGGCTATGATGTTACTAATACTCTGACTGGACTTGCAGTTGATGGTGACAGTCTCTCCTATAGACGCAGCCCGGGAGGCTGGAGACTGGGTCATCACGATGTCCCCACTGGCCCCTGCAACACAAATGAGCAGTGAGCAGACAGACACACACTTTGTCATGGGCGCTTTGAAATACGCTACTTTAAGTACCCAGGAGCCTTCTTAGCGCTATACATGCCGCCCGTAATTGAATCCATTTCTGAAACCCTCTCATATCCCACGGTGCCTTAAAATGATGTTTATCTTCTACACAGATTGTTCCCTGAAAGGAGGGAGACAATTTTAAATTCCTCACCGGAGACCCAGAGCAACAGGGACACGAGAACCTGGGTGTGAAACACCATCTCGCTGTCCGTCCTGCCTGCCTGCTGCAGCTCAGCTCACTCTGCAAAGACCCTGTTTATAGTCTGAGCAGTCAGGCTGCCTGCAGAGTCTATGCAAAGCAGTCAGCTGGCTTCAAGCAGCGCACATGGAAAACAGGTTGTGAAAGTAACCAGTGGAACCAAGGGCAAAAAATGTCCGTACAGACAGCACAACGTCATGACCACAAAAACCAACAAAGTCCATTGACAAGACCTGATAGCAACTTAGAAGCTCTAAGGCTGCACACATTCAGATGATTCAGTTTAAAATGAAAATTATTTTGTAGGTGTTCATGTTGCACAAACGAAGAGCTAGGTTCTCTGGATCAACAACCTTAGTGAAATCATAAAAAATATAGAAAAATAATAAAGAATTGAATAAGGGCAGGGAGGGAGGAGTTCAGGAGCTGTGAGGTGAAGGACAGAGAAGAGACGGTAAGGAAGAAAGAGAAAGAAGGGGGGGAAGTAAGGGAGCAGACAAAATGGTGAAGATTTGGCACAAAATTTTCAAACTACTCTGCTGCGTTTGTGATGAAATATGTTCCTTAAGTCGGTTGTATATATTCCAATATGATAGGGCCTCCATTAATGAGCCATTGTACTGAAAGGAATTGGTCAATACTCAAACATTTCAAGAAAAAACATAAGATCAAGAATCAATGACATTGAAGGAAGAAGTCCAAATTGCTCAGGAGGCATTATACATACACGTTCCAGGAATTGATAGAATACCGATTGAAATGATTCAACAAACTAATTTAACATTGGAAGGACTCACTCACTTATGCCAAGAAATTTTTAAGACAGCTACCTGAGTAACCAACTGGAAACAAAGGCCCATTTCAAAGATAAGTGACACGACACAATGTGGAGATTATAATATTAAATATACTATTATCATCAATATCCACCTGCAGGTAAAACTTGGTTGAAGATAACTTTTTAAATGCAGGAGTACACTTCCTAAGATTCAAGCTGGGTTCAGAAGGGGATGTAGCTGGATGCCTATCATTGCTGAAGAAATTTGGATCTTGGCTAAAAGCAGAGACTATCAGAGAGATAGTTGCTTATGTTTTACTGATGATGCAAAGACTTCGACTGTGTTGATCATGACAAACTATAAATAACGTTTTGAATGGGAAGTGCATAATATTCTAATTGTGTTCATGCAAAATCTATACATGCACCATAAGGCGGGTAATCAGAAAGGACACGGGAATATTGTGTGGGAATTAAGGTGCCAGTCTTGGCCTGGCTGTGCCTACTCCAAGCAATCAGTAAGTTGAAAGCAAATCACAGACAGTGGATGTGAAAATTACCAATATAAATTAAGAACTAAAGTTATAACATTAACTAAAAGACCTAAAAGACCCAGCAGTGTGCTTAGAAGGTCAAATATCAACTTAAAGAAATAGAAATCCAGGCCATTCCTAGTGATGAGAACCCCATGCATACAACTGCTCGGTGGGGCTTCCTTGACTGTAACCTTTATAGAAGTAGATCACCTGATTCTCTCAAGGTGAGGTCACAGCACCAAGCTTTAGGCTAGCAGCTTGAGGTACCCATTATGTAATCAGTAGTTTCTGTTTTCATTGTGATGTTTATAGAAGCAGGTCCTCAGGCTCGCTCTCCTGTGCGTCCACACGCCTTCAGGTTAACAGCCTCTGGCGAACTGTGTGAGGTTTCCAGGATCTACTGATGAGCTTCTTTTAAACTCAAAAGCATTTTAAAATGGATTGAGATTCCAAAACTGATGGGCTAGTCTCCACAAATCCACGATCTAATAAAATAATAATGGGAAGTAATACAGGAAAGAATGACTATAAGGAATTTTTGCCTCAAGCTTTGATAAAAATATGGTGCCCGACTATCAAAAGAGATAGTGTCTGGGGTCTTAAAGGCTTGAAGATAAACAAGCGGCCATCTAGCTCAGAAGCAAAAAAAGCCCACATGGAAGAAGCACACCGGTCAGTGCAATCACGAGGTGCCAAAGGGACCAGGTATAAGGCATCATGCAAAAAAAAAAAAAGAATATGTATATGTATACCATATTGAATGGCGGGGGAGGTGCAGAGTGGAGACCCAAGGCCCAAGTGTCGGCCACTGGAGATCCCCTCGTAGAGGGGTTTAGGAGAGGAGATGGGTCAGTCAGGGTGCGAGGTAGTACCGATGAAGAGCACTGCTTTCCCCCAGATTCTGGATGCTTCCTCCCCCCAACTACCATGATCCGAATTCTACCTTGCAGGGCTGGATAGGGCAGAGGTTGTACACTGGTACATATGAGGGCTGGAGGCACAGGGAATCCAGGGTGGATGATACCTTCAGGACCAAGGGTGTGAGGGGCGATGCTGGGAGGGTGTAGGGTGAGTGGGTTGGATAGGGGGAACTGATTACAGGGATCCACATGTGACCTCCTCCCTGGGAGAGGGATGGCAGAGAAGGGGGGGAAGGGAGACTCCGGATAGAGCAAGATATGACAAAATAACGATGTATAAATTACAAAGGGCACATGAGGGAGGGGAGAGCGGGGAGGGAGGGGAAAAAAAAGAGGACCTGATGCAAAGGGCTTAAGTGGAGAGCAAATGCTTTGAGAATGATTGGGGCAGGGAATGTATGGATGTGCTTTATACAATTGATGTATGTCTATGTATGGACTGTGATAAGAGTTGTATGAGCCCCTAATAAAATGTTTAAAACAAAACAAAAAAAAATATGTAGTTGAAAATACCTGAGCTCCAAAGACACTTTCATCTGAAATGGCACTTAAAGCAGCAGTGAGACACATCCCATCAGTGGGCTGCACAAGGCCCGAGAGCATCAATATCAGCTAAAATCACATGACTCGCCAAGGAGAGGCAGTTCCCGCTATCATATACGGGGTGAGTTACTTAAATGTTTGACCAAATATAGCAATCTAATTTTTAAGTTGGGAATTTCCTATTGCCCTCAAATGTTGTTATCCAAATGGCCTTGTGCAGAAAAAGGATCGCCACTCCTACTTTAGTAACATCAAAGACACTTGATTGGATTGGACTGAGATTGGATACCAGGGCTCTGCAAGGACCAGAGCAATGGAAGACAGGCCCAGAATCTGCCTGTGTGGGAAATCCTCAAGGACCCTATATCGAGTTAAGGTCCAAACCCCCACACTTGCAAAAAAAAAAAAAATCACTTCCATTACATGAATTCTGACTCCCAGGGCCCTATATAAGGTTTCTAAATTGTAAATCTTTATGGAGCAAGCAGGCATCAACACTATCCCAAAGAGCAAACAATAAGTTTAAACTGTTGATATTGCAGCTGGAAGTTCAAAACATGCACCATGCCATCCGAAGGGCTATAATATTGAAGTAAATGTTAAGCAAAGAGAAACCGCAAAGTATCGTTCTCACAGCCTTTAGGAAGTGATAAGAAAGCTATGAGTTCATTGGGGGAAATGAACAGGTGACCACGAACAGAACTTCTTGTGAATATGTGCAAATCAGTTCTTCGGTGAGCTCTCTTGCAGGTCCGCGTGGACTCGGTGGGGCTGGGCCTCTCCAGTATGGACAGAAGGTAGTCCGGGCAGTAAGGCCTAGGAGTGGAAACCCCCCTGGGAGCCAGTGCACCTATCTTAAAGGCTCGGGAAACCTCACAAACAGCTTTTCAATACTTCCAAGGAATCAGAGACTCTTAACATCCAAAATAATAATAATAATAGTACATTGACTGTAACAGGCATCCGACTGTGATACAACAGAAGCACCAGAGAACAAAGGGAGCTCCACTCACGCTTGTAATTCAGCCATAATCTGTTTATTTAAAGAAATGGATGGGGACCTTGACCTTGGGCGCAAGGTACAGGAAACCAAAAAGGGAGCACTATGGGTGTGGAAAAGAATATATAAATTAAAATATAAGACTTTCTAGAAATTAGACATAGAATGAGAATCTTTCAAATCTTGCTTCAATAGACACTTCCAATTCTGGCCCCAGCGGAGCAGCAATAACATCTAGTCTCCTGTGTGAAACAACAGAAGGAAATCTAAAATTATATTTAGTGGTTAAAACACTTGGTTGGTGACCTAAAGGTCTGAAATTTGAGTCTACCCAGAAGCGCAAGGGAATGAAGGCCTATGTCTACTTCTGAAATTTTATCAATGGATTGTTTTTTTTTCCAGCATTTAAAAATCATTTTCAGGCACTGATAAAGGAATGGAGCAGAGTCCCATTCTGGCAGATGTGAGTTTCCTGTGAGTCAGAAAGCCGTCTTTAGACCCACAGAAGTAGACCGCCCATTCTTTCCACAGCGATGCTGCTGCATGGATGCCGGCCTTTCCGTTTACAGCTGGCCATGTCTTCTAACTCACAATTATGGTGCTATTTCCCATTTCTGTAGGCCTGCTTTTAACAGAGATGACTTGATTTACTGGCAATCATGATTTTTGTCATGGTTTCCTTTGTTTTCTATAATTAGCTGCATGACTGTAAGTCCTCAGGACTCCTGCTGGCCTTCATCTGAATGATGTCAATTGTCATGTTGAGATAGAATAAAGCCTGCTCTATGAAATAGATTCGAATCTGCGTTCTTCCCCCCCCCCCCCCCGAACCAATTAGAAACAAAGGGGATTATTAGAATAAAATGTCAATTCCTCACATCCTCCGGGCTTTCTGAAGCCAGGTCTCTCTCCCTCCCTGTACCCATGCTTTGGCAATGTGATTTTGCATCTCCTCATATCCGCAGGGAGGGGCTACTTGCCATCCCCTTTGGTATGGCCTGATTTGGGGAATTGGCGTTGATATATAAAATACAAAAGAACCCACAACTTGTAGCATATTGTGACAGCACTGAGTCTAGGCTTCAAGAGGCCTTAAACGTGCGGGCTTCCTGACTTGGAACCCTGCCAATTTCCAACATAGGAATCTAAGATGAGTCGGCCAGATGGTGAGAAAGAGAGAAAAAAATCAGTCACCCTTATAGCCCCAGCTGGTGGCCAGTCAATGTAGACAGATGACAGGCATGTTAGCATTCTATGTTAGCATGCACCCAGTTGACCTCCAGGTTACTAAAAACAACCGAGGCAAGATCAGTCAAGACTGACCCATAGCAGCACCACTCTGTGTCCATCCAACTCACTAAGGAACATGAGAGCAATGGAAGTGTTTATGCCATTGCATTTTGTGGATGCTTTATCAAAATTTCATAACTAATACATAATCCTACTTTAAATTACTATTCACTCGTATCCCAGCAAGCTCCTATACCCTCCTCTGCTACGTTTTTCTTCATAGTACTTAGAAAATGACCTAGCATATATCTCATTAAGGTATGCAGTTATTGCCTACCTCCTCAAATGAGAATGAAGCTAATTTTTTTGTGGGTGACAATAATAAGCAGTCAATAAATAAATCTTGAATAGGCAAATGACATGGATTTTTCATTCTTCTCTTTTCATTCATTTTTCTCCCTAATTCATGGTTTAATGACTATATGGCTCCAGTCGATTGTTTCTGCTGTTCGTGCCTCTGCTGCTCGGGGCCCAGGGTCTTCTGCACAACATGGATGTGCTTCAGCTCATCTACGAGGCAGGTGTTCACCAGCCTACAGTAGCAGCCTCCCCTCGAACTTGAAGGACCTCACCGGAACCTAGAAACTGAAGAGCGATGGTTGAGAGTAGGGTCCTGGACCTCCACATGCTCTACTTTGAGCTCTCAATGCAGCCTTTCCCACAGTCAGTTCTAACCCACAGAAACCCGGTGTGTGACAGAATGAGACCCTGTGTTATGCTACTGCATCCGCACACATGTCAACCTGTTTGAGTTTTTTGTTGCGGTCACTGTGGAAACCCATATCCTTGAGAGTCTTCTTTTGTTTCACTGACCCTCTAGCAAGCTTGATCTCTTTTGTCCAGGGACTGGTCTCTCCTGATAACATGTCTAAGGCACATGAGACAAAGTTTCAGCATTCTGGCTCTTAAGGAGCATTCTTGCTGCAATTCTTCTTAAACAACTCTCTGCCTTTCTAGCACTCCGTGGTACCCTTGATAGTCTTAGTCAACACCGAAATTCAAATGCATGATCTTCTTCTCTATTCCTCATTCACTGTCCAACTCTCAATTCCATGTGAGTTTGAACACACCATGACTCGAGTCAGGTGGGCTGGAGTCCTCGAGATGACATGGTTGCTCTGCACCCTTGTAACCAGGGCTTGTGCAGCAGCTCCACTTCCATAATTCATCGGAGGCCAGTTAAAAATGATGATTTCCGCCATCGGAATAGACTTGGATGCCCAAGAGATGCATCTAGGAGAATGTTGAAAATGGATGAAAAGAGTCGTGAATGCAGTTGTCATATATTTCTACTGTGGTGCTTTGATGTTCCCGCAGCTGATTCTGATACATTGGGATTCTAAAGGGCAGATTAGAGCTTCCCCTGGGGTTTAGGAGGCTAATGCTTCATGGGGGAATTTTGCAAAATCTTTTCTCTCATGGCACCACTACAGGATTAAAACCACTGACATTTCCGTCATCAGCTGATTACTTAACTATTGCTCCATGAGGGCTTGTTTCCCCTAGGGCTACAGGATCCGAGACTCTCCTTTGGAAGACAGGGAGCCACTGAAAGAAATGCAGAGAGAGGAAAGGGCAGTAAATGGGTCAGAAAAAAATCTTCAGTGAGATTGACTAGAAAGGCTTTGCCAGAAATCAGGATTGGTGATGAGAAAAGTAAGAGAGGAATAAGAATTTCTTTGAGGAAAATATAGAACATCAAGGTCAAGGATTTAATATTGGAAAGGATGAAAGTTGGAAGGTAATTTCAGAGAAAAGAATAAAGACTGGGAGAAATGGGAAATTTTAAATGAAAACATTCTAGAATCAAAATACCAAGCAAAATACATAAGTTGTCATCATCTTTTTCAAAACACATTCTTTCTATTTGAGAACTTCATATCAGCTCCTCTTTTGCCTGCTCTATTTACCATCATCCCACTTTCGTGAATTGTTCATCAATCATATATTATTATTGCTATTTCGTATCTTACATAATCTGTGGTCTCACTTGCCCTCCTGGGGGGGGTGTTTATATATTCAGCCCTGCAATCAGTACCCTCTTCTCCCCCATCCCCACCCCGGCCCTCACGGTATCAGAACGTCCACTGCCGTTCCCAGGGAGTCCACCTGTCCTGGGTTCCATTCACCGAGAGCTCCTCTGTATATATGTGTAAGTCCTCTGCTGTAGCCAGACTTGTGAGGTAGAACTGGGTTAAGAGAGAGAGTGGAGGAAGCATTCAGGCACTACAGGAATGCTGTGTGTTTTGCTGGTGCCGTACTGTATCCTGGTTGAATCATCCTTTACACATGACCCTTCACTGAGGGGATGTCCAATTGTCTACAGATGGGTTTGGGGTCCCCACTCCTACCCTTTAATTCCCATTGATATAATTGTTTGTTTGAGGTTTTTTGATACCTGATCCCATTGACACTCATGATCACACAGACTGGTGTGCTTCTTCCATGTGGGCTTTGTTGCTTCCCTGCCAGGTGACAGCTTATTTAACTTCAAGCCTTTAAGATCACAAATATTTTATCTCTCTACAGGTGGGTACCATCTGCTTTTTTGTTTATGCACTCTTCCCATGTTAGGAAGGTGAGTATCAAAGAGGGCTAGGTTATTAGAACAAAGTTTTCTTGTTATTAGGGAGGCCTTGAGTAGAGACTGTATGAGTCAGGGTTGACTAGAGAAACAGCTTCATTGACAATCATATGTATATAAGAGAGAGTTTCATATAAAAGAACTATTATATATTCAGAAAAACATCCCAGCACAGTCCAGATCAAGTCCATAAGTCCAATACTAATCCATGTGTCCATTACCAGTCCAAAAATTCCTCTTCAGACTCAAGGAACACATGCAATGATGCCGAATGCAGGAGGATCACAGGCCAGTGGGTGGAAACTCTTGTGGATTCAGTTACAGTGGAAACATATCAGCACTGGTATGGGTCTCCACGTGGCTTCTCCAGCTACAGGGCTCTGGCTCCATCATTGTCTTGTCAGCAGCAAGGTATGTGTCTGGCCTCCAGTGAGCTCTTTATGTCTGTCGTTCTCCAAACAAGGTCATCAAGCTGTGACCTGATTGACAGGATAGACTCTAGCCCTTCACTCTTAATATTCTCAGATTGGCACCAGATTTTGTAACTACCACAAGGCCCAAAATCCATCTACTATCTTAATATTTAACTTATAAAGATATGCACATTGACTTATATCCTTATCAATATAAATATATATATATATATATATATAATGCCTATAGTCATTCCTCCATAAAGAGCTTTTGCCTCCTAGTCCTTTCCTCTATTTCCTTTCACCTTCTTCCTGTCCCACTATCAAGCTTGCCCTCCATTCAGCTCTCAGTAATTCCTCTTGGATACATCACACTTGATCAAACCCCACGAAGCTTTATACACCCTCCTGGCAATCAATTTTAGATCTCTTGTTCCCTTGTCCCTAATTTTGTTGACTCCCTACTTCCCTTCCCTCCCTCTCATTTTACATTTCCACCCTCCTGAACTGCTGGTCCTGTTGTTTTCTCCTTGGGATGTTTTATCCTGCCTATCTTATGTAGATAGACATGGAAAGAAAAAGAAAGCGGCAAAACAAAGTGAAAAGGGGCTGTAAGTAGTTCCAGGTCTGTCTGCTGGCCCAGGTATTACAGTTTTTGACCGTCCAGTTCAGCCACAACAAATTGCCTTGAGCATGCCCCAAACCGTTGCCATGGCATTTGCTCCTGACTTGAGGACACACTCAAGTCACCGGGCAGGACACAGTCTAGTCCCAGAGGAAGCACAAGGTGGTTTCTCCACCACTCAGCAGACCAGCAGTTCATCCTCATGCCTCCTTTGTTTTCCTTGGCCCACTTCCACCTCGTGGTCGTCATTCCTTGGATTTGGCTTAATCTTCAGGATAATATTAATAAAACAATGCTTCCTCTCCACTTGCTATTTCTTTTAGACCCACTTCAGGCTCATAATGGCGGAGTTTAAAATTCCCAGTGAAAGCCCTTCTTTAGTCTACAGCCCATGTGGACATAGGTTTTGCATTCTTCTCACAGAAAGTTTGCTCGGATTTAAGGATTCAGTCGGATTCACTGGAGCTGAAGCAACTGACATATCTATGGCATTGACTATCATGGCTGCTCTTACTCATAACTCCACATTCATCAGTGGAAAACAAGAAGAACTTTTTCCTCTCTAGCTCATGTAAGCAGTCTTCCATTTCAGCCTTCTCATCAACACAGACTCATCCTTATTTCTTTCTCTAAAAAATCATTTTATTGAGCTCTTTGTAAACTTTCCAAAAGTTCAGGATCTCAGGCAACAATTTGTTCAGTAGTTTGCTTTAGACTGTGAATTGGGGGGAGGCCTACAGAGAAGATCAGCAGTCGTTATCGTCAGAAATTCACACACGTTTTGCTTCATCTCACTGACTGCAACCATTCAAGTTACCCTCACTGATCCCACTTTAGTCCCTCTTTTGATTCAGTTTGTAATCCATCTGAACTTTGTCCTTGGAAATGCTTTGCCCTTGAGATCACAAAAGACAGACTATTCTAAAATACGCATCTTCCCTACGATACCTGTCTCCTGGATGAGTTCAGCTGCAGATCTAAAAGGTGTCCATGGCCCACGGTCTCAGGGTTTCTCTAATCCCACTCTGACCAATAAGCAAAGTCTTTTATATATTTTCAATTTTGTTCCATGTTTTTCTCCCACTCTATCCAATACCTTCAAATGTGATCTCTTTCAGATGAGTTCATAGTAGTAGCCTGGTCAGGACTCAGGGTTGTGGAGACAGATGTTTGCATGGTGCATCAGTGTACTGGGATAATAGTTTCCTTATAGCTTCCATTTTCATCATTCTTCATTCCTCTGGACAGGGAGAGCACAATCACTGCCCCTGAAATGGCAGCTCCCCAGTTTCTAAGAGCCTCGAGCTACTCTCCACGTTAGGATGCTCAACATTGTCGTCATGGACTCTTGTTGCTCTTCCTGACGGGCCCTCTCCTCACAGCAGCCCCTCCTCAGACAGAATGGAACCCTGTAGCGATGCTGCCGCTCATTGTTGCCGCCACTGTGTCCTTTCCTCTCACTGAGGATCTTTCCCTTTTCCACTGGCCCTTTATTTTACAAGCACAGGCCCTTCTCCAGGAACTGGTCCATCCTGATACCAGGTCCAAAGCACATGAGACAATCATATGGGGATTGACCTCCATACCCCCTTGACTATGATCTTGTTGACTATGGGGGTTGTGTGGCATCTGATAGAATTTTTAAACAAAAATGTAGCTGATTTTAGATATTAGGCTACCATGAGTCATGACCTTGTGTCTGTATGCTTGTATTCCTGAAGAAAATACCATCATACCTACTAGTAAACCAGATGCTGAAAGGGCTACAAACTGATTCATGGCATCCATAAACCAGTAGCTTGATGCTGTGAGTGGTAATTGCATTGAGTCTAACTCCCAGTGACGATGTATAACAGAACCAGACACAGTCGGTCCTGTGCCATTCTCACAGTTGTTACTATGTTTGAACGCACTGTCACAGCCGTGGTGTCCGTCCATGTCCTGGAGGATGTACCTCCACTTTACCAACATGATGTCTCTCTCCATGGAATGGTCTCTGGTGACAACATGTTCAAACCAGGTAAGAATAAGTCTCGCCATCCTTGCCTCCACATAGCACTCTGGCAGCACAACAGCCAATACTTGTCCTTTTAGCAATCAGTGGTACCTTGAATAGTCTCATCCACGTTCAGAAGTTGAAGGCACCAATTCTTCTTTGGTCTTCTTTATTCAGCTTTCAGTGTCCAACTTTTACATGCATATGAGGCAGGGGAAATGCCAAAACTTGGGTCAGGCACACCATATTCTTCAAAGGAACATCCTTGCTCTTCAATAGTGCAGAGAGGTTGTGTGCACCAGATTTACCAAACACAACATGTCTTTGGATATCTTGATTACTGCTTCCATGAGCATTGATTGTGTATCCAAGTAAGACAAAATCCTGGACAGCTTCAAACTTTTGTCCATTTGATCGTGTTGTGAGGAGTTTGATCTTCTTGACATTGAGTTGTGATTCATACTGAAGGCTGAATTCCTTCATCTTCTTCAGCAAGTGCTTCACTTCCTCCTCACTTTAAGCAAAGAAGGTTGTGTTATCTGCATGTTACAGGTTGTTAATAAGCCTTCCTTCCTTCTTGAAACCCAATTCTTCTTCATATAATCCAGCTTTGCTGATCATTTATGACTCAGTGAAAATTTTTGCAAAGAGGAAGCAAACGTGACACACAACTCTCCTGACATTAAACCAGGCAGATTCCTTTCTTCTGTTGGTGCAACTGCCTCTTAATACAGGTACAAATTGTGCATGAGTACAGTAACATGTTATGGAATTCCTATTCATCTCCAAGCTGTCCATAATTTGTTAGGATCTGCATAGTCATATGCCTTATCATAGTCAATCAAACACAAGTAAACATATTTCTTTTTTTCTCTTCTTTGAGCCAAGATCTACCTCACAACAGCAATGAAATTCAGATTCATATGCATACTGATCTCTGACTTTTATTGAATCACAGAAAGTATTGTCATGAATATGTCATGTCATGTTATTCTGAGGTCAATAGAGAAAACTATTAGGGTCCAAATGAGCTATCCAGGTCATTTCTAACAAAAACTTTCAGAAATAAACCTAAGCTGAGTGTATCTGAGGAAGACTTTCAACAGATGGAGGCACAAGGGGAAGAGCTGGGGAACTAATCACTCATCTGCTCCCTAGGGAGACTTATGCTGCACATAGTAACACTGTGGAAGGAATGGTGTAAGCCTTGTAACCTTCATAAATTCCTCCATTCTTACCCTCCAGCATGCTGATGACAGGAACGTCAGACTCACTATATATGAGCCATGATGAACCCCCAATTCTACATATGATGCACCACAGCACATGAACTTAGGAACTTCCCGTCTGCAATGAACAAAGGGAGTTACAATATAAGGACTAATCTCCTTGGAGTCTCCTTCATTACCTGGGAGCCAAAGCAGCAAGAGGCTGAGAAGCTGCGCTGTGGCCCACGTTGCTTATATTGACGAGAACTGATGCCTACACAGGGAGTGGCCACACTGTTAGCAAACCTTCTAGGCAGTGGAATTGCAGGTGGGAGGACATGTTGATCAGCAGGAGATGGACCAGGGTTGGTGTCCAACTACATAGCAGGGTCTTCTCCATAATAGAGCAGAGGCAGTTGTGTTCCTTTGGATAAACAAGTGAAACAAATCCACAGAATCTCATATGTATAAGGGAGCATTTTGTATAAAGGGTAAGTGTACATTAAGAAGGTCTCCCAACCCAGTGCTGTCCAAGCCCATATGTCCAACATTAGCCCATCTGTCCAGCTCCAATCTACAAAGTCCTTCTCAAACTCACAAAACATATGCAACGATGCTGACTGCAGGAAGAAAGTGGAATTACTGAGCATGTAAGCATATCAGCACTGGCAAGGATCTCCACCGGGCTTCTCCAGCACCCAGGGCTGCATCGGTGGGGGTCCTTTTGGCTTCTCCTTGGGGATGTCTGGCTGGAAGTGAGCCTTGCAAGCAGAAGCAGAGAACTGACTGAGGCAGCTGCACCCTAGTCAAACCATCCAAAACAAAGACCAGGGAAAGATAAGGCTGGCGAGCCATTTATCTCTCCACACTTCAATTCACCCCACATGTGTTTAACAGCCAGGTTGGCACAATAAATCTTAACTATCTCAATCCACCCCTTGCCAACTTGGTACCTGTACACAATTTGTTAGCCTAACAATTGCAGTTAAGTAACGCCTACACCTTGATCCTATAAACCTATGAATATGTTCTCCTACCTATGAATATTTGTAAGTCAACCACTTCATGCCTTTATCCCCCCAATATTGGGTATCCAATATCTAGACTGCCCACGTACATCAACCCAGTGCTCGGAAGAGACAACCATATTTTTCTAAGGGAGGAGCAGTTCAGTTCTACTGAGCTCCGTCTGAGGCAGCAGAAATTGGCCTATTTCTCCCTTGGGCTGCTGGACTGCATAACTCTCCTGTCCAGTGAGTATCTGTCCTTTTGTGATTGAATTATTTGACTCACTCCAATGCCTTGGTAGCATCAGGGGATCCACATTCACTACCAACTACATTGTCAGTGAATCAAATCCTCCAACTACTGCTTGGGAAGGAAAATGTGGCCTCTTCTGCTCCTATGCAGATTTAATCTGGAAATCACACAGAAGTAGCTCTCCCATGTCCTGTAGGACACTTTGAGAAATATTCCACTTGATGACAGGCAGGTTAGTTGACCGACCTCCAGGTTTATCCACACATCATGCAATATTTCACTGATTCTTCCTTATTCTTTCATGTTGCACAGTAATCCCATGTTGCACCCGTGGAAAAGCCTAGAGAGACATTCAAGAAGGAACAACTATAAGGATGAGGGACTAGGAAGGATGGTGGCTCCTTTTCTCCTTTCACCGAGAAAGAAAGGCTACTCATTTTTCAGGGACGTAAAATGAAGAGATAACTAAGTTGTGAAAAAATTTCAAGTACCTTATGGTTTTTAAACTAGTGAGGAGATGGGAGACAAGGGATATCACAGGAAATGAATTAAAAAATAATAGCTAAAAATGTTCTCCAATTTAAGAAATCATTAACAGAACTGAGAAAGACAAGGCTGTCTACCCCTGTAAAGAGTTCCAGTCTTGGAAACTCACATGGGCAGTTCTTCCCTCTCCTGTAGGGTTGCTATGAGTCACCATTGACTCAATGGTCAGGAGATATACTTAAAAATATGGATTGCCTTGGAATCCAAGTATTCAATGACTGGATATAAAAATATAAGCCAAACTGTACAGGCCTTGTGAGCTTCATGGTTTTAGCTGCACTTTCACACAAGGGTCTAGCAGTTCTGAGGACTGGGGCATGTTGAGGAAAGACTTACAATGAAGACACCCTCACGTCCCCAATAGCCAAGAAATAGACCCCATTGGTTTAATTTCTGTGGGGAACCCAGCCTTAGGCAGGATCTTAGGGGAGTACACGTTAGGCTGTTAATTGCAGAGTCAGTAGTTAAAACTTACCAATCAGAGGGAAACAAACTTCTCTGCTCCCATAAACAGTCACAATGACTGAAGTGATGTACCGGGTCTCCATGAGTCAGAAGCAACTCATAGTTTTAGTGGGTTCACACTTAGCACATTAGACAGGTGGGCTAAGCAGTTGCCCATATAAACATAACACTTTATTCTTCCTCATTCAAAACTCATGATTCTCAGTTCTCCAATATGTTCTCTTTCCTGACACTAGACAAGTGTCCTGCCTGCTGTTAGACAAGCTCTATGTTTGGGCAGCTGGGCGATGCCAACCACAGGTTTTGGTGCAGGGCTGAACCACTGTGGGAGGATACTTTGTAGTTTGCATGCAGTAATACACTGCAATATCATCAACCTGCATCCCGCTGATTTTGAGACTGAAATCTGACACAGCCCCACTGCCACTGAACCTGTCTGGGACCCCAGTGAACCGCTTAGAAACTTCATAGATGAGGAGACGTGGAGCCTTCCCTGGCTTCTGCTGGAGCCAGTTCAAATAAGTGTTTCCATTGCTATGTACGAGGCTCTGACTGGACTTGCAGGAGATGGTGACCACCTGTCCGAGGGTGACGGGCAAGGTGAGTGGAGTCTGTGTCATCACAATATCCCCTCTGGACACTGCAGTAATGAAAGGAAAATATGAAGGTCAGTGTGAAATGAGATAAGCCCTTTCATTAATTTAATTCAATATTTTTAAAAACTATTCTTTCATTTGAGTTGTTTCTTTTTAGTTTGTCATTTTGACTTCCCATACTCTGAACTGTCTGGTCTGCCTACACCACACCCATATTTCATTTGTACAGTCCTTGTCTGAGAACAGGTCCCAGCTCCTCAATATTTGGTCACATTTATTAATAACCTGACTGCATCCCCCTTCCTGAAGGAGACAATATTTCCTTCCAACATGCGGAGAGCACACTCTGAACCAGTGGTGCCCATAAATAAAGCTCCCTCCCTCTCCTTCTCATCCCTCTGTGTCTCACCAGGAAGCCAGAGGCATAACAGCCCTAGGAGCTGAGCAGGGAACCTCATTTTCAGAAGTGGCAAGGATGCCCCCTGGTAAGTAAAGGCAGATCAGAGGTGACCTTTTATCTCACCCTTGCAGGGGAAACTCCTCCCAGGGGAACAATATGCAAATATCATGGTGGGGAAGCAGTGTGGAAAAAGAAAGGGGAGGGTGGGCTCTGCTGGTGAGCAAAGCAACAGAAGATGTGTCTGTTGGCAGGAAGAGAGCGAAAAATCCTACTCTCCTCACAGCTGACCATGAAAAGATAGATCCCTGGGCAGGACCCTTGGCAAATGGCCCTGCCACCTTTAGAGAGCCTGGAGCAGCGGTTCTCAGCCTATAGAGTCTCCAAGATGCTTTTCACTGATCTTCCTGGAAAAAGACAAACAAATTTGTCTTTGAAGAAACACAGTCTAAAGGCTTCTGAGTCAAGGATGGTGAGATTTCCTCTCATATACTTTCTACATGTTACCAAGAGAGGCTTGTTACTGGGCAGGGACACCATGCTTGGTAAAGTGGAGAGGCAGCAAGAAAGAGAAGGCCTTGTGGTAGTTCATCAGTACTATAACACACCCTGGATTTATCATCCCTACCCTGTGGCCCTTCTGAGAGGGACTGTCCAATTACCTGACAGGATGCATTTTTGGTCTCCATTCATACACAACCCTTCATATTGATTTGTTTGCTTGTTTTAGAACTTGTGATCCCTCTTCCCATTTATACCTCATGATCACACAGGCTTGTGTGCTTCTTCCATGTGGACTTTGCTCCCCTGCCTTGGAGTCTCTGACTATATGTCTCTCTGGGAGCAGAAAGCTTCAATGCTTTTCCTGAAAGCAGCTGGTGATTTCCAACTACTGACCTGGTGAACAGAAATCTAAATGGTAATCCATTATACACCAGAGTCTTTCTTATCCATTGGAACCACACACATGTTCTTCATATCTTACTGATCTCTTGGAACATCAATCAAATCTGCACAAATACACCAGCACTGAATGAGTAATAATAGCAAAATGTGGGAAGCCGCAGCTCTTGCCGCCATTACAAGATGGCGCCGGGCAGTCAGGGCGGTGGCCCAGTTAAGTGGTAAACAACCACTTAGAGCATGCGCACTGCTTAAATGACGTAGTCATAACTCCACCCTGGAGTATGCTAATAAGGGTTCTGGCAAACGCACCAATCAATGCACAGCACGTCCCCATAGAGCGCATATAAGCAGCAGTAGTTTGGGGCTTGGGGTCTTTTTCTGCATCTGCAAATCGAACCCGCATTAAACGCCTGTGGAAGAATCCTGTTGTGGCGCGTCCTTCTTGCTGGCGAGACTGAGCGCGCGGCAGCAAAATACAATTTTATAATATCACTGTTAGGAATTACTAAATTTACAACTCTGTTTACCTTCTCAGAAAGCCAGGTAAGCTCAGACCAGAAAAGAACCCACTAGTAGAAATTTTGGGAAAAATTCCAAAAACAATCATTGGAAGGCCCAACATCAAAATCAAAGCCAGGTAGATTCTGGAGGACAATCATCAGTTGCACATGGATGTTTAATCAAAGACTTGTGAAACTATGCCAAAGGGTAGCAATTAGCTATAAAAACAATATACAAGAAAGATGCACTAGGCTTGGAGGACCCAGATAGGATCTACAGAGAATGGCATTCAAGGTCGTTGGTGAAGATGTAATTGCACCCACTTGATGGGGAGAGGATGCATGATGGCTCAGTGGTTACACACTGGGCGCTGGTCTGCATGGTCGGTACTTGAACACCATCATCAAGACAAAAACTGGCCTTTCTACGCTGGTAAACGGTTAAAGCTGGGAAACTCTTCAGGGTCACGACATGTCAGCATGGACTGGATGGCAGTGAGTTGGATGGTGAGAGGTTCACCATCTGCCTAAGTCAGAGCAGGTCCTCAGTTGCTAAGCAAGAAAGAAGTCACTCTTCAAGAAACTGATAATTACAGGAGAGCTGCAATCTCATGTGGTCATTAGGACCAGGTGGTGCCAGTGCACAGAGGCCTGGCGTTGACAGTGTCCTTGACCAGCAGATTGTGGGAAGCTCATCATGCATCCAAGTTGGGTCTGTAAAGTCATCGAGGGTTCATGAGTTCTGGGTGTATGGCTGGGACAGAGGACGATGATATGATTTTCCACTCAACACCACTGCCTAATCGAGTAGTCCAGTGAACCCTATGCCTCTAATGTCTCACCAACACTTGACACAACTCATCAAAATTAGGCATTTTCATTTTCAAATAAACACAGAAGTAAAGAGACCAGACTAAGGATTTGAAAGTACCTACATCATTTAGAGCCCTTGAGGCAGTGATTACCCATTGGGGGCCTCACCCACTGGTGGTTTGGAACTGCTGGCCTTGGGGAGAGCACCTGAATGTGTGACCACTCTGCAGGAGAAAGAGGAAGCCTCCAACTCCCATAAGAAATCAGGTCTGGAACACACAAAGGGCAATTCTACCCCGTCCTTGAGGCTTGCTGTGGATCAGAATCAACTCGATGGCAGTGAGCGGGAGAAGTGATGTCATTTTGGAGGGAGAAAGATGAAGCTTCCTATTCCCGTAAATAGTCACAGTTTCAGATCCCCATGGGGCAGTGCCACCCTGTCTCATCGGGTCGCAATGAGTCAGATTCAACCCAATGGCACCTGTGTCCTTGTAAGAAGATTAGACTACACACTAAAAAGAAGGAGACATGAGAGGGAACAGAAGGAGATTTGAAGATAGTGCCCTGGAAGATTGGAAGGATACAGTCTGAAGCCAATAGATGCCAACACCCTCCAGAAACGGAAGAAGACCTGATTAGGGCACTATCCCGGACACTCTGGAAGTATCAGGCTTTGCAGCACCTCGGTTTATACATGGTGATACTTATCTCATGGGATCTCCACAAGCCAGGATCCACTGAACAGCATCTAAAAGTATCTACCACCTTATTGACTATAAATCCTGTCTTCCAGAATGATGACAGAACTGATCCATAATAGAGATCAAGCCTGTGATCATTTGTTACACCAGCCACACAACACTGACATGGTGATTTTTTAAAATCAGAAAACACACTTGTTATTAAGAGGATGAAATATGTGTTAATATGGGTAGACTAGAGAAACTAATTCATAGAGACTCATATATGTATAAGAAACAGGTTTATATACAAGAGCACTTGAATATTGACAAAACATCCCAGCCCAGTCCAGATCAGCCCATAAGTCTGATATTAACCAATATGTCCGATACCAATCTAAAAATTCTTCTACAGACTCATGACACACATGTAATGACACAAAAGCAGGACGATTGCAGGCCAGTGTGAAGGAAGTCATCACGATCCAGTGGTACGGGAAGCATATCAGCCCTGGCAGGGGTCTCTATGTGGCTTCTCCAGATCCCAGGGCATAGCACCATGTGTCTTGTTAGTAGAGCATCTCACATGGAGTGAGCAGAGAGAAAGAAGAATAACTCCTGCTTCCAAGGAGAAAAATACAGGTGTTTCCAGGATTCTCAGGGGAAGGCCATGCTCACACAGAGGGCTCATTGTTTTTATCTTTATTGAGAGGCCAGACTCCACATCTTCCCCCGTAATACTCTCACATTGACACCAGGTTATGTAACTGCCACATATGATAATGGCGGTAGCCAAGATGACTGTCCGTGCACTATCCACGCTGCTCAAACTGCTCTGTATAGTGACTTACCTTTTACTCCACTACTTCATAAAATCAGTAGAATAATTATTTCTATATTACATGTAAAAGAAATTGTTAACAAAAAGATGAATACCTGGCCCAAGCTCTCCTGGCAGGAACAGGAAAAACGTGTGAGAAAATCAGTAGGTGAAGGATCAAGGTCTCAGGGGATCAGTGCACATTTACCAATCATTCTACCTAGAGAACTGACACATTGTCTTTAAACAGAGGAAGATGGTGGGAAGAAACGACAATCCAATGAGAACACAGAAAGAACAGAATAAAGGGGAAGAATGCCCAGTAGAAAGGCAGGGAGGAAGTTCACAAGGATCTGTGGTGGAGGCTGGGATCCTGAAGAGGGCAGGGGTACACCTTGGAAGGCTTCCGTCAAATTATTTTTAAAAAAACAATAACTCATTCAATAACTCATTTCTATGGAGTCAGTGGCCAATTCAGAGTGACCCGCTAGGGCAGGGTAGACCTGCCTGTGAGTTTCTGAGACCGTCACTCTTTACAGTGGTAGAAAGACCGCCATTTCAACCAAAGATCCAAAATTTGGAGGATAATAGCAAGAAATGGAAAAGGGAATTAAAAGAGGAAAGCTTGGAGTCCAGAAGACCTGGGGGAGGGGCAGTTGTCCTATAGGGAATGAATGTCCCTGCTGGCTGCACAGCAGCGAGCGCAGCGGGAAGCCGCCTGCTGGCCATGCTGGGCAGGCTCTGACATTTTCAAGGAGAGTCCACGGGAAGGGCAGGAGGACACTGAAACCGCTTCCAAAGATGACCAGTTTAACCCTGGGAACCTGTAAATATGTTGCATTGTGTCAAGATCATCTCCAGGGTTCCCAAAGTGGGCCCAGTCAATCACATAAACCCTTACAGGGAGAGACGACATCTCTCACAGTCACAAGAAAACTGAAGATGGACAAGAAGCCATCATCCTGACTTTGAATTCTACCACGGAACCACAAAGGCAAGAAGCTTCTGTTTTACTTCCTGTTGTTGTTGTTGTTGTTGTTGTTGTTGGGGGCCCTGCTAGTGCAGTGGCTGTGAGTTGGGCTTCTAAGCACAAGGGAGAGTTGGAAACAACCAGCTGCTCCAGGGGAGGAAAAGGAGGCCTGGATTCCCTCCGAGAGCTGCAGCCGGGAGAACGCACGGGGAGACTGCCCTGTCCTGCAGGGTTGTTAGCAGTGAGAATTGGCTCCATGGTAGGAACCTCTGGGAGCTGGAAAAGACAAGGAAACAAATGCTTTCTAGACCTTCCAAAAAGGAACACAGCCCTGCTCACTTTCATTGTCGGCAAGAGATTATTTTTGGACTTGGGATTTCCAGAATTATAAACGAAGCAATGTTTGTTGTTTGACGCCATTTCATATTGTTACTTTGTAGTTTTCATAAAAATTTAATATAGTTTACATCCACTCTCCTAGAGTGATGTTCCACAAAAGGGAATCAAAGGAACACAGAGTCCCTTAAATACCAGGAGAACTACAAACCACCATCACAGAAATCAAAAGATGCAGCAGTCCATGGGGGAAGTGTGTGAGCACAGGGCCCCTGGGGGGCAGCAGCTGCTGCTACGGAGACCAGTGACCCACTCTGGGTGGGAGGTTTGTGTCCCGGTCTGTAGCACTGTGGGTGGAGCGCTATAATATTGGTGACAGTAATAATCTGCCAGGTCCTCAGCCTGCAGACCACTGATGGTGAGAGTGAAGTCTGTCTGAGACCCACTGCCAGTGAACCTGTCAGGAACCCCAGACACTCGGGTGGAAGCCCAGTGGATGAGCAACTTTGGAGCCTGTCCTGCTTTTTGCTGATACCATGCTAAGTAGTTCTTCTGGTCAGAGGCGTACAAGAGGTTCTGGCTGGACTTGCAGTTCATGGTGACGGTTTCTCCTACAGCAGCAGCCAGGGAGGCTGGAGACTGGGTCATCACGATGTCCCCACTGGCACCTGCAATCAGAGATCACACTTATCTTGGACACATACTGTCAATCAACTTAAACGCATATCATTTTTATAACTTGTTCTCTTATGGTTTTACACGCCATCCAAACCACTTAGTGTATCAGCATCTCTTTTGAAAATAATGACGCAAAATATACTTTCTTAATGTAAAAGGTACTAATCTGGGGCACGGAAGTGCTTTTCCATCTCTGACCTGAGAACCAGAGCAGCAGCAGCACAGGGAGCTGGCTCTGCGGCATCATCCTTGTGCTGCTGTCCTTCCTGATGTAGCTGAGCTCACACTGAGGGGAAGAGCCCATTTGTAAAGCTCTGAGCAGCCAGCAGGGACCCAGAGTGGCCTATGCAAAGCAGACAGTGGTTAGTGGGCAAATTACATGCCTGGTGAGATGGGGAGGTAGATAATGTAAACAAAGAGCCCAATGGGTTACCACACAAAAGTGACTGTTTGAATAAGAAAGACACAGAGCTTGACATAGAAACTGAAATTTCTAATTTGAGTTCAGAAACTGGTGAAGTATGAAATTTGTTTTAAAAGTACAAGTTTTTATTATGCAAGATTCAATTAACAAAATTATCAAAGTAAATTTCAATATTTTATACTGATTACATGTACGTGTGTGTTAGGCTGGTTTGACTAGAGAAACAAATCCAGTGACCCTCATGTAGGTGTAAGAGAGAGCTTTAAATCAAGCAGTCATTAGGTATCAGGGCAGCATCCCAGCCCAGCCCAACTCAAGTCCACAAGTCTCACGCAGCCACATGCAATGCTGCAAAATGCAGGAAGATCACAGTTCGTGGGTGCAAAGTCATATGGATCCAATGGGAGTGGTAACATCTCCAGGATTCTGGGACAAACCAGGCTCAGCCAACAGGAAGAGGATGGCAGCTAGAGATGAGAGGACCTCAGGACCCAGCTAAGGAAAAGGCCATGCCCACCAGGTGCACCCTCAGGCTGTGACCCGATTGACAGGTTCAATACTACCCCTGCACTTTTATTGATCTTCAATTTGACATGAAATTATATAACAACCACACATATTTTCATCCACTTAGACAAGGATAAATACATGCATATGTATATACATAAAGATATATGGATATGGATATAGATATAGATAGATATATTCAATTTCTCTTCACATTCAGCAAGCAAGATTGACCATCTGAATACCCCAGGTAGTTAATAAACCTTACCCCAATCCTAATCAAGAACCTTCTTTATACAATCCACCTTCTCTGATAATATGCTCAGCATAAATATTGAACAATTATGGTGAGAAGATAAAGCTCTGATGCACACCTTTCCTGTTTATAAGCCACGCAGTATCGCCTGGGTCTTCTCACACAACTGCTTCTTGATCCATGTACATTTTCCAAATGAGCACGATGAAGTGTTCTGGAATCCCCCTTTATCTTAAAGTTATCCTGAGGTTATTGTGATCTACACAGTCAAATGCTTTTAAGTATCAAGGAAACACAAGTAAACATCTGAGTTACTTAGTTTAGTGTGACAACCTGGTCGATAAACACATGTGGGGTTAATTGAAGAGTGGAGAGACAAATAGCTCAGTTAGCCTAGCCTTTCTAGTTCTTGGGTCTCTTGCTTTATGGTGGTAGGACCAGGGTGTAGCTGCTTTAGCTAGTTCCCTGCTTTAGCTGGCAAGACCCACTTCCTGCAAGATATCCCTGAAGAAGCCACAAGACCTACCCTGATGCAGCCCTGGGTGCTGGAGCAGCCATGTGGAGACCCCTGGCAGTGCTGAGATGCTTACACATTCACTGACTCAGTTTTCCTCCTGCAGTCGGCATCATTGAATCTGCTTTGTGAGATGGAGGAGGACTTTGTGGATTGGTATTGGACATATGGGTGAATGGGTTAATTTTGGGCTTGTGGGCTTGGCAGCACTGGGTTGGGATGTTTTCTTGGTGCACACTTAGCTTTTATATAAAACTCTCTCTTACACATAAGTTTCAGTAGATTTGTTTCTATGCTTTGTGCCAAGATCCATCTGATATGAGCAATAATAATATCCTTTGATCCCCGTTCCCTGCTCAATCTGGTCTGAACGTCTGGCAATTCTCTGTCAATGTGCTGTTGCAACCTTTGTTGCATGACCTTCAGTAGAATTTTACTTGTGTGTGATATCAGCGATACCATGCTCTAGTTTGAGGATGGGCACAAGTATGGATCTCGCCTATAGTTAGTGGCCAGGATATTGTCTTCCAATTTCCTGGCATAAACAAATTACATCGATACCTGGAATCTTAATATTGGATAATACATTCAGCGCTGCTTGAACTTCATCCTCTGCACCATTTGTTTTTGCTCACATGCAACCTTCTGAAATGGTGGGCTATTGATGAATTCTTTCTGGTACAGGGATTCTGTGTGTTTTGCTCCATCTTCTCTTAATGCTTCCTGCATCATTCAATATTTTCCTTAGAGAAACTTTCAGATTTACAATTAAAGCTTGGATTTTTTTCTTGAGAACTTTCCATTTCAGAGATGCTGAGTGTGCTCTTCCCTTTGGTTTTTTTTAATTCTAGGCCCTTCCTCCTTTCATTATAGTATTTGATTTCGTCTTCTCAAACATCTCTTGGAAAATTTCTATTCACTCTCTTGACTTCATCCTTTCTTCCATTTGCTTCAGCTACACTATGTTTAATACAAAGTTTCAGAGTCTATTCTGACATCCAGTTTAATTTTTTCTTTTTAATGACCTTTTAAATAATTCATGAATGATGTTCCTGATGTACACCCACAATTCTCATCAGGTATTCTCTCGGTAGTGTTCAATGTGTCAAGTATGTTCTTGAAATTCTCAAAAAATTCAGGTGGAATACACTCAAGGTCATAGGTTGACTCTCATGGACTTGTTTTAAATTTCTTTAGCTTTATGCTCAACTAATCTATGAGCAATTGATTGTTTGTTTCACAATCAGTCCCTAGTCTGGTTTTAGTTGCTGATATTAAGTTTCTTTATGGTCTCTTCCCAAAGATATAGTTAATTTGAATTCGATACGTCCCATCAGAGAAAGTCAAAGTGAATAGTTACCTTTGTTGTGGTTAGAAAAGGTATGTATAATGAAGAAATCCTTGTTTTTGATAACATTTTTTATGAGATCTGGAGCTTCATTCTATCACCAGGACCATATTTTCCAAACAATGTCCCTCTTCTTTGTTTCCATATTTTACTTTCTAATCACCAATAACTATTAATGAATCATGATCACGTGTTTGATCAAGTTCTGACTAAAGTCGTTGGTAGATTTCTTCATTTTTTTCATCAGTAGCTTTTCTGGTTGATGAATAAATCTGAATAGTAGTTATAT
Organism: Tenrec ecaudatus; assembly: GCF_050624435.1. Taxonomy (NCBI): domain Eukaryota; kingdom Metazoa; phylum Chordata; class Mammalia; order Afrosoricida; family Tenrecidae; genus Tenrec; species Tenrec ecaudatus. Next base: position 66,320,368 of record NC_134540.1, on the reverse strand, counting down.
TGACTGGGTTTTCTTGAAGGCAGATAGATATAGTCTGATCCCAGCATTTATTTCATGACGGATTGAGCAAGAGCTTTCCTGACCATGAATGCCATCATGCCACTCCTCTTGATTGGATTGTTCCCAGCACAGTAAAGTATGTGATGTTTCTGACTCAAAATGGTCAACACCATTCCTTTTCAGCTCACGAAATGCCCAAGATATCAAACTTCATGCCTCTAATTCATTCTTGACCACTTCCTATCCTACGTTCATACTTCACACATTCAAGGTTCCAGTCATTAGAAGATTTTGACAGCTATTTGGAGTGGTACCCCATTAGCAGATGAGGATCATAAAGGCTCCACTCCTCCAGGCTCTGTCCCTGTCCTGTCACCAGGGTCTACCCCCTCCCAGAAATCAGCTCCTCTTCATTCACATGTTCAGTGGCCTAGGACCTGAGCGTCCCATCAGTGGCAGTACCTTCAACCAGGTTCTGCTTCCTTTGTTCAGCTTTCAGTAATTGACAATGCCTTGAAACGATGCGAGAGGTTCCACTGGTTACTTTCTACGAAGTGGAGAGCCGGGTTCTAAGGCTGGAAGCTGCGCTAAGGCTTAGCTGCGCTAAGCTGTTCTAAGGCTGGAAGCTGCTGTTCATTCTGGGTGACACTCCTGCCATTTGAAATACCCGTGACTTCACACCCAGCATCACAAGAAAAAAACAACCACAGTACAGCCAACTGACAGACAGGTGCTGATGAAGTCAGATTGTAGCCATGAGCATGGATTACAACTCCATGTAAGGAAAACCAAACTCCAAACAACTGGAGCAATAGGAAACATCATGATAGATGGATGAAAAGTTGAAGTTGTCAAGGGGCTTATCTTACTTGGGTCCACAACTAATGCTCCTGGAAGCAGGAGTCACGAGATCAAAAGACAAAGGTCTTAATATCTTCAGGCTCCTGTCCATTTAACATGATTTTACCTATTGGTTCAGTTGTGAGGATTTGAATTATGTTTAAATCAGATTGAAATCCAGACTGAACACTGAAATCCTTGATGTTCATCAGCAAGTACATCAAGTCCTCCTCAGTTTCAGTGAACCAGCTGGTGTCTTCTTCATATTGCTAGCAGCCAAAAGCCTTTCTCCAATCTGGAAGCTCAACATAAAGACAGAATAAGTATGGAGAGCGAATACAACACTGATGCAGACCTTTCTTGATCTTTCTACTCACCTTGGGGTTAGCCTCCCGATGACTGTCCCCCTCTGCCATCAATAACCCTTCTAGAAAGAGACACATCCCTGAGATTTTATGGATCCTGAAAACACAATGAAGGATTTGTAAGGAACTGCAGCCTTTGGAACAGATCAAGGGATGGTGCATGTTCAAGAATGAGCAGGAAGCAAACCTCTCAGAGAATAAACACCCATGGGAGAAGCTTGTAAGGTGCTGTTGGTAGAGGGCCATTTACTCCTGAAAGTTTTAATCAAGGGATTGCTATTTTTCAAGGGCCAATTCTACAAAGTCAGAGAGATAGATACCATTGAGACCTAAGGTAATGAAATGACTGTCATATGATTTTCTGCTGACACTTCAGGTTTAGAGCATCGTATGAGATTCATTTAAAGAAATAAAGGGGAAGAAACCTGACATTGTGTAAAAGCAGAGCAATGTAAGGAGGGACACTGTGGATCTCAATAAAAATAAAAACAATCACACAATGCCTTTTTGATTATAAATAGATGTCAATATGTTCAATCATTTTGAAGAGAATGATTCTAACCCAGGTGGAATAACGAAGACTAGATTCACAATCCCAAATGACACAGCTAGGAAAAAAATAATTCATGAATTAATTAACTACATTTGACAATTCACACACATGGCAGATGACCTCAAGGTTTTAGATTTGAATCCACGCAGGGACAGAGTTGAAGAAAAGTCTGCAAATTTACTTCTGAACATTTGAGTAAATTGTTTGATATTTTTTCGAGCATTTTAATTCCATTTCCACCATCGATCATGCTAAGGAGCACCTTCCTACTCTGAAGCGCATGAACTTACCAAGAGTCAGCAAATGGTTGTTCATCTTCCGGAAGTGCCATTCCTTCCTGTGGCTCCATGGGTCTACTTGGTGAAATCAAAGTCTCAATGTTTCTGTTAGTAATTGAAAAGCACTTGCTCAACATCATTCATTACATGTAAGTTGAGGCAGTGAAGCCGAGACAATGGTGCCCCTCCGACCACATTCATGTTGTCATTGGGTTCTTTCCCTTGGCAGTGAACCTGGAGGACAGCATGAATCCCCTTGTGGGTTTCTGGAGCTGAACGCGGATATGTCTTTGGGAGCAGAGTGTCTCATCCTTATCAAGCAGTCGCTGCTGCAGCCCAACTGTAACCCCACCCTGCCATCAGGACTTCTTCCTCTTCAAAATGTTAATGAGAAAATCACAGTGTACAGGATTCTTAACTTCAGTCTTAGGGTGACGAATTTCACCATCAGGCTCTTGGCATAAATGTCCCCTCAACAGGACCCCCACCTGGTCTCATCCTCGCTGATCTGAGCCTCGTAAGAGAAAGATAAACCCTGAGCCATTTCACACTAGAAGCCAGCTGCAGAATGGAGGCCCCACCAAGAGCCTCTACTGTGTTCCTTGGGAGAGGATATTTGAAAACCTAGAATATGAATATGCAGTTTTCAAAAACATGGTTTTTTGACTACATAAAATGCAAAATTCTCTTAGCACCGCTAATAACAGTGTAAAATGAAAAGAAACAAAAAACCCTGTGTCATCCAGTGAATCCCTACTAATAAGTTATAGAGAAAAACTGCTCCAGGATGTTTTCTTGCTTAAAAGTTTGTAAAAGCAAATCACTAGACTTTACCCCCCGGGGAGGTTCAAACCACCAGCCTTCAGGTTGTCAGTCACTTGAACACTGCTACAGGCACCCATGATCCCATGCATAGCTTCTGTTTCAATCAAAGACAATTTTATATGGGGTCAGGTTCCATTCATGGTGGAAGAGTTTCTTCAAATCAACTGTCTGGTGGAATAATTTTTTTAATGATTGTGAAAAAATAAGACAAAGGAAAGAATATATTATTAATGTTTTCCTGGGTTTTTGATAAAATCCATAGCTAAAAATGAGCTGTGAGGGCTCGTCCATCTTAAATGGCATTTTTAAGGCCCCAAGTTCCCTGGAGTTTTGCTTCAAGGGCTATGCCAGTGCCACAGACATGGAATCCAGGACCAGAGGCCTCAGTGTGGACACTACCCAGGGACTCTGCATAGAACAAAGGCTCACGCCCTTCAAAGAACCCACTGTCTTCAATTGAATTCAGATCCATTGGGACCCCATCTAGTGTTTGCGAGGCTAAAAATATATACCAGCAGACAGCTCACCTTTCTCCAGCAGAGTAGCTTGTGGGTCCACACTGCTAAACTTATGGTTTGCAACCCAAAACATAATCAATTAGGCCACCATAATCTTTTATTTAAAAAAATCATTTTACTTTGAGGTTCGTACCACTCTTATAGCATTACACAGAGACTCTATGTTGAACTAAGTCTCATGCTCTCAGAACAACAACAAAACAACCCACTGCCCTCAAGGCATTTCTGGCACACAGTGACCTTATGTAGTGATTTTGAGGCTATAAAGCTATGCTCCAGCAGACAGCTCATCTTTATCCTGCAGAGTGACTGGTGGATTCAGACTGCTGACCTTACGGTTTTCAACCCAAAAAGTAACCCATTGGCCACCCTGAAACTACAGAAAATGTGAACAAAAGAGACTTGGAACCTGTCACCCTACAACCAGGCACAGTGGTTCCTCACTGTGCTACCATGCTGAGGGTGCCCAGTTCAAATCACCAGTAGAAAGATGGTGCTTCTCCTCCCGTGAAGAGAGAGTCTCAGAAACAAAGAGGGCAGTTCTGCCTGTGCTGCGAGTCAGCACCAACTTGATGGCAGTGAGGTATTCCCACTACCACTAGGATCTGGTAACGAAGCTTTAATTTCACTGAGAAAAAGTACTTGAAAACATTAACAGAAATTCCATATGAAGATGTTAACACCAACCCTACAGGAGTTTCACTCTAAGTCTGCATGGCTGCTGTATGCCTGGAACTCGTCAATCTTGAAGTTTACTGAAGGTATTCTAATTGGCAAGGGCAATATTTGGTAGCTCTCCTGGAAGAATGATCGCCCACCCTACATGCTCAGGAAACCCAGGAAAATGAGGAGAATGGAAAACACAGTCTGTTCACACTTCAGATTTGAGCATCATGGGAGTTTATTTAAGGAAATGCATGAGAAATATGACATTGTCTGCAAGGCATGGGACACTGAAAAGGAGCGCTGTGATCTAAAAAGTAATATATAGATTTATGCATGAAAAATAATTTCTAGAAATTAGAAATTCAATGAGCATTTAAATCTCGATTGTAGAATGTTATTCAACTTCTCATCCTCGCATTAAATGTGTCAAGAATAAGAACTATGATCCGACTCGAAACAGTCCAAAATCCTGTATTAAAAGTGATTCATTCATCCCATGACCTAAAATTTGAGGTTTAAATTTAGCTGAAGAAAAGCCTATGATCATCTTCTGAAATTAAGATTTTGGTCATTGCTTTCTCTAGAACTTTAAATCAACATTGGTCACTGAAAATGCTGTGAATCACCATCCTACTTTGACACCATTGGTTTACCATGATTGGCAGAGTCTTTAGTCTCGCAGTAGCTCCCCAGGTCTTTCTGCAGTGGCGCTGCTGCATGAATTCAAACCAACACTTTCCCAGGTCGTATTGAGCACAAGGCATTTGCTCAAACACTTTTATGCCTTAATTTTAAAAAATAATCTTAGATAATAGTTATGTCCAAAAAGAGGTAAGAAAATCATTCCTTGAAATATTTTTTAATGACACCCTTAGAATCTAAGAATCTACCTTCATACTCCCTGGTTCTTACCATCAATGCCCCTCTCCAGCACTCCACCCAGGCCCAGTCATGCTGATGGGAGATGATCGATGAAACATTTTATGGGGAATGAGACCTGAGCAACATCAGATAAAAGAGAAACTGCAAGACCTTGGTACCATTCAGGTCTTCAATCTTGACTGCTTGGCATGAGAAGGTATTAGAAAACCTACAATTTTATTCTCAGATTTTTTTCTCATAATCAGATATGTCTATAATTTTAATGCAACATAAAATAGATGCTATAAGCAACACAGAACTGTCATGTTTCCTAGGAAAAGACTATTTCGGCTTGATCTTCTTTCAGCCTTGATTATTACAGCAACTGTGCATGAAGCCTGAGTATCCATCATTGCAGGTTAGAGCCAGCAGAGGGCGCACACAACCTCCAGAACATTCCCTGTCTGTAGGGAGATGGTTTCCATCAATCTCAGGACCAGGGAGAGCTGAGGTTGCACTGATGGGAAACGACTTCTAGACTACATCCTTTGCCACACCTCCCAGGTGGATGGGGTGCCCACCTCGTTCTCTGACACCTGGTCTGTGGGGCCCTTCATGAACTATCAGCAAACTTAGGAACAAAGATACGACTAGAGCCCGTTACTGTTTTCCAAGAGCAAGATATTCACTCACAGTCATGTGACCCTAAATACGAGTAATAAACTTGTGGCAAGGCAGGGGCAAGTGTCACTGATGTTTGTCTTTAAGTTGTTTATCATTAACTGCCACAGAGGATAATGTCTCTTGGGGAGTACAAGTGGTTTTCCTCCATCACTAAACTAAAGGGTTGCATGAGGTGTAAGAGGGACACGTTATCACGCATCAAAGAACTAAAAATCATATCAGTGGGTGCCCACCTTCCTGATACGATCACTGAAGACAACGGTGTGCAAAAGCAAATGTGAAGAAAGCTGATGGTGCCCAGCTATCAAAAGATATAGTGTCTGGGGTCTTAAAGGCTCAAGATAAACAAGTGGCCATCTAGCTCAGAAGCAACAAAGCCCACATGGAAGAAACACACCAGTCTGTGTGACCACGAGCTGTCGAAGGAATCAGGTATCAAGCATCAAAGTACAAGTAATCATATCATTGAAAATGTGGGTGAGTGCAGAGTGGAGACTCAAAGCCCGTCGTTAGGAAACTGGACACCCCCTTACTGAAGGTTTGTGGGGAGGAGAGGAGACAGTCAGGGTGCAGGGTAGCAATGATGAAACATATAACTTTCTTCTAGTTCTTAAATGCTTCCTCCCCAAACTATCATGATCCCAATTCTACCTTGCAAATCTGGCTAGACCAGAAGATGTACATTGGTACAGATAACAACTGGAAACACAGGGAATTCAGAACATACGACTCCTCCAGGACCAGTGGTGACAATGGCGATGTCTAGAGGCTGGAGGGAATGTAGGTAGAAAGGGGGAACTGATTACAAGAAACTACGTATAGCCTCCTCCCTGGGGGAGAGACAGCAGAGAAGAGGGCAGGGGGAGACTTCAGACAGTATAACATATGACAAAAATAATACTTTATGAATTATGATGGGTTCATGAGTCAGGAGGGAGGGAGAAAATGAGCAGTCGATAGTGAGGGCTCAAGTAGAAGGACAATGATTTGCGAATGATGATGGCAACAAATGCACATATATGTTTGACACAATGGATGCATGTATGGAGAAGTAGACGAACGCCAAAATAATTTTTTTTAATTTGAATACCACCAACAACAAAAAAAGGCTTGCATGTTAGTCACAGCCAGCAACACCACACAAATAACACCTGCCAATCTGCTCCCATGAAAGTGACGGCTAAGAAACCTCATGGAGGAGCTGATTCTATATTCCCAGGATTGCCCAAGTCCGAGACAATTCAATGGCAAGCAGGGCTGGTTGGGCTCACAGAGGCCGTTAGGCTTGGTTTGTTCTCAGTGAGAAATAAATTAATATCACAAATGAAAGTAACCCAGCAGGGTGGAGTAAAGGTGGGGTGGAAAGGGGGAACAGTTTACAGGGATCTACATATGACCTCCTCCTTCAGGGATGGACAACAGAAAGAGTGGGTGAAGAGAGACGTCAGACAGTGTGAGATATGACAAAATAACAATAATTTATAAATTAACAAGATTTCATGAGGGAGAGGGTAGTGAGGAAGGAGGGGGGAAATGAACTGATACCAAGGGCTCAAGTAGAAAAAAAATGTTTTAAGATTGCTGATGGCAATAAATGTATAAATGTGCTTGACACAATGGATAGATGGATGGACGGATGGATGGATGGAAGGATTGTGATAAGAGGTGTATGAGCCCTCAATAAAATGATTTTTAAAAGCACATCAGCCTGTGTGGTCACAGGGTGCCAAGGGGGGCAGTTACCAGGCATGAAAAACCAAATAATCCTATCATTGTGTGCTCACCTTCCTGATATGATCCCTGGGGATGAGTGAGTGCATGGGCAAGTGTGGTGAAGGAAGTTGATGGTGCCCAGCTACCGAGGAATGCACCAACTAGGGTCTTTAATGATTGAGGGTGGAACGGCAGCCATCTTGCTGAGAAGCAATAAAACCCACATGGTTGGGGGGAGGAGGGGCTGGGCAGGACACCAACCTGTGTGGTAATGGGGAGGCTGAGGGATCGGGTATTGGGCATCAGAGAACAAAAATTCATATCACTGTGTGCTCACCTCCCTGATATGATCGCTGGGGACAGACGGGTGCATGAGTCAATGTGGTGACAGGAACTGATGGTGCCTGGCTGTCAAAGGATAGACATCTGGGATATTGAAGGCTTGGGGTTAGACAGACATCCATCTGTCTCAGAGGCAGAAAGGCCCGAATATAAGAAGCACGCAGTCCTCTATGGTCACAGAGTGTTGGGGGATCAGGTACCAGGCATCTAAGAACAAAAAATCATAACATTTTGAATGATGGGGAGTGCAGAGTGGGAACTCAAAGCCCACCTATAGGCAGCTGGACACCAACTTGTGGGTGATCACAGGGAGGTGACTAATGAGTCAGGGTACAATGTAGCAACGATGAAATATTCAACTTTCCTTTAGTTCCTAAATGCTCCCACCCACCCACCACTATCATGATCCCAGTTCTAACTTGCAGGTCTGGCTAGGCCAGGGGCTGTACACTGGTACAGATGGGAGATGGAGGCAAGGGGAATCCAGGGAAGATGATCCCTTTGGGACCAGTGGTGGGAGTGTTGACCCCGGGAGGGTGGGAGGGAAGAGGGAACCTATTGCAGTGATCTGCATGTAGCCTCCTCCCTGGAGGACCGACAGCACAGGGGTGGGTAGGGGGAGATGTCCGACAGTGTGAAATATGACAGAATAATAATTTATAAATTATTGGGGGTTCAGGCAGGAGGAGGAAGCAGGAAGGCAGGGGGAGAAGTGAGGGGCTGACACCAGCGGCTTAAGTGGAGAGCAGGAGTTTGGGGAATGATGGGGCAGCGAATGTACAGGTGTGCTTTACACAGTTGATGTGTGTGTGGATTGTGATGGGAGTGTGTGAGTCCTCAATAAAATTATTTATAAATAAAGAAAAAGAAATTGGTATCATAGAGTTGAAATCTATGCAACTGGATAACAAAAGCATCCATAGCAAATGACAAAAGGAATAAATGGGACCTAATGAAAAACTAAAATATTTAACACTGCATGGCTTAAATTCAGGAAGGTGTGCACAACCAGAGTTACAATTTTTCCCCACACGTACTTAATCTCTATGCTGAGCAAATAACCTGGTTCTTTCAAGCTGGCCCCCTAGGGTTGCCTTGCCCATAACCTTCAGGGGAGCCCATTGTAAGGTCTTTTCTCACGTGGGACCATGTAAGATTCAAGCCCACTCTGGGCAGTCAGCTACTGTTGGCTTAACCATGAAGGCTCCCTAAGGAAAGCATGTAGAATCAGAGATTTGCCTTAGAAAGAATGAAGGTCTCTGGAAGAAATGGAGAGAGGACAGGGGAGAACAAATGTGGGGGAAGTGATCTTCAGTAGCATGAGCTAAAAGGCTTTGATAGACACCACTGTGAGTGCAGGAAGGAAACAACACACGAGAGAAATAATGCTTTCTAGGGGTAACGTTGAAT